>NC_044977.1:88031429-88347535 GCF_008728515.1 Papio anubis | reverse complement strand
TGTCTTGAGGGCATTGGCACTGAGGTTGAGCTCTCGAAGCTCCTTGGCCTTGGAAAAGAAGCCGGGATCCACGAAGCTGATGCTGTTGCAGCTGACGTCCAGCCTCCGGAGCCGGGTGCCAGCGGGCAGGCTGCCATTGGTCAGGGCCTTCAGTTGGTTTCCCGCCAGGTCAAGGACTTCCAGTTTGGGTAGGTGGATGAGGTTCCCCCACTTAAAGAAGGCCAAGTAATTGTCACGGAGACGCAGCACTTGCAGGCTCTTGGGGAGTTTGTCCAGGGTGTGGGGCAGGAGGGTGTGCAGACGATTCTGGGACAAGTCCAGCCAGATCAATCCACTCAGGCCTTGGAAGAAGTGCAGATAGAGGTCTCCCTCGGCCCACATACGGCCCAGCGCATTGCCGCTGAAGTCCAGGGCCCGCAACGACGTGCTGCAGAGCTGCTGGGACACTTGGCTGTGGATGTTGTTGTGGGCCAGGCTGAGGTGGCGCAGGGTGCGCAGGTGGGCCACGAAGCTGAAGTTGTGGCCCACGCCCTGCATGCCAAAGGGCTGGCTGTTGTAGCTGAGGTCCAGGGCCTCCAGTCGCGGTAACTCCGTGAACGAGTGCTCATGGTACAGGTCCAGCTTATTGTGGGACAGGTCCAGCACCTGCAGACTGGTCAGGGGCAGGAACTGGGAGCCATTGACTGCCTGCGAGATGCAGTTGTGGCTCAGGCGCAGGCACTGCAGGTGTGAGAGCTGGGCAAACATCTCCGGCCGCACGGTCACCAGGTTGTTCCGTGATAGATCCAAGGTGAAGTTGAGGGTGCTGCAGTTGGGCCTGAAGTCTTCAGAGCTGGGAGTGTCCACTGGGGCTGGAGCAAGGTCCCCAGGCTGCAGCCAGACCTTCTCCCCTCCATCCACCTCCTGCATGGTGGCTGTCAGCTCTGAAGCTCCGCTGATGCGGTTGTCTGACAGGTCCACATAGCGCAGGCCAGGGAAGGCCCTGAAGATGCCAAGCTGGGCCTGGCTGATGAAGTTCATCTGCAGACGCAGAGTCTGGAGCACAGGCAAGCGGGCCAGTGGCCGGAGCGTGGTCTCATCGAGTGAGCGGAAGAAGATGCCGTGCATGTCCAGCTCCTTCAGTGCGACCAGGCTCCCAAAGGAGGGGGCCAGAGACAGGTGGGCAAAGGACACCCTCTTGTGGTAATTGAAGGACAGGTTGAGCTGGCGCAGCTGTGTTAGGCCCTGGAAGGCCTTGGTTTTGGTGATGCATTTGTAGAGGAAGTTCTCACTCAGGTCCAGCACTCGGAGGTTTCCAAGCCCACGGAACCAACTGGCATTCAGCCAGGAGAGAGAACTGTCCTTCAACACCAGGCCTTCAAGACGGCTCAGGTGGCTGAAGGTATCGGGATGTAGCTGGGGGAAGTGACGAGGGCACTCCATGCAGGGGTTGGGAGCGTGGTCGCAGCGGCGGCAATTTCCGCCTACATCGAGCACACGCAGGGCGGTCAGATTGGCCAGGTCCTCAGGCGCCAGTTTGATGATGCGGTTGTAGGACAACAGCAGATGCTCCAGGCTGGAAGGCAGGTTGCGGGGCACCACAGTGAGGTTGTTGTACTTGAGTGACAGGTGGGTGAGGTTGCCCAGGCCAAGGAGGGCACCTGGGGCCACCTCCAGTTCCTGCCTGCAGGGGTTCTTGTAATAACAGTTGCCATCCATGAATAGGAAGCGCAGGCTGTGCAGGCTGGCGAGGCTGTCAGAGTCTAGCACCAGGATGTTGGTGTGGCTGAGGGACAGGGATATGAGGGATTTGGGCAGCGCAGGCACAGTCGTGATGCTGTTGTAGCTCAGGTTTAGCTCTTCCAGGGTGGGCACAGCCAAGAAGGTGCTGGGCTCGATGGTCATGTGGCAGGGGAAGTGCATGGGGCTGAGGCCAACCGGCGGGCAGTTCCACTTGAGGTTGAGACGCCGCAGGCTGGGCAGGTGGGCAAAGTCAGAATCATGGAGGTGGTGGATGCGGTTGGAGGACAAGGAAAGGCTGGTGACGTTGCCACGGGGTGCTGCCACGGAGAAGTGGGGCACAGACTTCAGGAACAGCCAGTTGCAGTTCACCAGGCCGTGGGGCTGGAGCTCACAGGGTAGGAAGGCAGGCAAGGTACCCAGGGCCAGGGTCGTGGCCAGTACCATGGCCTGCACCAGGAGAGACAGAGGGTGCAGGGCGCTGCAGCAGAAACCCTATGGGGGTAGGAGGGCTGTGTGAGTGGTCGGCCCCCAGCTCCACCTCCACCCACTCCACTTCATGGGCATCGTCCAACCCCTCTCCCCAAGCCCTACCTGCAGAAGTTCTTCCCTGGCTGGCCGGGCGCGGTGGCTCAAGCCTGTAATCCCAGCACTTTGGGAGGCCGAGACGGGTGGATCACAAGGTCAGGAGATCGAGACCATCCTGGCGAACCCGGTGAAACCCCGTCTCTACTAAAAAATACAAAAAACTAGCTGGGCGAGGTGGCGGGCGCCTGTAGTCCCAGCTACTCGGGAGGCTGAGGCAGGAGAATGGCGTGAACCCGGGAGGCAGAGCTTGCAGTGAGCTGAGATCCGGCCACTGCACTCCAGCCTGGGTGACAGAGCGAGACTCCGTCTCAAAAAAAAAAAAAAAAAAAAGAAGTTCTTCCCTGGCTGCCAAGCCCCATTCCCATCCTCCATGGCTTGTGGGGAACCTGAACTCGGTCTCAGACCATCTTGGACTCAGAATTAGGCCTCAGAACCAGGACTGAGACCTAGAATCCAGACTTATGATCTGGAGCTTTCACCATAACCAATCCCTGGTTATACAAGGCCAGGCAAGGTGGCCCATGGCACCCGCTGTCTCTCCCCGACTTTCCCTTCCTGCTCCTGAGCAAGGTGGCAGCTGGCTCCCTCCCCTCCAGCTGCCCTGAAATCCGCTCTCTGCCCCCCACCAGCCTCCCCACAACCCCTTCCTTTCCCTTCAGCCAAGATCCAGGCAGGCATGAGAGTCTCCCACTATGGCCCGGGCTGGCTGCCTCCCAGGGACCCTGGCCAGCAGGCACTGCACAGCTCCATCACTCTCTGCCCGTCTCACCTAGCCTGAGAGCCCTTGCCCTACAGGTCAGAACAGATGGAAGGAGGGGTGGCCAGCAAAGTGCCAGACAGAGCCAGCCCCAAGCTGCAGGCCCAGTGAGACCCAAACCCAGGCTCCAGACCCAGCTGTGTCACTGCCTCAGCCTCCTCATCCCCTCTGTGGGTTTGGGTCTCATTGCTCAGAAGAGGGCTTCACTGGCCAGGCGCGGTGGCTCACACCTGTAATCCCAGCAGGCTGAAGTGGGCGGATCACCTAAGGTCAAGAGTTCAAGACCAGCCTGACCAACATGGAGAAACCCTGGCTCTACTAAAAATACAAAATTAGTTGGGTATGGTGGTGCAAGCCTGTAATCCCAGCTACTTGGGAGGCTGAGGCAGGAGAATCCCTTGAACCCGGGAGGTGGAGACTGCAGTGAGCCAAGATCAACCCACTACACTCCAACCTGGGCAACAAGAGTGAAACTCCGTCTCAAAAAAAAAAAAAAAAAGAAGAAGAAGAGGGCTTCAGCTCTGATGTCTTCAGGATTCAGTGAGTGTCCCCAGGGCCATGTGGGTGACAACCCATCACTGTTGCTTGCAGCTGCCAAGCCCACCTCTTTCCTCACCCCTTCCCAGGATATTCCCTTCCCCAGGGGACTGAGAGCTGTTGTCCTACCATGCTGGGGAGCAGGGGCTTCTCCAGAGGGTCTGGCGGGCAGACTGGACAGCAGCTGCAGGGAAGGATGCTTCACACTTGAGGTCCCTTCCCACGGGGGCAGAAGCGGCTCAGAGAATAGAGGAAGTAAGACTTTTATACCAGCCTAGTAGCTCCCCCTCCACTCCACCCTGCCCATGGTGTGGAGGACAGGGTCCCATGAGTCCAAGGCCATTTGCATAGTCAAATGGCAGACAGCTCCTTCACCCCTTCCTCTTTCCACTCCCCTCTCAGACAGCCAACATCCCATGAGGGCCTCACATCTGTCCTCTACCAAGCCCAGGGAGGAGCTAAGGCCCAAAGCCCAGGCGGAGAGCAGGGAGAGATGGGAATCTGGGATAGCACCAGTAGCGGTACACCTTGCTGGGCAATCCCCATTCTAAGAGGACTCTTCCACCCTCAGGTCTTGGCTCCCGCACAGCTGGTGCCCTCAGGACAGTGGCTCCCGACTTGTCCTTTCCTGCCCTTGTGGGCACCATCTCCAGAGTTCTGCAGGGCCTCGTGTGTGGAGGGCCAGGGTGTAGCTTGAGCGGGAGGCTGGGTTGCACCTGCCTTCACCACAGCCTTGCAACCTCTTCCGGAAACAAGACCTCCTCCTCCGCATTCTCAGAGCCCCTGGGGCCCCATCAGAGCACACATCACATCACTCCAGATGGGGCTCCTAGGGGCCAGGTGTGCGCTGACCCAGTGGGGCCCCCAGCCGGTCCTCCCCATCTGTTCTTCCCACACTCCTTCTGACCTAGGTGACAGGACTCAGATTCCTCGGGCCCAAAGCCTCAGTTGACCCCGGGCCCCTCAGCAAGTCCTGCTGGGTCCACCATGCTGAAGGGTGTGCCCACAGCCCACTGCCGTGTCCACCAGCCTCCATCCTCTCTCCTAGACCCACGCCACCACCCTTCTGGCTGTCCTGCCCTGCTGTCCACCCTCCAAGGGCTGGTCACATTCAGCCCCTACAGGAACCTAAGTCACACTGGGTCCCTTCTCTGTTCAGACGCCTCCCTGGCTGACTCTGGAGTCAAAGGCACAGTCCACAGATGGCCAACAAGGCCCTCTGGGACCTACCTTCCGCTGTTCCCCTGAGTGCTCTCCACCATCACTGGCCTGCTTGCAGTTGACTGAGTAGCCCCTGGGCACCCTCCTGCCTCAGGGTCTTGGGATGTGCTGTTCTCTCTGCCTGGAAACTCTCCCAAGTCTCACATGACCCCTCCTTCGCCTCCATTATGTCTCTGCTCCCATGTCACCCTCTCAACAGGGCCATCCAGCCTTCTTAGAAACCTCCCACCCCAGATCTGGCACTCCTAAGCTCTTTTGCCTGCTCTGTTTCTCTTTGTCCTAGCATTTTTTAACTGCTAGCACACCGGATCACTGATCTTTCATGGTTTATTGTATATTGTCTTATTCCTCTGCTGGAATGTCAGCTTCATGAGGGTCGTAATCTTTTATCTGCATCCCCAGGATCCAGTGCAGTGCCCAGCACATAGCAAGTGCTTGATATCTGCTGAATTATGTGTACCCAGCAGTCAGCTCTGGGCAGGCACGGATAGGGCGTTTCTGAGTGAAGGCTGAATGAACGAATGAAAGAATGAATGAACAAATGGGGTTGCTGCTGGGAGGAGGCAAGGCTGTACATCTGCCAGCCTGCTCCCCGCAGGCCCACTCTGGGTGGGCATCATGACAGGCAGGCTCCAAAGTGCCAGGCATCCAGCTAGCTCAGCAGCAGGGGGCGATGGCATCATCTTCCTGCCCACCTGGGAGCCAGCGTTTAGGCTGGGCAAGGACAAGCCTCCTCTGGATCCTAGCTAGGGTCTGGCTCTCCTCTCTACAATTCTAAGGGCTTGAGCAGTGGCTCAGAAAGGCACCAGGGATGGAATGTTGCCCTGAGCCAGGAGGGAGAGCAGTGCCCACTCAGCAGCTGGGCTGCAGGCATCAACCCCATGCTTCCACTCCTGCCTGCCTGGGGCGGAAGGCACCTGCATTCACTCCCTCCATCCACCTCTCAGAGGCATACACCAAAGCTCAGGCTCCTGTGGAGCCCCAAGCATGAGACTTTCCCAGAGTCCCTTGGACCAGGGACCTAGACCCCCATACTCAGCAGTAGCCCTGCCTCCCTTGGAGGCAGAAAACCAGAGAGGCCAGCAAGCTGACAGAGGGGTCTGTACACACACGTACAGACCCACGCGCATGGACACACTCGGCTTGGAGACACCAATACCGACGTCCACAGAATAACCTGTCCTGGCCTCAGCCCAGGGAGGCTGGGAAGCCTTTGGGGAGGAGCCCTTATCCCATGTGGAAGGCTGCATAAAATCCCTGTCAGAGATCCTTGTCCTAATTCCCCAAACCTGCAAACACATGACCTCAAAGCCCCACATAGAGTATGGCAAAAGGACTTCACAGATGTGATTAAGTTACCCATCTTGAAGAGGGTAGGTGGTGGGGGCAGGCAGGGTGAATGCAATTACAATATCCCTTATGAAACGGAGACAGAGGGAGATTTGACTACAAAAGACCATGGGAGCCCAGAGGCCGAGGGAAGCAGAATCAGAGATGTCACCTCTGGCTTTGAAAGTGGAGGAAGGGGCCCCAAGTCAAGGAATACAGACAGAAAAGGCCAGGAGATGGGTTCTCCTGAGGGGCCCAGACAGAGTCAGCCCTGCCAACACCTCAGCTTTGGCCCTGTGAGACCCATCTCAGTCTTCCAGCCTCCAGAACTGTAAGAGAATACACTTGGGTTTCTTGTAAGCCACTAAGTTGGTGGTAATTTGTTACAGCAGCCACAGCAAATGATCATACACAGATCCCTCATGTCACAGTGGAGGCACGCCTGCCTCTCAAGCAGGGCTCCTGTTAACTGGGAGACCCGAGTGAGGCTGCGCACCCCCTCACAGGCACAGCCTCTCCCACACAACTGGCGGCGGAGTGCTGGGGCTCCACCTCACAGGCTGGCAGTCCCCTCTCCCCTACTGGGAAAGGACAGTTACATGCACAAGACTGCCCAATTCCCAGGGCCAGAGGCGGTCTCTCAGGGCCAAGCACAAGTCTTGATTTAAAAATATTTTATTCTTTAGAAAATACAGCATTCAACCATCCCAAACTGCAGTGACCCCTGCCCCAGCCCTGACTGACCCCACCTCTTGTGGCCAAAGGTTTCTGGGCTGTGCTGGGACCCTAGTCTCAGCTCCCCAGGAGGCCAGGTTCATGCCAGGCCCCTGACCCAGCCCCCTTAAGCCAGCCAGGCAGGGTTCCCGGACACCCTGGGAACACACATGAGATGCAGGGACAGCAACAGGGAAGGGTCACAAAATGCCAGCCTGGTGGCCCTCGGACGCTGCAAGTGCGTTCAGCCGCCAGCCCTCCTGCCCTCCTGGAAACACTTTCCTGGAGCCCAGGAAGGAGGACGGTGGCAGGGAGCGGAAGGTGGGCAGCCCCACAGTCCACATGTGGCCGGCCCTGTTCCAGCCTCCTAGCTGTCATCCCCATTTTCGCCCGGGCCGCGGATGAGGCGCTTATGGCCCCGCTTGCCCCCTGGGCCCTTGGGCTTGGCGAAGGCCTGCTTGAAGGCGTGTTGCTTGGGGTGTACCTCGTCGTAGAGGAACTCCGCCGTCAGCTCTGCCCCATCGCCAATCTCAATCTGCATGGGGCAAGGCAGTGGTCACTCCAATGGGAGGGGCTCTGACACATACCACCCCTGGTAGCCCCCACTTCTGGGGTACCCCTTGATCTCACATCCTAGCCCTGGGGTCTCCTGGGGTCTCCCCTTGAATCCCCACCTGGAATGCCACCCCCAGGAGAACAAGAGCTTCGGGCCTGCTGCCCTGCATGCCTTGGACTCTGCTTGCCGGGGTCACTTCCTCCCTGTCTCCAGGCCCAGGGAAAGGACATGACATGTGGCCAGGACTTGGACTTTTCTGAGCCACCAATCAGCTGGGCAGCCTTGGGCCATGTGTGTCACCCCTTGGGCCTCAGACGCCCTGTGATCAACACGGCAGCAATGGTTCCTGCTCTGCCGTCATCTCAGGACCCCAGCGCGTCACATGGAGATTGGGGTGATAGGGTCTGGGGAGGCGAGGCCCTGGGGAGGGGCCTACTTTCTTGGCGATCTCCAGATGGAAGTCCTGCTCCACGGAGTCGAGGAGGCGGCTCTTGCAGCTGGAGTAGAGCATGCGCTCCTTGATGCTGCACTTGTACCCCGGCATGGAGTAGATGAACACTGTGGGGGGCAGGAGGTGAGCCTGGGAGGCCTGGGAAACCTGCTGACCTTCACACCCAGAGCGGGCCTGCCCCACTGCAGACCAGCCCTGCTTCCACCCAGCCACAGGCTTGGCGGCCCTGCCATGGCCACTCACCTACAGACTCAAGGGGGTCGCCCTCATGGGTGTGCTTGTAGAGGAAGAAGTGGTAGCGGGCAGCATCTCGGGGCACCCGGGAGGGCAGATGGGCCACATCCGTGGGCTCTGTGTGCACCAGCTCAATGGTTTCCCGCTCTAGGTCCAGCTTCTGCCCAGGGCCAAGGGAAGATAGGAGAGCACCAGGTCGGGGCGGGCCCAGGCCCCTCTCCCCAAGAAGCCCTCAAATAGGATTAGCTGGTGGCAGGAGCCTGATGTGACCTCCCTCTCCCAAGACTCCCCTGCAATGGCCATCACTCTATGGGGGTCCCTTTGAAGAGGCCGGTCCTGGGCCCAGCTCCAACTCTGCCCCTTTGAAGGTTGTGCTATAGAGGGAACTCCCAAGGGTAGTAAACGGTAGTGACTCCTGGGACAGGATGGTGTGGAGGGTCTCAACTTCAGGGATATACTGCCATCGGGCCAGCCCATCCTCAGAGGCAAGGCCTCTGGTGGAAGCACCTTGGAAGGGAGGAGCCATTTTGCGTGAAAGGGGCAGCCAGAACGGCCAGGGCAGAAGGACGCTGCCTAGGGAAACGGGGTGGTCAAGGAGACAACAGAGGGAATCTGGGACAGGAAGGCGCTCAGGACTGAGGGGTCAGTGTGACCCCAGGGGTATGTGTGGAGGGCAGAATGGGGCAGTGTGCTCACGGGTGTACCTGTGTATGAGCAGGGCCTGGGGGACAAGGGACCTGAGCGCACCTATGTGCACACAGTGGCTGCGTCCGAGGCGGAATAGGTAGGGATCAGGGAGGGGTGGGGTGGACCATGTGTTCCCATGAGCACATGGACGAGCTGAAGGGGACAGGCTGCAGGCTGATGGGGTGGGCACTCCATGCACACCAGCACATGTGCACGGGCAGGAGTAGGGGTTGCAGCAGCGTGTGCCAGGGTAGGGAGCAGGTACCCACCAGCTGGATGTAGTTGACCATCTTCTGCTTGAGCTGCTGGAGTGCCCGTTGGGCCTCAGGCTGCAGGGGGAAGGCGAGGCCCTGCAGGGTCTGGTGCTTGCTTTCCACACTGATCTCTGTCTTCACCTGTGGGTAGGGGAATGGTGAGGGAGGCCCTCACCGGCCCAAAGCAGGGTGTGACTCCCAGGCAGCACAGGCTGCCATGGGGCCAATGTGACCCTGAGGGCTCGAGGCTGGGGCCTCTGCTACCCAACCCACCTCGTTGATGCGGATCTGCTGGAGCTCTCTCTCGGCTGAGGTCAGTGGGGCAGGTGCTGCACAGGATGACAGGTGTTTCTGGTACCCAGCAAAAGAGAGGTCGTCCTGCGGGGGTGGGGGTGAATGCAGAGCCATAAATGGGCACCTGGGGGTGGGCTAGAGGAAGCCCACCGAGCACCCCCGCTTGCAGTCCTTGGACTCCCCCAGTGCCCCCATCTTCCTCCCAAGGCTGGCACTGGCTTGCTCTTTGACCCTGCACAGTGACCACTCTGTGGGCCCAGGACCGTGTCCCAGTAAGTCCTGGCTTAGGGCTACCTTCACAGTCCCGAAGAGCTCATCCTTGATGTGGCCACCTCCAAACTCCTTTTTCACTGTGGCCCGTGTGGCCGCATACAGCATCTTCAGCCGCACCTGAAGGGCAAGGACCAAACCATGAGAGGCCTCTGGGCAGGGCTGCCTCTCCCGGAACAGACAAGCACCTCTGGAGCCACCCAGTAGGCTCATTGCACTGGCACACCCGGCAGAGGGCCAAGACGCAGCAGGTGGCTCCCACCAGCAGGGGGAGCCCTTGTCCAGCCTGACCACCGCCTCTGGAGCCAGGCTGATGCCTGGAGAGCGTGAAGTACCCAGGCTGCAGGCACAGGGCCTTGACCCTCTCTCAGACTCCCTAGGGCAGGGCCTGACAGCTCTTCCCCCATCCTCCAGAGGCAGGCCTGTGTCCCCTCTTAGATCCCCCAGGGCAAGGCCTTGTTGTTCAGTTCGGCCCCAGCTCCCCTCCTCACTCCCCACTGGCCCAGGACTCACGGGGGAGTTATCAGGCGACCAGGCAAGGAAGAGCCATTCGAAGCCCTGAGCATTCTGTGAGTCGAGGCGGTAGAGCAGGTAGCAGGGCTGCTGGGCGTCCAGCAGTGGCAGCACAGCCCTGTCATAGTCCTGGTCCCAGCGGCCCACCGGCTCCTGCGAGGCACCCAGCACGAGCTGCTCTGGGGGCAGAGGCCGGGTGAGCAGCCGCTCCCAGCTCCCACCGCACCTCCCGCTGCGGACCTCCAGCCTCGCCGTGGCTGCCCAGCTGGCTCAGAGCTGCCGGCTGCCCCTCACCTTCCCTGGAGCCCCCAGGTCCCAGAAGTGTGAGGCTGTGTGGCTGAATGAGTGAGCAAGGAAGGGCACAAAGCTGCCACCTGGGGGCTGCCCCCCTGCACATCCCCAGCGCATGCATACCCGCCCCACCCCCCCACCCCCCTCACCCCCCTCACCCCCCCCACATACACACGCGCAGATCACCAACACAAATAGCCACACAAAGACACACAGCTGTCAGCCCCTCACAGACACCACACCCCTGGGTGCTCCCTACCCCACCCCACCGCACAGCTGCTCAGCCCACAGTCTCCACGAAACTGCCTCCTGCTCGCCTCCTCCCCTGGGGCTCCAGCAGAAGAACTGCAGCAGACCCCCTCAGGACAAATGTGCTGAGGGGCAGATCACAGCCCCAGGCCACAGGGACCTGCAGGGGCAAAAGCCTCTGGGGAGGAGGAGCAGGGGCTCCTACCAGACCCTGCATAACCAGACATCCTGCGGCTACGTGCCAGCTGCAGTCCTCTTGAAAATGTTACAGATCCAAAGCAGCTACCATCTAAGTGCCTAGGCCCTACAGGCCTGCCAGCTCCTTGGTTGAATGGTGCATCGAGCTGCACTTGTAGGCTGGGACTTCATCTGGGCACCAGACACCAGCCTGGGTATACACAGGTCCAGCCTGGAGCAATAACTGGGGCAAAGGGGCAGGCAGCCTGGCTGGGGGTCCTGGCGTCAGTCTACCAGGCTCTCCTGATGGGGGCAGGGGCCCTGATGCCTGGACACCCCAACAGGCCAGGCCCTCTGAGGCCTCGGCCTCCTCACCTGCCCACCCAGAACTCAGACAGGATCATAGTCACAGTGACTTGGAGTAGTCATGGCCTGTGTTGGCCCCCACAGCACTGTCCACATTGCTGAATTTGTTGCTAACATTTTTAAACTGGAAACTTTTACATAAGAAGTGGAATCCTCAGCCTCTCTAGAAAAATCAAGCCCTCTGGCCACACTGGGGCCACCCTCAGTTGGAGAAGGACAGTGGCTGCCCATCGGGGGCCTGGACCCTCCTGGGCACTCCCAGGTACCCCAAAAACTGTCATGCAGAACTGAAATAAAAGTCAATCCAGAGATTCCTCCTGCTTAAAATCTGCAGGGATGGCCGGGTATGGTGGCTCAAGCCTGTAATCCCAGCACTTTGGGAGGCTCAGGCGGGCGGATCACGAGGTCAGGAGATGGAGACCACGGTGAAACCCCGTCTCTACTAAAAATACAAAAAAATTAGTCGGGCATGGTGGCGGGCACCTGTAGTCCCAGCTACTTGGGAGGCTGAAGCAGGAGAATGGTGCGAATCCGGGAGGCAGAGCTTGCAGTGAGCCGAGATCATACCACTGCACTACAGCCTGGGCGACAGAGCGAGACTCCGTCTCAAAAAAGAAAAAAAAAAATCTGCAGGGACATCTTGTCTGGGAGGCAACAGGGAGGGCTGAGGATTGGGGTCAATGAGTGCAACTGCCTCTTTAAGGGTGGGATGGCTGTGGCCTGCCACTCCAGGAGGCCATCACCAATATCCTGCCATAGTGACCCCTGCCCAGTCTCTGAGGGCATCAGAATTTGGAGTCCCTGGGCAAAGCACGACTGAGGCCCTAAAACTTGGAATGGCAGACCCTGCTTTGAGCCAACTCAACGCGCGACAAGTCAGCTGAGCACCAGGCCCATTCGGGCAGCCATCCAAAGTACTCGCTGTTGAATGGCTACTGAGGAGAGCTGGGAGGACCTCTGGGGAGCCTGGCCCACACCAGTCCCAAAGTCTGTACCCCTCACCCAAAGGGGCAGTCCCTTGGCAAGGAGGAAAGGGGAAAAAATGTTCTCTGTCCTCTGACCTCCCAATCCTCCTCAGTTTAATCCTCTGCCTCCCCAAACCCTCCCCACTTCAGGCCTCAGCTCAAGTCCCAGCGCCCCCAGCACTGCCCTCTATACAGCTCCCAGATTCTCAGGGGCCAGGCCAAGACCCAGCCAAGCCTAGAACCCTCTCATCCTGCTCTCAGATGAGCCAGACACTCGTCCCTTCTCCCCATCATGGGAGCATTTCCAAGAGAAGGGTGCAGGATCTCCTTAGAGCTCCCCTTGGCCAGCAGCTGAGCTGGGCCAGGCCACAGATAGGGGTGGGTGGCACCAACCACAAGGGGCAGTGCTGGATTCACTTATCCCCTGCCCCTCTGCCCAGCCCAGCTCGGCATTCTGACCAGGCCCATGTGAATACCCATGCAGTCTCTGGGAGGTGGCAGGACCCCAGCTTTGGCTTCCCGCTCTGCATAACAGAGGTGACAATCGCACTCACCTCTGATGCTGCCCTGTGAGGCTCTCCTTTGTCAGGATTTCCTCACACTCATTTCCAGAGGGGGAAATTGTCCCCAGCAGGCCAGGGGCCAACATCTACCTTCCCCCACCCACAGAGGCAGCAGAGTCCACCCCCAAGCCTATGCCCTGGCCTGTGAGGGGCACTCACCGTCCTCAATCACAACCTTGATGAGCCGCACAGAGCCAGCCCGTGCCTTGGCAAAGAATTCCTTCAGCTCTTCCGTGGCTATAAGAACAAGAAACATGGTAGGGGATGAGTGGGCAGAGTGGACAGAGACGAGTATGGGGCCTGCTCTGTCCCACAGGGTCTGGTGGCTGAGCTGGGAACCAGGTTAAATACAGCCCCCCATGTGACTGGGAACCTGAGACAGCCACTGAACACAAGCTCCCAAATTTAGCCAGCAGAGGTGGCAGGCGAGTGGCCTGCTGGCTGGGATAGGTCTGGTGATGGGGCGGGGTGGGCAGGGATGGGACAGCTCATCAGAAGATGGGCAGGCTCTGGCGTAAGCCAGGCCAGCCACAGTGAATAGCCTCCATCTGCCCCCTGCCCCCCAGGATGGCTGAGCTCTGGGCTGGCCTGGACACACTCAGCATGGTCATATACACAGACAAAGGAACACAGACAAATGCCCCCACTGCGTAATGACCACTATGCCCATTCACACACACACACACACACACACACACACACAGAGCTCAATCCAGCATGTGTGAATGTAACACATGACATGGATGTGTGACAGAGGAGCAGAAATTCAAACACCCTCATACATGAACACACGCTCAGTTGCTTAAACACAAATGGACACACACATTTAGATACACAAACACACAAAGAGATACAGTCCCCAGCTTGCTAACACGCACACAGGCAGGCAAGTGCAGAGCTTGGCTGAGACTTGTGTGCAGGCAACTGGATGTATCAAAGTGTACACAGAAGCACATGGACACACATGACACCCATGTATGCAGCCCCAGTCCCAGCCCTCAAGCCAGGCTGTCTAACCCTGAGACCCTGAAGAACCACAGCCAGCCCAGACACAGCCCTGTGGGGGGTAGGGGGACAAGATGCCTTTAACCCTCAGGCAGTTGGGGCAGCTTCCAGGAGGAGTGGACCCCGGAAACTCACTAAGAGACTCCATCTTGGTCAGGTGCAGTGGCTCGTGCCTGTAATCCCAGCAATTTGGGAGGCCAAGGTGGGCAGATCACCTGAAGTCAGGAGTTCAAGACCAGCCTGGCCAGCATGGTGAAACCCCGCCTCTACTAAAAATACAAAAAATTAGCCGCACATGGTGGCTTGCGCCTGTAATCCTAGCTACTTGGGAGGCTGAGGCAGAAGAATCGCTTGAACCCGGGAGGCAGAGGTTACAGTGAGCTGAGATCACACCATGGCACTCCAGCCTGGGCAACAAGAGTGAAACTCCACCTCAGAAAAAAAAAAGAGAGAGAGACTCCATCTTGGCCACTGGGCTGTAGAGCTGGAAGGTAAGAGCCAGTGAGTGACCAAGGACCCCAGGGCAGAGATGAGGACCATGGTGAGAGCCAGGGAGCCATAAGTGGTGGATCTACTAGTGGACAGGGAAACCACCACGGACCATGCGGGGAAGGTCCCTGCTTGGGTCCCTGGGTGAGCAGGGCTTGGCCAGAGTGACCTTGAGGCTGCCCAGGGGTCAGGAGAATTCCATCAGGAACACAGCTGGAGGCCTGAGGTCAGAGAATATTTATAGGGCCAGGACTGGGCAACTCAGAGGCGGGGGGGCCTTTAGGAAAACAAACTCTGGTCATGTCCTCAGGTGCCCCCCTTGCAGAGTGACCGTTAATCTGAGACCTCAGGCTATGCACCACCCTCCAAGGCCACTGGGTGGGCTGGGGCCCAGCTGAGCTCAGCAGACCCTTAGGGCTCAGAGAAACATGGCATGGAACTGTAGGCAGGTGGACACCGTCCCACTGGGCCAGGACAGAACTTTCCATTGGCAGATCCCAAACAGGTCCCTGAGGCCCCAAGCCTGGCCTCTGGGGCTCCACCTCTCCCTTAGCTGGGTGACCCCTGACCTCTCTGAACTTCAGTGTATAAAATGGAGATAATAGCCCCAAACTTGGCAGGGCTGTGGTGAGGAGTAAATGGGAGAAAGGGCTTGGCAATGGTGGCCTCTACTAATAACAATTAATCTTTTATTACGATAACAACAGCAAGCTGACTGTGCTGAGCTGCCTCTTCTACCTGCCCAGACCTTCCCGGAAGGGAGACCAAGAAGCTCTCCCAAAGGACAGGCCAACGGGCCCCTTCTAGTGTTACTAGGGCAAACTGACACCCCAGCAGGGGAAGGCACACCTCCCTGCCCACCCCAGCCCCAATGCCTGCCCAGCCGCCATCAATAATCCAGAGACCAGGCCTGGGACACCTGAGCCTCTATTATCAATGATTCATGAACACCCTCCCTCCGACTCCAGTGAGCCTCACGTTACAGGTCCCTTTCCTGCCCTGCTCTGAGGTCAGCAGATCCACACCTATGGTCAGGACAGGGCTGGCACTTGGTCCTCCAGGGTGATCTCTCCTGCCAACTCCCCCAGCCAGAAATGGGAAGGAGTGGGCTGCTCACAGGCGGAAGGAGGACTGGGGGCAGCCCAGCCCCCAGTGACCCCCTCAGTGGGCCTGTCTCACTATGGGTAATGAGGGAGTGAGGCAGCAGGGAAGGGGTATGGGGTGGCTAACTTCCTGGGATCTCCTCCACCAGGGCTGGAGGCCGGGAGGCAGCAGCTATGACCAGACAAAGGGGAAGGAAGAAGCTGGCCACGAGGCAGTTCCCTCCTGTGGGGCTGAGTCATGAAGCCCGCCTGCCAGCTCCTCCTGGAGAAAGGCTGGCCCATCTGGGAGGCCTGGCCCTGACCCAGGCCCCTGCCTTCGCAGGGCCAGGGAAACCTTTTCAGGGCAGCCCAGCCACCAAGTGGCCACAACCGCACCAGGATTCAGGTGGTCAGGCAGGTCGATGGTGGCAGCCCCAAGCAGGGGATCCTAGTGCGGTGGGAGGGGTGGCTGATGGCCAAACCAGCCAGGCTGTCTGGGCAAACAGCCTGGGCCTTCCCCACAGGCCAGGCAGCCCTCCCAGGTCAGTGACAGATGAGGACACTGAGCCCCAGGTAGTCAGGGCACCTGGCTCCTGGCCATTGCTTCTCTCACAGCCCGTCCAAGAAGGAAACCGGGACCCCTGGGGGAGGGGGTGTGTGATGCTAGGGGATGGTGAAGCTTCCTAGGGGGGGGGGGGGGGGGGGGGGGAGCTGGCCTGGATTATTTAGGGCCAGGACTCTCCCCCACAAACCCCATATCTGGACCTCTTCCCTGTCTGCAGTCTGGAGCTGGGATCTTCCAACCAGACTGAGACAGGCTCAGAAAGTCACAACGGAAAATGGGAGGGAGGTCAGAGGTCAAGGTCAGATAGGCAGCTTTCTCCATCCCACTTAGCAGTCTCTGTTCTGGGTTTTCCCCAGCCTGGGGAGAGTGAGTGTCCTGGGAGGAGCAAAGGTCAGGGTCCCCTCACACATACACAAACCCATTCAAGTCATACAGACACATGCGGTATATGCATCCTTGGCAACAAATGCACACTGAGATGCGCTCCAACTATGCACACACACAGACACCCACATACATGTGCACACTGCCATGAAACACTGATGTCTAAAGAGGGTCCTATGCGACCTACAGTGTCCAATCAAACAGCCACAAGTGCCAGTGCATGAATGACCCTTAGATGTGCACAAGGGAGTCACATCGAGAGGTGCACACGTAGGACTGTACACGGAAGACGGGTACACATGCGTGTACACCCACTACAGGAAAGGAACAAAAATATACAGATGGGCACACACAGCCACATTCATCTCCAGGTAGGCACACAGATACTTCCACCCCAGCTGTGTACGTACATGTACACCCACTCCCAGCTATGCACACCACGTCCGTACTCCCCCAGATGTGCCCACCCCAGGCGACCCACGGCTGCAAAAGAGAACAGGAAGCTTCTCCTGGCTGGTGCGGGGTGGAGGGAGGGGCCGAGAGCCGGGGAGGGGGCGCTTCCGAGAGCCGAGACCCAGGCCCCCTGCCCGCCCGCCATCCGTCCTCACCGTGGATGCCCGTCTGGTGCGCCATGGCTCGGCGCTTCGCTCCGTCCGCGCCGTCGGAGCCCTCCACTTGACCCTGGCCCGCCTCCGCTCGCTGGACCAAGAGAGGAGAAGGATGTGGCGGAGGCTGTCGAGCCTCGCGCAGCTTCCCGGGCGGTGCCGCAGGACCCGCCCCCAGCGGCGCCCCGCCCCCGACAGGCGCGGCCGGGAGGCGGGGACTCGGAGCCGCGCGTGCGCGCAGCATGCGCGTCGGTCCGGGTGGGTCTAAGGCTGATTGATCCGCCGTGCGCACGCCAGCGCGTTCCTCTGTGGCAGGAGAGGGGGCCTGCGTGTGACGGAGCGTGCGTGGGAGGACGCGCGTGTGTGTGCGCCCTGATCACGGTGGTCTGTGGGTGGGGCGGATCGTGCGCGCGCGCCCGACCTGTGCCCCCCAAGCCAGGTGGGTTTCCGAATAGGAGCGGGTCGCAGCGTACCCGGGTTTGCACCCAGGAAGGGGTCTGCTTGTGGATGGGCGTGCGCACGTGCGTGCGTGTGCCAGCTCTTCCCCAGGGGCCGTTTCTTGAGCGCCTCCCGTGGGGTCCTGGGTACCTCGGTGTGGTCATGGCCGCTAGGCTTTGCCCTCACGGTGAGAGCCCAGGCCCGCCTCACCCGCTAGATGGTGGTAAGAGCCCGTCGAGACAATGTGAGGGGCTGCCAGGAGAAGGCGAAGATTGGAAACCTAGAGGGGAGAATGAAACAGCCCAGCAGAGTGGAGGGAAAAGTTTTCTTTCTTTCTTTTTTTTTGAGACGGAGTTTTGCTCTTGTTGCCCAGGCTGGGGTGCAATGGCGCGATCTCGGCTCACTGCAACCTCCGCCTCCCGGGTTCAAGAGATTCTCCTGCCTCAGCCTCCCGAGTGGCTAGGATTACAGGCATGCGCCTCCATGCCTGGCTAATTTTGTAGTTTTAGTAGAGACGGGGTTTCTCCATGTTGGTCAGGCCGATCTCGAACTCCTGACTACAGGTGATCTGCCCACCTCGGCCTCCCAAAGGGTTGGGATTACAGGTGTGAGCCACCGCGCCCGGTGGAAAGGTTTTCTTTGAAAAAAAAAAAAAAAAATATATATATATATATATATATATAAAATTATTATTAAAAAAGAGGGTCACCCTATGTGGTCCAGGCTGCTCTGGAGCTCCTGGGCTCAACCAATCCTCCTGCCTATGGCCTCCTAAAGTGCTGGGATTACAGGTGTGAGCCACTAGTCCCAGCCAGAAAGGCTTTCTGAGAAGAGAGCACTGCATGTGCAAAGGCCCAGAGGTTGAAAGAGGGCCAGAGCCTGGTGAGTCTGAGGAACTTCCCATGTCCTAATGACCTGTGTCTATATCCAGCAGCCTTGCCTTACTGATACCAGTACCTGCCTGCTGCTACCATCCAGTCAACATGTGGCATCTTCCAGGCCACTGTGATGAGTCAGGGATGAGCATCTGACTCTGGTTGGTCCAATCAGCTTGTCCAGAGACTTTGGCTGGGAAGATTGGAAAGGAGGCCAGCTTTTTGGGCTGGGATTGCTAAGAGATGTGATGATGAAGTGTGTGGCCTACCTGGCATCTGGCCCCAGCTTCAGCTCCGTTTACTATCTTGCTCCCCACGCTCACTAGCCTGCATTGAGGCCTCCTCTGTGCCCCCCAACCCCTGAGTTTCTCATCCCCAGAGAACCCAGCATACACAGAATTGAAGGGTTTTCTTATTCATCTTCCTGTGCTCACCCTGAGGACTGGGCCTGTGTCATCAGCTAATCACTGTCCCCTCAAGCACTCACAGCGGAAAATGGAGTGCTATGCAGCCCTGCAGCTTGCCATCTGGAACAGTTCACAGGCAAGGCCTCCCACACTGAACCCTGCTCCAGCCAAATAGTGCCAGCAACACAGAGCTACTTGTTACATCAGCTCAGACCAAGCCACATCCACAGGAGCAGTTGGTGATTCCACAGAACCACAAGAGACTTGACCTCCTAGAAATGAATTAACCAAGATTAATGAAAAAGATTAAGGTCATGTGCCCTGTAAAAGTGTCCCTCACTGGATAAACTGTGACAAGGTAGGGTACTGTGTGGTCTACCCAGCTGACCCTCTCCATGGGTCATTCTTTGCTTTTATCACTACCTGGCACATACCTTTACGTATTTGTTTATTGTCTTCCCTCCACCAGTGTTAGGTGTTTGCCCTTGCTGTATCCCCTGTGCCTAGAACAGTGCCCAGCATTGGCAGGTGGCCAATAATTGCAAAATAAGCAAATGTATTAATGAACCATTAGAGGCTTTGTTTTGTACACTTACTACCTGCTGGGCACATTTATTTAATCCTCATGACAGCCCCTGAAGTAGGTGTTACTGTTTCCGTCTTAGAGATAAAGACTCTGAGGTTTGGAGAGGTGAAGTGATTTGATCAATGTCACATGGTAGTGAGTGTGCCCAAGAATCATAGTTTCCTTTATTCGAGAAGTTGGGGGCCAGGTGCAGTGGCTCATGCCTGTAATCCCAACACTTGGGGAGGCCAGGGTGGGAGGATCTCTTGGGCCTAGGAGTTTGAGACCAGCCTGGGCAACAATACGGTGAGACTCCATCTCTACCAAAAAAAATTATTTTTAAATTAGCCAGGCATGGTGATGTACATCTGCAGTCCCAGCTACTCGGCTAAGGCAGGAGGACTGCTGGAGGCCAGGAATTCAAGACCAGCCTGGTCAACATGGCAAGACCCCATCTGTACATATACGTATCTATAGACAGATAGATTAAAAGATAGATATGTATTAGCCAGGCACAGTCACACGTTTGTAGTCCCAGCTACTTGGGGAGGCTAAGGCCGGAGGATCACCTGAGCCCAGGAGGTCAGGGCTGCAGTGAGCCTTGATCACACCACTGCATTCCAGTTTGGGTGACAGAGTGAGACCCTCTCTAAAATAATTTAAAAATACTGAAGAAACAAAGGGAGCAGTTTGTAGAATCTTGGAGTGGAGGAAACTTCTGTGTCACCAAACACAGAAACCATCAAAGAAAATCTTTCACATCCAAAATTAGTCTATAGAAAAAAAAAAAAAAAAAAAGAAAATCTTAACCAAATAAGAGACTGAGGCAAGAGCTTCAATCAGTCGAGGTTTATTGAGCCAGAGTTTGAGCGTGCCCAGGAAAGCAACACAAGTCACAGAAACGTCTGTGGCCTGTGCTCTCCCAAGAAGTTTTCAGGAGGCTCAATATTTGTACATTTCTTTAATAAAGGGGAGAAGACAGTGAGGCAAATGGTTATGTTTTTGTGAGACTCTTAATTAGTGTCCCGTAAATCTAGGCTATTTGGAAGATAGGTTGAGCACTGGAAGAACAGGGAGTAACAGAAGAGCCAATTATGCAGAGGTCTCAGGGTAGGTGGAGGAATGATTGATCTCATCCTATCCTTGTTCTGCACCTGGGCAGATAAACTTGTAATTGACATTGTCAGTGTGAAATTTAACAGACTTTGGTTTTAGGAGTTAGGTTTAGGTTGCAGACCTAAAGTTGCAATTGACATGTGCTTGTTTTATAGGAGGATATACATCTTGAAAGTTTTAGGGACTGGCAAAGAATTTACTGATGAGCAATTTGTGAGTGCAGTCACCTGGAGATGCGTGAGGCTTTGTGCCTTTTTATGGAGATCTGGTTAATGCATAATATTTTGACACAAGGTTGCAAGGTAACAGGTATCCATTTGGGAAAAGAATGACAGTTTTGGAGAACATTAGTTCTACAGCATAGAATGAAGTGTTGCCGGAATAAAATTTTTAAAAAAATTTAAAAAGAGGCCGGGTGCGGTAGCTCACACCTGTAATCCTAGCATGCCTGTAATCACAGCACTTTGGGAGGCTGAGGCGGGTGGATCACCTGAGGTCAGGAGTTCGAGACCAGCCTGACCAATATGGCGAAACCCTGTCTCTACTAAAAATACAAAAATTAGCCGGGCATGGTGGCGGGTGCCTGTAATCCCAGCTACTGGGGAGGCTGAGGCAGGAGAATTGCTTGAACCCGGGAGGCGGAGGTTGCAGTGAGCTGAGATCATGCCACTGCACTCCAGCCTGGGCGACAGAAGAGAAAGACTCCATCTCAAAAAAAAAAAAAAAAAAGGAATGCCAGTGTGTGTGTGACTCAGTCTCCAAGCTTAACTCTCCCTTTAGCATAACAAATTTGGGGTTCCTGACATTTTTATTTTCATTTATGAAAAGATCAATAATCCATTTGCATTAAAAATGAAGTCTATATGGAAAAAGCCACCATCACAGCCAAAACACAAATAACAAACTGTAACTTGTTACAAACAGCATACTTGTAACTCCTTTCAAAATAAAGAGCTGATTTCTCTAATATATAAAGAACTCTCATAAGCCAATAAGAAAAGACCAGTGGCAGCCGGGTGTGGTGGCACATGCCTGTAGTCCCAGCTACTCAGGAGGCTGAGGCAGGAGAATTGCTTGAATCTGGGAGGTGGAGGTTGCGGGGAGCCAAGATCATGCCATTGCACTCCAGCCTGGACAACAAGAGCGAAACTCCGTATCAAAAAAAAAAAAAGAAAAAACAGAAAAAGACGAATGGCCCAGTAGAAAGTTTGGCAAAGGATACAAACAGACCATTCACAGAAAAAGATAGATAAATAATCTCTCTCGGGAAAGTACCTCCCAGTCACCGTTTCTTGGAAAGTTGTTGAAGGATGCACTTCAGCAAAATGAGGGAGTAAACCAGGAGACATTGGCTTAAGATCCAGGCGAGAGTGAGGCGCTCAGGAGCCCTGGAAGTCAGAAGAGCCTGGTAGCACTGAAGGAACACTCAGGCCACCTTGGAACAGAGAGGATGGGATTGCCATGTGCTTCCACATGGCTCTGAAAATAGAAAATGGCTAAGCTGTGCAACAGACCGCCTATGACATCTGGTTGCCCAGAGCTTCTGTGAAAATACTTTAGGACAAGGCTTTCCCCCACCCAGGAGTGGGTTGGGGAATAGAGTGTAAGCGCTTTGTTTTGTCCAATTTTAGACTTTAAAATCCTCTGAGGCATCAACTGGTGAGGGTAAGAAAGTGGCCCCATAGACTGAATTGGGCCTGCCCCACCCTGGTACATTTCTGTTCTGTCACAGTGACAGTTCTCAGCTCAGAGGTCCTTTGGGAAACTTTCTCTGAGGTGGCCCCTATCCCCTTGCCAGCTGGATGAAGCAGCATCCACCAGAACTGCTATCATCACTGCAGGGGGCTTGGTGGGCAGAGGCCTGACTTGTCTCCATTAGTACTGTGTTCCTGTGCCCAGTGTGGGCCCAGCACACACTGTGGGTTCAGTCAATCAGCCCCCAGCCTGCTCTGGAACTGAGTCATCGGAGGGAGTGGGTGTTGGGCATAGCTCCCTGCCCTAAGAACCTTCCTTCTTGGGCCTGAGGAACTCCCACTGGGGCAGGGCTAGCTGCTGGGAGGAAGTGGGGCCTACTGAGCGTCTGCCTGGGCTAGGGAGTGGAGGTGAAGGTAGACTCCTCATATAGCTCATATGGGGGCACTGGGCTGTGGAGCCTTAGCCACTTTCAATTGGCAAGCCCTGGCTTCCTGGAGGAGGAAAGGGGAAGAGAAGTGCCTTGGGGGTGAGGATTGAGTCAGCTGCATTGTCGTAATGGAAATAGCACAGCCCTGGGTGTCCAAGACTTCCCCTCCATGGGCCTCAGAATCGTCCATATAAAGTAACACTTTTTTCTTTTCTTTCTTTCTTTTTTTTTTTTAGACTGAGTCTCGCTCTATCGCCCTGGCCGGAGTGCAGTGACTCCATCTCGGCTCACTGCAACTTCTGCCTCCCGGGTTCAAGCGATTCTTGTGCCCCAGCCTTCTGAGTAGCTGGGATTACAGGCGCGCACCACCACACCCAACTAATCTTTGTATTTTTAGTAGAGACAGGGTTTCACCGTGTTGGCCAGGCTGGTCTCGAACTCCTGACCTCAAATGATCCGCCCGCCTCGGCCTCCCAGAGTGTTGGGATTACAGGGGTGAGCCATTGCATCCGGCCAAAGTTACACTTTTGCACAGGGAGTTGGATTTGAGTGACAAATGGGTGACAAAGGCGGGGTGCGGTGGCTCAAGCCTGTAATCCCAGCACTTTGGGAGATCGAGACCATCCTGGCTAACCTGGTGAAACCCCGTCTCCACTAAAAAATACAAAAAACTAGCCGGGCGAGGTGGCGGGCGCCTGTAGTCCCAGCTACTCGGGAGGCTGAGGCAGGAGAATGGCGTAAACCCGGGAGGCGGAGCTTGCAGTGAGCTGAGATCCGGCCACTGCACTCTAGCCTGGGCGACAGAGCGAGACTCCGTCTCAAAAAAAAAAAAAAAAAAAAGAGTGACAAAGTGCTTTATTAACTCGCAGATGTGAACAGGACACTGCTGCTGACCCTGGTGACAGCTAGCCAGTGGTTGAGAGACCGCAAGATGATTCCTCGTCTTTCACTTCCCTCCGTCCCAGGTCTGAACTCGGACCAGCAGGAGCCTTTGGGGGACCACTGATTGCCCTTTAGACTGACACAGATTTCTCTTGTCCATCACTCACTCACAGTCCAGTAAGGATCCTGCTGTCTATTCTGCGAGGACATGTTGAATGCAGGGACAGCCATTTAGAAGACTGTCCTCGAGGGTGGCAGCAGCCTCTCAGGACAGGGAAAGCCAAGGTGACCACTAAGCCCGTCTGGGGTGGAGGGTGGCAGGCGGGGGCGGAGAGGATTCGAGGCCACCTGAAGGAACCTGTGCTCGGAGACACTCATTGTGCGGGTCTGACACCTCCCAGCTCATCCTGTCCCCATCTTCCCCTTGCGTCACGTCCCCACCCAGCAGGAGGAGATCTGAGGCTTTGCGCGACGCTGGCCCCGCGGAGTGTGGGGGGCTTTTCCTCTCAACCACTAGTGCCCCACAAGCGTGGGTGAACAGTCCTCCCTGGCTACTGTGAGACGCTGGGCAGGCCACTTCGCTTCTCTGGGCCTCGGTTTTCCTGCTTGTCAAATGGGGCTGATGCCGGCGTGGGCTTCTTCGGGCGGTCGCGAGGGTTGACCCCTGGAGTCAGCAAGCCAGCCGCGAACACGCTCCCAGGCGGAGGTTGGGGCTGGGGGGCGTCGCCTCCCCTCCGCGCGCCCCCGGCCCCGCCTCCCGCCCGCGCACCCTCCCGGCCCCGCCCCCGACCCACTTCCTCCTCCCGCGGGCTGCCCAGCCCTAGCGCCCCGCGCTCGGCGGGCAGCCCCCTGCCGCCGCGCCATGTCCGCCGGCTGGTTCCGGCGCCGCTTCCTGCCTGGGGAGCCGCTCCCCGCGCCGCGGCCGCCCGGGCCGCGTGCCAGCCCCGTGCCCTACCGACGGCCCCGCTTCCTGCGCGGCTCCAGCTCCAGCCCCGGGGCAGCCGACGCCTCGCGCCGCCCAGACTCCCGGCCCGTGCGCAGTCCCGCGCGAGGACGCACGCTGCCCTGGAATGCAGGCTACGCCGAGTGAGTGCCCCTCCCCGACCCCTGGCTCGGGCCCGGACCGGAGCCCGCCACGGGTCTTGCGCCGGCCTAGAAAGCGAGAGAAGCTGAGTGAGTGACAGCCCCCACCCACCTGTGGACAGCCCCTTCTTGCCCTCTCCTCGGAATCCTGACAACGTCCCCATCATCCCGACCCTGCGTTTTCCTTGGGATTCCGACCTCCCCTTCAGAGAAGACAGGAGGTCGGGAAGGACCTGCAGCCCAGGGGCTTCCAAGATGAGGCCCAGAGACTCGGTAGAGTTCCAGCATTCGGGACTTTGGAGATTTCCCCTCGCCCCCTACCCCCACCATCTCACCCTGGGTATGACCTGCGCTGTATGGGACAGGGCTTTGGGCTGCGACAGGGCAGGGGACAGGAATGGCAACATACCCTTACCTTCTAGCCCAGGGTCACCAGGTAGGCTCCAGAGGAGCTGGGTCCTGACTTTTACCTTAACTATGAGGCCACTGAAGTTAGGAAGCTTACATCGTGGTTGTCTTAAGTGTGTGTTAGGGACAGCACTGGGGAGCTGTTGCCCCAGAGGGAGGGGTCCTCTCCCTGTGCCCATGGGGACATAGGTGTGTCCCTGGAGGGTCGCTTACCATTTCCTGGCCTCAGGATTATCAATGCAGAGAAATCTGAATTCAATGAGGATCAAGCCGCCTGTGGGAAGCTGTGCATCCGGAGATGTGAATTTGGGGCTGAAGAAGAGTGGCTGACCCTGTGCCCAGAGGAGGTGAGCGCAGCCTGAGTTCTTGACTGGAATCCCTCCTACAGGCTGGGGCCACGACCTGCAGGCTGAGGTTCTTACCCTGCTGCCCCATGTTCTAGTTCAGGGTGGGTCAGGGGACAACTGGGGAAGTCAGGCAGAGGCTGACACTGAGCCCTTCCTGTGCAGTTCCTGACAGGCCATTACTGGGCACTGTTCGACGGGCACGGCGGTCCTGCAGCAGCCATCTTGGCTGCCAACACCCTGCACTCCTGCTTGCGCCGGCAGCTGGAGGCCGTGGTAGAGGGCTTGGTGGCCACTCGGCCCCCCATGCACCTCAATGGCCGCTGCATCTGCCCCAGTGACCCTCAGTTTGTGGAGGAAAAGGGCATCAGGGCAGAAGACTTGGTGATCGGGGCATTGGAGAGTGCCTTTCAGGAATGTGTGAGTGTGTGGCTTTTGGCTGGGAAAGAAGTGGAGATTTTGCCCCTAGGGATCTCGGGAAATGGCATCTCTGTATACCCATGGTCATCACACCAGATCCTTGGATTGGGAGGATGAGATTGGGTTGGTTGGGTTGTTACTAACAGCCATCACTGTCAGCATAACCCCTCTCATTTTATCCAGCGCCTACTGTGTGCTAAGTGCTTTTACCTGCATCATCTAATTGAATACCCTTTTGGTTCTTGGTGCAGTGGCTGGTTTCTCTTCCTATTTTGAGTAGCACTTCCCTTGTCTAGATCTCCTGACTGCAGGGATCTTGGAGGCATGGCTGGACTTTGGGCTGGGACTGTCAGGCCTGCTAGTAGAAGTGAACTGTCGGGTAGGGTGGGGATCGAGAGACAAAGTAGTATGGTGGCAGAACAGGCAGCAGCTAAGATGGCCTTGGTTTGCCCCAGGACGAGGTGATCGGGCGGGAGCTGGAGGCCTCAGGCCAGGTGGGCGGTTGCACAGCCCTGGTGGCTGTGTCCCTGCAGGGAAAGCTGTACGTGGCCAATGCTGGGGATAGCAGGTGAGTCACCCCTTGGAAGGTGGGCAAGGGTGGGATGGGGAGAGCACAAGCAGCAATGGGGACAAGCAAAGGTGGCTGGAAGTGGAGGGATAGTAGGAAGGATTGACTGGCTGAATTGTGTGTATTTGGTATGTGTTGAGTGTGAGGGTGGACAGTAGCTGCTGGGGAGGGTGGGGACCTCAGGGGCCCTGCTAAAGGGCTAAGCCTTCACCCTTGCAGGTCTTAGGTAGTCATGGAGGGCTTTAAGGAATCATCATGGGCAGAGCTGGGTCGTGGTGGTTGGAGGAAGGACTGGTAGGAGGGTGGCCATGGGTGAGGGTGGAGCCCCCCTCCTAGACCTCTCCCTTCTCTCCTCAATCCAGGGCCATCTTGGTGCGAAGAGATGAGATACGGCCACTGAGCTTCGAGTTCACCCCAGAGACTGAGCGGCAGCGGATCCAGCAGCTGGTAGGTGCGCTTGGCAGCATGGAGGCTGTGAAGCCCCAACTCCTGGGTCCAGGGCCACAAGAGTGAGTATGACCTGAGTGCAGCCTCCCCACCCCAGGCCTTTGTCTACCCTGAGCTTCTGGCTGGCGAGTTCACCCGACTGGAGTTCCCTCGGCGGCTGAAGGGGGATGACTTGGGACAGAAGGTTTTGTTCAGGGATCACCACATGAGTGGTTGGTGAGTGGGGATGGTGGACAGGTGGGAAGGGAGACCCCTGGGATCCAGTCCCAGCTGTATGGCCTGGGGCAGCCCCCCTCTACCTTGGCAGGGTGGGCACTGTGAGGGTGTGATAGCTGGGCCCTGAGTTGGGGAAAGATGAGATGGGGCACAGGGCTTGCATGGATGCTGGCTCTGCTTCTGGTAGGAGCTACAAACGTGTGGAGAAATCGGATCTCAAGTACCCACTGATCCATGGACAGGGTAGGCAGGTCAGTGCCTGGCACCCCCTAACCCCAAGAATCCCTCTTCATTGTCCCCTGCAGAGGTGGGAGCTCCTTTCTTTGCCTCTTGCTGGTAGCTGTGGCTGGTGGCTTGGGATTTGCTCTGAGTCCAGGAATTTTCTCAGTCTAAGGCTTCCAAGGGCCACAGTCCACCTCTCCCTGTGTGCTCTGCAGTGCTAGGGCCTGGTACTTGTACATTTGCTGGAGCCATTTGCCATCACCTCACACCTCACTTTCCCTCAGGCTCGGTTACTAGGAACACTGGCTGTCTCCCGGGGGCTGGGAGACCATCAGCTCAGAGTCCTAGACACGAACATCCAGCTCAAGCCCTTCTTGCTCTCTGTCCCACAGGTAAGGGGGGAAACGCTGTCCATCCCAGCTTCCATTTGCCCAGAAAGGTGGACAGTGAGGCTGTTGGGAGTCGGGAAGGGAGTGTGCAAGATCCTCAGGCTTAACTTGTAGGTGACTGTGCTGGATGTGGGCCAGCTGGAGCTACAGGAGGATGATGTGGTTGTCATGGCGACTGATGGACTCTGGGATGTCCTGTCCAACGAGCAGGTGGCATGGCTGGTGCGGAGCTTCCTCCCTGGGAACCAAGAGGACCCACACAGGTACTGTAGCTGCTGGGGACCTGCCTGGGCCTGGGTTGGTGCCAGCAGCAAGCCCAAGTAGTTATGGCTGAGAAGATAGCACTGACAATGAGCTGGCAGCTGGCCAGGATCAGGGCTGTCTCAAGCTTCTTGGAGGAGGAGGGGAGACTAGGGTTCCAAAAATCCCTGGATATAGCCTCTTGTGGTTCAGCCCATGGCCCTTCCAGGCTTGCTGCTTGCTTGGTCCCCAGTCGGACTGCACTGCTTGGGTCCCCATGTCCAGCCTTGTGCAGTGAGTTCTCCTGAGGGCTGGCCTTGCCCCTTTGCTCTGCCCCTGAAGTCTATCTGCAGGATGGTCTTCACAGGTTCTTGAAGCTGGCCCAGATGCTGATACACAGCACACAGGGAAAGGAAGACAGTCCCACAGAGGAAGGGCAGGTGTCCTACGATGACGTCTCTGTGTTCGTGATTCCCTTGCACAGTCAGGGCCAAGAGAGCAGTGGCCGCTGAGGATTCAGACACTGTATCCCAGAACTGCTCCAGTGCCCGGGTGTGGTCTGGGCATCCCTCCAGTGTGACCAAGAGCAAATCCTGCCTGCCCTATCCCTAGCCACAGCCCAGCGCTCTCCCTGCACCTCAACACACATCCATCTCAAGAGGAACATTTATGCCAGGCAGTCAGAGCTGGAAGGGTATGGAGAGCCCAGCCCACCAGGTCCTGCTTTTTGCGGTGATAACCTCTGGCAGAGTGACTTTACAAGTTAACTAGGAAACCCATGTGAGGTTCCTCAGACAGGATCTTCAACAGCCCAAAGTATCATTCTCAGGGGCACCCAGGCTAAGGGTATTAGCCAAAGATGCCAGGATGGGCAGCTAACCCATGTTTAGATCCAGGTCTCCAATTCATGGATGTCAGAGCATGCGTTCAACAACCCCCAAAGTCCACGCAGGGTGGCTTGTAGAAACCTTTGGGCAGCCTCATGTCTGCTTAAACAGCCATCTTCAAGACAGCCCCTGAAAAGAGACCAACTCAGGTCCTGCCCTGCTATTCTTTGCTGGAGATGAGGAACAGGCTCTGGGGCTAAAGTCTGGGGTAAAGCACAAGGGACTAGAGGAACTCTTGGAGTTGGCTGGGTGAGAGGGCTCTCCATTTGTTACCTGTAGTAGCCTGCCTCCTAACTGGTTGCTTCTCCCTAGTTCTAGCCCTGCCCTGGTCTGATGCCCCAACACTGCCTTTGCTTTGTTGTTCCATCACCTCCCTATTATTAAATGTTTTCTACAGAAGAGACTTGTGAATCATGAATTGCTGTACAGCTTGGATTAAGGATACCTATTGTTGGCTGGGTGTGGTGGCTCACGCCTGTAATCCCAGCACTTTGGGAGGCCGAGGCGGGCAGACTTCAAGGTCAGGAGATCAAGGCCATCCTGGCTAACACGGTGAAACCCTGTATCTACTAAAAATACAAAAAATTAGCCGGTCATGGTGGCAGCTGCCTATAGTCCGAGGTACTCCAGAGGCTGAGGCAGGAGAATGGCGTGAACCCGGGAGGAGGCGGAGCTTGCAGCGAGTGGAGATCACGCCACTGCACTCCAGCCTGGGTGACAGCAAGACTGTTTCAAAAAAGGGAAAAAAAAAAAAAAAAAAGGATACCTATTGCTGTTTCTTGTTACCTTCCAGTGGATTAGTTTTAGCTCTACCTTGTAAGCCTGCACATAATCAGGACTATGTTTTCTTTGCAGTTTCCCTAGTTCTCAGCCTGGGTGAGCCCCAGTGAGAGAATTTTTGGCCAGGAAACAGAAGTCTCTACCATCACTTTTTTTTCCTTTTGAGATGGAGTCTCGCTGTGTCACCCAGGCTGGAGTCCAGTGGGCACGGTCTGGGCTCAATGCAACCTCCAACCTCCACCTCCCGGGTTCAAGCCATTCTCCTGCCTCAGCTTCCCAAGTAGCTGGGACTGCAGGCATGCGCCATCACACCCAGCTAATTTTTGTATTTTTAGTAGAGATGGGGTTTCACCATGTTGGCCAGGCTGGTCTTGAACGCCTGACTCTAAGTGATCCACCTGCCTCAGCCTCCCAAAGTGGTGGGGTTACAGGTATGAGCCACCACACTAGTTTTTTTTTGGCGGGGCACGGGGGGAGACAGAGTCTCACTCTGTCACCCAGGCTGGAGTGCAGTGGTGTGATCACTGCAGTTTTGACCTCCTGGGCTCAAGTGATCCTCCCACCTCAGCATTCCGAGTAGCTGGGACCACAGGTATGCACCACCACACCCTGCTAACTTTTTATTTTTTGTAGAGACAGGGTCTGTTGCCCAGACTGGCTCAAACTGGATGCAAGTGATAATCCCACCTCAGCTTCTCTAGGATTACAGGCGTGCGCCACCATGTACTTGTAGGCTATGGGTTTGAGATACTGGAAGGGTGGTCTTTTCACTTAAAAAAAAAAAAAAAAAAAAGCCAGGCATGGTGGCTCAAACCTGTAATCCCAGCACTTTGGGAGGCTGAAGCAGGCCGATCATGAGGTCAGTTCGAGACCAGCCTGGCCAATATGGTGAAACCCTGTCTCTACTGAAAATCCAAAAATTAGCTGGATGTGGTCGTGCACGCCTGTAGTCCCAGGTGCTCAGAAGGCTGAGGCAGAAGAATCGTTTGAACACGGGAGGCGGAGGTTGCAGTGAGCTGAGATTGTGCCACTGCACTCCAGCCTGGGCGACATAGCGAGACTCCATCTCAAAAAAATAAAAATAAAAAGTAATGAGACAGGGTCTGTTTTGCCCAGGCTAGTCTCAAACTGCTGGGTTCAAGCAGTCCTCCCAGCCTGTAGCTGGAATTACAGATGTACACTGTGACTTTTTCACTTACTTTTGAATGCAAATTTCTGTAAAGCTAGAATTAGCTGGATAAAGTTAGGGCCCTAGGGCTTGCTGTTTAATAAGCAGCTTAGTTCATCTAATCCAAAAAGACTATGTTGTCATCTTGGCCAGGCACAGTGGCTCACGCCAGTAATCCCAGGACTTTGGGAGGCTGAGGCAGGCAGATCACTTGAGCTCAGGAGTCTGAGATCATGTTGAACAACATGGTGAAACCCCGTATCTATAAAAAAAATACAAAAAATTAGCTGGGCATTGTGATATATGCCTGTGGTCCTAGCTACTCGGAAGGCTGAGGTGGGAGGATCACCTGAACCCAGGAGGTGGAAGCTGCAGTGAGCAGAAATTGTGCCACTCCACTCCAGCCTGGGCAACACAGTGAGACTGTCTCAAAAAACACACACACACACACACACACAAAAGGGGCCGGGCATGCTGGCTCACGCCTGTCATCCCAGCACTTTGGGAGGCTGAGGCAGGCAGATCACCTGAGGTCGGGAGTTTGAGATCAGCCTGACCAACATGTTGAAACCCTGTCTCTACTAAAAATACAAAATTAGCCAGGTGTGGTGGCGCATGTCTGTAATCCCAGCTACTTGGGAGGCTGAGGCAGGAGAATCGCTTGAACCTGGGAGGCGGAGGTTGCGGTGAGCCAAGATCGCACCATTGTACTCCAGCCTGGGCAACAAGAGCGAAACTCTGTCTCAAAAACAACTACTATGCTGTCAACTAAAACAACTATGCTGTCAACTAGAACGTACCAAAGCTCAAGTGCTCATGAAGTATCTGTTGAATTACAAGGCAGCCACCTTCATGACCTCAGCTTTACTTGACCCTTCCCTGATTTACTCCTACTTTATGTGAATTCTCTTACCAGGCAACTGACAGCCCAAAATTGCAGCCAAAAAGAATATCCAACAGGTCGCAGAGCCAATGGTAAAACCTGTATAATTAACTCAACTGAGAGGCTCTCAGAACCCACCACTACCCCCGCCGGCTTTTTTTTTTTTTTGGAGAGAGTTTCACTCTTGTCACCCAGGCTGGAGTGCAATGGTGCAATCTCAGTTCACTGCAACCTCTAGCCTCCTGGGTTCAAGTGATTCTCCTGCCTCAGCCTCCTGAATAGCTGGGATTACACGCACACACCACCACACCTAATATTTTTAGTAGAGATGGGGTTTCATCATGTTGGCCAGGCTGGTCTCAAACTCCTGACCTCAAGTGATCCACCCATCTCGGTCTCCCAAAGTGCTGGGATTACAGGCATGAGCCACTGCACCTGGCCCCAGACCCCCTTTCCTACCCATTAACTGTAGATTTCATTTCCTACACATTCTCCAGGGAAGACTCGAAAAACTGCATCAGACATTTCCCACTGCTGTATTCCACAGTGCAGGACTTCAGGGCTGAACCTGTCCACAGCTGGGCCCTATGGTAGTCTCACCAGGACTCCTCTAATCAGGCAGCTTGAGTGCTATCCTACCAGCCTGTAGGAGTGTCACTTCCTCTTTCCTCACCACAGCCCCCACTACCTCACCACTCCGCCTGGGCAAAAACAAAAAAAAAAAGTGTGGGCAGCATCCTGTGCCTGCTTCTCTTACCCACATCAACTGCTGAGCCAGCTCGCCCCCACAGCCTGCTTGCCTAGCTTGCCACCCGGCCTGCTGTTGTTCCTCACATCACAAGGCTGAAGCCTGGGGAGTGGGTGAAGTGGGTCTTTCAGTTGCGAGCAGGCCAGAGACTGGAGTAGCTGCTGTAAGGGCAGCCATGCTTACCTACTTGTTCATGTCTCCCAGCAGAGCTGAACATGGCAGCAGTCCTCCCATCAGGCCAGGAGTGGGTCTCTTCCTTCGTACAGTCTGTCAGAGAAGCCTATGCACGGCCTGTCACACACAAGCTAGGATGTTCCCTCTGCCACTGTCGCAGAGTCCCATTAGCAATGTGAAAATGTAGCAGGCCCGAGGTTTTCTTCGCTGATCCAGAGAGGGTGAAGCAAGAGCAGGAAGCAGGTTCTACAGCTCTGAGGATGCTGAGCTAGAGCAGCAGCCTGATGGGTTACCAAAGCAACTACCTTCTGCCAGACTGTGTGCCAGGGCCTCAGAGAGACTCCAATATCCTTGCCCTCCTGAAGCCAGGGCCTAGCAGGACAAAACATATTCCAACTAGAGGTTGTCAATCTGGTCAAGGGTTGAGGTAAACAGTAGGGGATGCAAGGCAGCCTGAGATAAGTGCCAGACAGTCTCCAAAGACTCAGGCTGGCTCAGGCTTGCCTTTCCCAGTCAGTCATTTCTGGCTCTATGGCTATTACAGCCTGGGGTTGAAGGTTGGTTCTAGGGGTTCCCCCCACCAGCCCATAAATCTTAAGTTACCAAGGGGCAGTCAGAGGCAGTCCCAGAGAGCCCAGCAATCCATCCACACAGCATTACAGCAAGCTGCAGTGTGAGCCAGGAGAACTAATAGGAGAAAACCCAAGCCTCCCTCCAGCTCTGGGACCAGGAAAACAATGCTACAGAAACTCACATCAAAGAGAAGGCAGCCATAAAATTCTGTTTAAGACTGTAACATGGAAAAAATGTTTATATGTTAAGTACAAAAGGGACATAAAATTGTATATACAGTAGAATAATGACTATGTAAACACACCAAAAATCTATGCACAGAAATGTCTAGGGGGAACATTTAACACCAAAAGATTAACAGTGGTAGCATTTGGGTGGCAAACTTGATTCTTTCTAAAATTCCCAAAATTTCCTTAATAAGCAGTAATTATAACTGCAACAGGAAATAATTTCTTTAAGTATTTCTTTAAGTACCCAGTGCAGTGTTGCTGTCAAATAAACATCAGTGGCTTTGGCCCTGATTCCTAAGGTAGCAAATGCCGCTGCCCCACTCCCCATCCATCCCCAGTAGGGCTTGAGCACCTCTAGCTCTGCTGAGAGCATCTGTGCAGCCCCAGCCCTCAGCATCTCTTCCACTCACTTCCAGCTATATCTTTTCCCTTTCCTCCTTAACTCAGGAGGCAGCTTTGCAACCACAGGGCCCAACAATACAAGCCATGAGGTGGCATGTTTTGTTTGTTTTTGAGATGGCGTTTTGCTCTTGCTGCCCAGGCCAGAGTGCAATGGCATGATCTCAACTCACCACAACCTCCACCTCCCAGGTTCAAGCGATTCTCCTGCCTCAGCCTCCCGGGTAGCTGTCATTACAGGCATGTGCCACCACACCCGGCTAATTTTGTATTTTTAGTAGAGATGGGGTTTCTCCATGTTGGTCAGGCTGGTCTCGAACTCCCGACCTCCAGTGATCCTCCCGCCTTGGCCTCCCAAAGTGCTGGGATTACAGGCATGAGCCACTGTGCTCAGCCTTGAGGTGGCATGTTTTCAAAGAACATGGTGCCTCAGTTTTGGACACACAGGAATTCAAATACAATCATCTTCCTGCTGCTGAGTAAGTCATGCTTGGTGGCTGCTCTGGTTGCAAATATGTGAAGTTATGTAGCCTTTCCTGTTAACCCATGGTTCCAAGCATTCTCTTAACAATCATTCCTATCATGAATTTTCTACCCTGAAAAGCCAGGGGTGGGCAATAACAAGATCATTTGGTTTCTAAAAGTTCTTCCTCTCTGGGAAAGCAGAGCTATACAGTGGGTGGCATCCTGCAGATTCTAGTCTACATTTGGGAAAGGTGTACGCCTCTTGCACTTTCCGTTGGAGGAACAAGTCAAAAAGTAATTGCTTGAAAAAAAAAGTGCTAGCAATTCACAGCCTATTCCTGCCCGCTGAACAGAAGTTGTGATGCCTTGATTTACTCCCTAGAAGCTACGTATTCTTGAGCAAGTCATAACCCTACTGTGCCTCAGTTTCTGGATCTGCAAGGAGTGTTGCCTGTATAAATGTTTGTTTAGGAACTTAGTAAAATGAGAGACCACTCTCTCTGCTCTAAGGTGGCCATAAGCCAGCTGCAGCTCATCTCACTCAGCCTGGGCCTGACCAGAGTCCCTTCCTCCTCCAAGAGAAAGCAAGGAAAAGCAGCAAGCAAGCAGGCATACCAGGTCAACGGGAGTGATCTATCATTGGCAACAAGGCCTCAAACAAACTGAAAATGCTCTGGCTCCAGCACCTTATCCCCAAATGCCACAACCCAGACATGGAAGCCATGCAAGAGTGACTATCACACACACACAGGCACAGACAAGAGTACCACCAAGCAAAAAGGGGGCTAATACTGCAGAGATGGCCCCAAAGTGCAGCTTGAGGAACACAGTGAGTCATCCCAAGACCCTCACTTAGCTGCCATGGAAACAGCAAACACTATAAGCTTTGCTTCAGTCTTCTGAAATGAAAACATTAATAAGGAAGATTCACTAATACTTGTGGCAAACACTATTAGCAGGGATGCAATGTGTCTCCTGGGCTGCAGGACTCCATCTGCTTTAGCTGAACTCTCAGAAACTACAGATGAGAGATATATGCATATGCACACACATATATGCATATCTGTATGCACACAGATGTATTTAAATGAAGGTGCTAAAATACAAACAACAGAAATCAAAGGTCATATATAAAAAGGCTAAATAAGACATATAACACAGACCTAGAACCAGCTCTTAGTTGGGAGCCGGGGAAAGGGGTGGTATCATCTGAAGACTATGTACACAATTTGTGGTGGGCAGGGAAGGCATCAGTGTAAACAACTCAGACTCACTTCACAATACTGGCCCACAGGAAAGTGTGATGTATCTCATGTACAAAAATAGACTCCCACCTTGCTTTTGTACAAACCAAGCTTGGTAGGCACCCAGGAGGACTGTGGGTTTGTCTTGATGACAGGGCACTGCACCAGGCTGCTGCTAAACCTTCCAGCCCTAGGAACTCACCTGCTACCCTCCCGCTACCCTCCCCTTTCCATCCCTTTCAGGCCCTTGGGTCTTTTCCCACCCAACACCGACAGCCTGAGGCCTGCCCGACCACCTAGTCTCACACGACTAACTGCAGAAACTAACTGCATGACTTCCTTCTGTATCTGTCCCTCTCTCTGACCCCAAGATATATGAAAATGTTTCTGTAAATGTTTGGCACCTAAGAAACATGATGGTTGTGGATAATGCCACAAGTACACAGGGAGACCCAGTAACAAGACATGCAGGGTGAGGGCAAGCGGCTGAGCTGCCCGAGCATTTCAAAACCAGGACTGTGACTTCCCATGCAGTTGGGGGGTAGGAGAAGGGATGTGCGGAACTGATGACTTCACTGGCTCCTCAGCAGAATGTACATTCAAATTGAAGATGCTTGAGAGCCCCACTATACCAAATCGTGAGTCCAGTCGCTCCTCTAGCAGAGCTTGGTGCAGTGACAGCTAGAAAAGCTGAGTTCCAATTCAGTCTGTTGCACCAAGAGTCCTTTTGAAGACGCTCATCAAAGTAATTATTTTCTTTTGAGCAGATGTACAGCACATCCATGGGAAGGCCATGTAAAAGGATGTTCTCCAGCCCAGTCAAATGATCCAATCCCACTATTATCTCAGTCCCCTCTGAGTATCTTCCTGCTGGCCGCCCTCACTGTACAGAAATAGCCGAGCAGCATCAGGGTCAGTCATCAATGGTGGGCAACCAAAAGGCCTAGAAAGAGAACATAAATCAACTTTAAAAAGCCAAGCATCTCCTCACTGCCGAGGGTTATTCATATCTCACCCCACAGCAAAAATGTGCCCAACCCCAATGGCTCTGGTGGTCCTCCCTCCTGACCAACTAACCCTGATGCTCTAAGGAGACAGAAACACTCTTCCCTCTATGTGAAAGTAAACTGGTTCTGTTTTTCTCCAATAATCACTGAACACCTTCCACCAGAGCACACCCCTTTTTTTTTTTAAAGGAATGTAAAAAAAGGAGTGCTGCCTGGGAGGTGGGTGAATAGGTAACCTGGCCTCATTGCTAATCCACCAGGTTACCTCCAACAGGTCCTCTCCTTCCTGGGCTGTAAAAAATAAGGAACTGGATGGTTTTGCTGTATTTCTTCTAATATTTTTTTTCTTGGTTTAAAAAAAAAAAAAGCAAGAGAGCAATGTGTTCTGGGTAGGCTAGTAATGAAATGTCTCATCCCCAAATACCCAGGCAGGTTTAGGAGATCACAAGGGAAAACCGGAGCTGAGACTCACTGATCCTTTATTCTGTTAGTATTATCTAGGAAGAGACAAGGGTCTGGAGTTAATTCTAAGTGGTGAGTTATGACCAACTGTAGAAATTTCTGGGAATTTGGCATAAACCAACAGGAATGGAAAACTGAAACCATAATAGGCCAGTTCAGAGTATTTTAAGGAGCAAAAAAATTGCCAAGCATAGCCCAGGTAGTTTGGACCTAAAATTAGAGTCCAGAGCAAAAACTGGCCTATGATTTCCTTGGAGCTCAAAGGTGATTCCTGATCACCTCTAGGAAGAAAAAAAATGAAAGACAAAACCAGCCCAGCCAGAGGTCAAATAATAGGAGGTGAAATAGGGAAACCACCAGTTGAGAAACATGTACTTGGATGCTTGTAATCTACCTACATAGAACACAGCTTGCTGTGCTTATTGAGGCACCCACCACCTCAACTGGAAAGGGTCCCTGAGTGGCAGACACCTCTTACTGTTCACATACCATGTTGGAACATGCGCTGGCAAAAGTCATGAACTTGGGGTTGAATTGCAAACAGGTAATCGGGCCTGTGTGTTTACCATCCAACACAGCTACTTTTATACCGCTCTCTCCATTCCAGACATGGATCTTGCCATCCTCTGAACCTAAAGAGGATATTCAAGGAAAATGTAACAGCTCAAGACACAATGCAAAGACAACTGGAAATGAGACATGGATTGAGGTCTGAGGATAGGCCAAGCTTTAGGACCCATCCCTCAGGCAAATTTGAGAGGGACGAGAGGCAGTGAAGGAAGAACACTTTGGAAATTGATCTTGACCCTAGCTATTTGTTCACAGGCATGTCACTTCCCCTCTGACTTCAGTTTTCTCATCTAAAAAAGGGGCCGAATACCATTACCCTACCGACAGGCAGCCACTAAGATGACTGAATGTAGGGTTACACCAGGACATCAGTATTACTAATAAGGTAGTGCTTGTAGAGTTTAACTCAAATTTTGGTCCAGTCAGGGCAGTTAAAAGACACTATGTCCTTGGCATAATGTGCTATACAGAAATCTGAGAACATCTATCAAATAGATAATAATGTCTCAGTTAATAATTTAAACAAAAAAATGCATAGTACCAGAGAAATAACCCCCACAGGGGATAAAGGAAACTCACCAATCATAATAAACTGAGAGTCAGGAGTAAATGAAGCCTCCAGTGTGACAGCTTTGCTATTGGCATAACCCTAAAACAAAACAGAGCAGTTCTTTTGTTGTTACAGAGCCGTTAATAAAAACAGCTGCCTACAAACACTAACTTAGCACATGCATCACCTTCCTTTCCATGAAACCCTTTCCTTGTCATGTACTACACCACCAAGCTTTCAAATGTGGTTGCCATCCTTGACAATCCACTCCCACCTTCAACTCTGTATTCAAGGTACACTCAAGGGAGCAAGAAAACTTTATTTTTAAGACATTATTTTATATCTAAATACCAAACTTGGGTCACTTGGTGAGAAATGAATGTCTACAGAATCCAAGGGAGGTAAGTTCAATGAGCAGGAAGAAAAAATACAAGTGCATGCCTTCATGAGTAAGTCAAGAGTAACTGTTGGTCTCCACCAACCAGCTAACATAATTCTTAGCATAGGAAGTATAAGCATGGAAACAGCCATGCTTGAAGGCCATCAGCTCACCCCAAACGTGTGCATCACCACTCCTTTGAATGCATCAATGAGACGAATGAAGCTGCCGTTGGTGGAAATGAGGATGAGCTTGCCATCATTGCTGAATTTAAGTCCTGTCCACTCACAAGTTCGATCATATTGCATCTTAAAGGTAGCAAATGGCCCCTGCAAAAGATAAAAAATAGTAGCCCCAGGCCCAAGGCATATTAACAATTTCTTCTGCTAGAGCCAATTCCCATCCTATTCCTTTAGATTCTTTTTTGACTAAGGAAAGCAGAGAATGAGCTACTTCTCTGCCACTCTCTAATATCTACCATATTTTTCTTTTTGTAGAAAATGCTCTTACAGGGCCAGGCGTGGTGGCTCGCGCCTGTAATCCCAGGACTTTGGGAGGCTGAGGTGGGTGGATCACCAGAGGTGAGGAGTTTGAGAGCAGCCTGACCAACATGGTGAAACCCCGTCTCTACTAAATACAAAAAATTAGCCAGGCGTGGTGGCGGGCATGTGTAATCCCAACTACTTGGGAGGCTGAGGTAGGAGAATCACTTGAACCTGGAAGGCAGAGGCTGCAGCGAGCTGAGATTGCACCACTGCACTCCAGCTTGGACAACAAAAGCAAAACTCTTGTCTCAAAAAAAAAAAAAAAAAAAAAAAAAGCAGTTACATGTCTATTTCACCATAATATTAAGATAGCTCAAAGATTCAAAGATTTACCTTGTCAAAAGAACGAAGGTCATAAAGTTTGACCATTTCAGAGTTGACACCTGCAGCGAAAATTAACCCTTCTGGATCAAAAGAACAAACTGGCTTCCCCTGCAGATGCATGAGGCCCTAAGAGAAAAGAAATAAGAAATACACTAAAACACACATACCACAACCACACCTGGAACAACCAAAGACTGCTAGTACAATGAGGAAAAAAATGAATCCAGGACCCTACCACTATATAATTTACTTTTCCCGATTAAAACTAAGAAAGGTATACAAACAGATATCAGTCTACCTACAGAACAGAAAAAGCAAACATAAAACTAAAATGAAGCTTTTAAAAAACAGGTCTCCAGACAATTTCTGATCAACTCTAACTGCACAATATTACAGACACAGAATTCAAATAAAAATAAATCCCTTGAAGCTAAAAGCTCTAGGAACACTTTTAAAAACATTAAGCTGGCTGGGCGTAGTGGCTCACACCTACAGTTCCAGAACTTTGGGAGGCCAAGGTGGGCGGATCACCTGAGGTCGGGAGACCACCCTGACCAACATGGAGAAACCCCGTCTCTACTAAAAATACAAAATTAGCCAGACATGGTGGTGCATGCCTGTAATCCCAGCTACTTGGGAGGTTGAGGCAGAAGAATCGCTTGAACCCTGGAGGTGGAGGTTGCGGTGAGCCGAGATCGCACCACTGCACTCCAGCCTGGGCAACAACAGCAAAACCCGGTCTCAAAACGAAAACAAAAACAAAAACAAAACAAAACAACAAAAACCCCACAACAATTAAGCCACAGAGTACAATGCAATCTGCACTAGATTAGGGTATTTGCTTAGCAGCTACCAACTAAGAAAACAGATTTTCTCCAAAATTTAAAAAGACCCTGGGATCCCAGAATGGAACCATTGTTTTCTCCCTTCTTTGAGAGGTAGAGTTCATTATAGGGCCTACCATAGAAAATGCTCAAAAAGCATAACTGTGAGGTACCATTACCTGGCAGTTAGGAGACCGGAGATCCCAGAGTCGAATGGTCTTATCAAGAGACCCAGAAATGAAAGTGTCATCCACAGGTGACATGGACAAGGCCACCACCCTGCAATACATCGAGATAAATAGGAGTTGATGCAAAATATTAGCAAAACTTGGATGTGAATTCTAAACCACTCTGCCTATATATATGTATCTGTTCTCCTGAAATTGCCATTTTAAGAAGCACACTAAAACACACATACCACAACCATATCTGGAACAAAGACAACTAGTATAATGAAAAAAAAAAAATACAGCTACAAAATAAAAATATATGATTCCAATGCAAATCAAAACCACAACGAGATACTACTCCACACCCTCCAGCATAGCTATAAAAAGAGAGACAACAAGTATTGGTGAGGACATAGAGAAATTGGAACCTTCATACATTGCTAATGAAAATGTAAAAATGGTACAGTTGCTCTGGAAAAGTTTTTCCAAAAAAACAAGAGTTACCGTGTGACCCAGAAATTCCACTCCTAGGTATTTACCCAAGATAACTGAAAATACATGTCCACACAAAAATGTACACATATGTTCAGAGCTGCATTATTCATAATAGCCAAAAAGTAGAAATAACCCAAATGTCCATTAACTAATGGATGGACAAACAAATGTGCTATATCTATACACTGGAATATTATTTGGCAATAAAAAGTAATAAAGTACTGCCTCGTGCGACAACATGGAGGAATCTTGAGAAGCCAGAAACAAAAGATCAGATGTTAACTGATCCATTTATACAAAATGTCTAGAATAGGCAAATCTTTTTTTTTTTTTTTTTTTGAGACAGAGTCTCACTCTGTCGCCCAGGCTGGAGTGCAGTGACCTGATCTCTGCTCACTGCAAGCTCCGCCACCTCCCTGGTTCACGCCATTCTCCTGCCTCAGCCTCCCTAGAAGCTGGGACTACAGGCACCCGCCACCACGCCTGGCTAATTTTTTTGTATTTTTAGTAGAGATGGGGTTTCACCGTGTTCACCAGGATGGTCTCGATCTCCTGACCACGTGATCCGCCCGCCTCGGCCTCCCAAAGTGCTGGGATTACAGGCGTGAGCCACCGCGCCTGGCCTTAGAATAGGCAAATCTATAGAGACACAAGTAGATCAGTGGTTGGTAGGGGCTGGGGCAGTGATTACTAATGGGTACAGAGTTTCTCTTTGGAGTGATAAAAATGTTCTGAAGTTAGACAATGGTGATAGTTGTCCAACTCTGCAAATATAGTGAAAACCACTAAATTGTACATTTTTAAAGGAATCATTTATAGTATGTAGACTGTATCTCAATTTAAAAAAACACAAAAAAGCATGATTCCTTATCAAGATGTGTGAGGACTACACAGATGTTCTCAAACCTAAGTGGCATCAGCATCACCTGGAGGGTGGGTTAAAACAGATTGCTAGGATCTACTCCCAGAGCCTCTAATCCAGTAGGCCTGACTTGGGGTCTGTGAATCTGAGTTTCTAACTAGCCCCAGGTGATGGGTGAGGATGCTATTTGGGCACCACACCTAGAGAACCACAAGCCTACGCACGCTAACAGCAACTGTATGCCTGATTTGATCCCTTTTTGTGGTTATACCATCAAGAGGCACTCACTTAAAAACATTTTCTTCCAATGTAACTCAACTAACATCTGCACCAGCTCCTCAACTTAAAATTTTAAAAGATATTGTTAAAAGCCAAAATTTCCTGGGAATGCTGAGGAGGTAATAAAACAGAATCAGCAGGCTGGGTGCGGTGGCTCACGCCTGTAATCTCAGCACTTTGAGAGGCCAAGGTGGGCAGGTCACCTGAGGTCAGAAGTTTGAGACCAGCTTCGCCAACATGGTGAAATCCCATCTCTACTAAAAATACAAAAATTAGCCAGGCCTGGTGGCGTGCACCTGTAATCCCAGCTACTCAAGAGGCTGAGGCGGGAGAATCGCTTGAACCCCAGAGATGGAGGTTGCAGTGAGCCGAGATCATACCACTGCATTCCAACCTGGGCAACAAAGCAAGACACCGTCTCAAAAAACAAAAACCAGAATGAGCAGAACACATTGTGGACATGTAATTTTATGCCATGGCATTCAGCCCAAGAGCTCAGAGGAGGTACAAGACTCTATGCTGAGAAGTACAGGGAACACATGGAGAAGACAGACCCCAAGTGTAAGGAATTTTAACTGTCCAGTCCACATGACTCCAAGAGAACCAGAGATGGCTTCTGGAAAGATACAACATCTGAGGTGGAAAGGATTTCGAATGGAGACACCTTTCTGACAGGTGCCAGACAGGAAGGCATGAAGCCCATGTTCAAGAAGTAGCCCAGAGTTCACCTTAATGGGAACGGTAGGAGAAAATGCTGGGAAAATGGGTCAGAGCCAGAAGGGGCAGAACCTGACTACAAGAGGAAGGAGCAAGGAAAATGTAGAGAACCATTAAGGGAGATGGTGAAGCAATCAAACTGCAATCCAGGATGCTGAAGCAGGATGGTAAGAGATGGGATGATTAATTAGGAGCTAACAATAATTTACCTTACACGGTATGTGAGCCAGGGCAGAAGCAAAGGAGAGAACACAGAAAAAAGTAATACATGAGGTTAAACCTAGGGAGAACTAAATAGTTTAACAACTCACTGAATGTGATGGCAAGGGAAAAAGAGTGCACTGACAACAGATGCTTTGAGCCAGAATTGGAAGAGACAGAGATGAAGAAATATGAGGAAGATAGAGAGAAGCTGGCCCAAAGAATGTAACAATGACAGACAGACTACTGGACCTGAGTATTGGAAAGAGTATTGGACAGAATAGACAGCTACGAAGATGTGTATAAAACATGTAGGTGGTGCTGGGCGATTATGGGTGACACCCACCCATAATCCTAGCACTTTGGGAAGCCGAGGCGGGCAGATCACCTGAGGTCAGGAGTTTGAGACCAGCCTGGCCAACATGATGAAACCCTGTCTCTATAAAAACACAAAAATTAGCCGGGTATGATGGTGTGCGCTTGTAATCCCAGCTATTCGGGAGGCTGAGGCAGGAGGATCATTTGAACTCAGGTGGCGGAGGTTGCAGTGAGCCAAGATCACACCATTGTACTCCAGCCTGGGTGACAGAGCAAGGTTCCATCTCAAAAAACAAAACAAAACAAAAAAACAAAACCTGTAGGTGGAAGGTGGGTCTGAAATTCATAACAGACATGAGCTAAAAATACTGATTTGGGAAGCCACCTGAATGAAGGTGAATGAAATCAGCGATGCAGATAGAAAATCACAAGAAAGCGGATAGAGTATTTATTTTAGAGTCAAAACAGAGGCTAAGAACTACAAGAACAGAACCAACATGGGAAAAGTCACCTGCCATGGGAAAGTAAGTTTTATTGAGAGGTTAAACACCAAGAAAAGCCCAAAGCAGTGGGTTTTAACTAGAGGCAGCAGGGAATGAAGGACAAAGGTTTGGATAAAGCCCCACAGATGATTCTGGGACTAGTGCAAAAAAGATTTCAACAGTGAACATGTGTGAGGAGGTGGAGATGGGAATGTGCAGATTATTCTTTCAAGTTTGATAGTGAAAAGGAGTGGGTGATAGGGTCAATAAGTAGACTTAAGATAAGAAAGACCAAGTAAATTTGTAGGCAGCAAAGGAAAAGCCGATTAAGGAGATGGAAGCAAGCAGAAAGAAGAAGGTTTGTTTTGTGAAAGAAAGACCACAGCTTTCTCAAGGAAAGGATTCCAAGGAAGAGAGGAATTTAGGTGGAAGGGACAGATGTTTAAAAGAACTCTTTTTTTTGAAGACAGGGTCTTGCTTTGTTGCCCGGGCTGGAGTACAGTGGCAAAATCATGGCTCACTGCAGCCTCGACCTCCCAGACTCAAGTGATCCTCTCACCTCAGCCTCCCAAAGTGCTGACAACAGGCCTGAACCACTTCGCCCAGCTGAAAGAACTCATTTTGTTCAGCCTTAATTTTCTCATAAAAGGAGGGACAAAGTCATCTATCAAGAATCAGGAGGTCAGCTGGGTGCGGTGGCTCACCTCTGTAATCCCAGCACTTTGGGAGGCTGAGGCGGGCGGATCACGAGATAAGGAGATTGAGACCATCCTAGCTACCACGGTGAAACCCCATCTCTACTAAAAATACAAAAAACTAGCCGGGCTTGGTGGTGGGTGCCTGTGGTCCCAGCTACTTGGGAGGCTGAGGCAGGAGAATGGCGTGAACTCGGGAGGCGGAGCTTGCAGTGAGCAGAGATTGCGCCACTGCACTCCAGCCTGGGTGATAGAGCGAGACTCTGTCTCGGAAAAAAAAAAAAAAAATCAGGAGGTCAAGAGGGTGAATAATTGGGAAGATTGGAAAGGATTTGAAACAACTGCATCAACTCTTAATTACAAATAGTACATTTGTGAACATTAATTTGAATACAAACAAGCAAAAACATCTACTTACCATGAGCCATCCTTTGTCTGAAACTATAGTTTCAGCTGCCTTCTTATTTCAGCAACACAATGGCCTGCCCAATTGGAAGTGCAACATTTTTTTTCTTTTTTTGAGATAGGGTCTTGCTCTGTCACCCAGGCTGGATGGAGTGCAGTGGCGCCACCCTGGTTCACTGCAGCCTCTGTCTCGCGGGTTCAAGCAATTCTCATGCCTGAGCCTCCCAAGTAGTAGGAATTACAGGTGCACACCACCACTCCTGGCTAATTTTTGTATTTTTTTTGTAGAGACGGGGTTTCACCATGTTGCCTAGACTGGTTTCGAACTCCTACACTCAAGCGATCTGCCCTCAAGAGCTGAGATTACAGGCATTAAGCCACCATGCCCAGCCTGGAAGTGTAACTCCTAACAGGAGGCTCTCAGGCTATCTCCTGTCAGGGCTCCATACCAATCAAAACCATCCTGGGTTACCATACATATATATATATATATGTAATTATATATAATTAGATAAAATTTTACATAAAATTATATGTAACCCACATTATATATATAAAATATATATAACTAGAAATACATATATATAGATATAGGTATATGAGACAGAGTCTCCCTCTGTCACCCAAGCTGTAGTGCAGTGGCGTGATCTCGGCTCACTGCAACCTCCGCCTCCTAGGTTCAAGTGATTATCTTGCCTCAGCCTCCCAAGTAGCTAGGATTGCAGGTGCCTGCCACTATACCCAGCTAATTTTTGTATTTTTAGTAGAGATGGGGTTTCGCCATGTTGGCCGGCTGGTTTTAAACTCCTGACCTCAAGTGATTTGCCTGCCTCGGCCTCCCAAAGTGCTGGGATTACAGGTGTGAGCCACTGCACGGGGCCTAGTTATATTTTAACTGAGATATCTCTGAACACCTACCCCTGCACCTCTATAACCTTAGTAAATCAAGAGTTGACTATTTAAGAGAAGATGAAGAATGCCAAACAGTAGTGAGGAAGTAGCTTCAGTTCACTAATAAGCTCTCTCTAGCCTTCTATTCTCTGGGTAACCTCAGGGATAAAAGAACTATCTGCTTCTCTAATACATGGGTCTTACCTTTTGCTATGTCCAGGAAAGTATCTGATGTATTTGTTGTCATGCAAGGACAAGTAACGAATAGTATCTGTAAAAAGACAAACAAGGTATGATGATATCATACTGTTTAAAATAAACTTACTTTGCATTTTCATCTTGAAAGGACAAGGTCAAATAATCCCTTATCTTCTATATATCCCAAGCAAGGCATGAATAAATAATGGTGAATAATTCTACTCTGCAGCTGAAGAGTGGGCATGTAGATTTCACCTAACTCAAAAGCAGAGCTCTTAAGTTGATGGCATGGAAAGCAATGTTTGAAAACACATTATATTACCAATTTGGCTTCTTCATAATTACAATGCAACTCGCGCCTTGCAAATATACCCTGGCCAAAAAACAAAACGAGTAAAGCACACATAATAATTTTAGATATTGGTCTAGTGTCCACAGAATGGCAAACCTTAAAGAAAAATATGTGGCTGTTAAGCAAACAGACTTAAAGAGGTGAGCAGCCATGGCAGTTAAACTGAAGATCAGGTTGAATCCTAGCAGCAATTTTTGTCTAGAGTTCTCTATCAGTGTGTTGACCCACCCTCTTGAACATTTGAACATTCTTCAATTGGATACACAAATTACAATGAAAATAAACATAAGGTCAGAGAAGTGATGTCAAGACCTGGGTTAAAAAGATCTTAAGACATTAAAAAAATTAAATCCTTATACCAATGAGTAATAGCAGTGAGATTTTGACAATATTAAAGAAAGGAACAATCAGAGATTTGTGCTTGGGGAAAAATAAGACAAACACTCTTAACCAAATGATTCTATCTGAAAGAGTAAACAAACAAAAAAGATGGTGGCGATAGAGAAATGAAGTGCCATAAAGAATAAAACTACAAAAGAGGAAAGTATTATCCCCTTAAAAAGACTAGGAATAAGGAAAAATTGTTGAGAAACAGCTAAGGGAAAATGGTACCAAAATGCAGAAAGAAAAGCATGGAAAGAACATTCTGAAGGCAAACAGAACACAGGAATAAAGGGGTTGAAAGCATTGAGTCATCCCAGGGGTTCACAGGGGTGCTTTCTAATAAGAGGGCATTTAACTTGGGAGGGGGAATAGGGATATTTGTATATTCCATAGCTTGAACACTACACAATTTTCCTTGAAAACATCTTCAAACTTATTGAATGACAACTACTAAGTATTTCTAGTTATTCTACTGCTAACAATGACTCACCTGCCCTAAGAAGAAAAAGACTTCCTTCCCATTACCTGGTTTCCCAGAGATGAGCAGGGCGATGCCATCCTCTCAGCCCCACTTGGCAGCTGGCGCGCTGTTCCTGGCAAGGCAGTGGCCTGTACAGTTATCTCCTGTACCGGGTGGTATCATAGACCCTCAAACTGTACAAACTACTACCTCAGCCTGGAATCAGGCAAAAGGAAACGGAGCGCTGGAGGAACTCTTCAGGATGCACTTGAGACAGGAAAGGGAACATCCTCACAGCAGAGGCCTGGTAGCAAAGCTACAAGTGCCACACATTTGCCTCATCTTGCACCACATTTGGAGAATCCTCATTTAATCACTCAGAAAAATAGCCCAACAGAAGAAATAAACCAGTCATTCAGATGATCACATAGACATGTTTCCTCAGGATCCTAAGGTTTTACATTCTTGTCCAAAATCATTAACTACGCTGCTTCCTTAGAAAACCACTTCTGAAATACAGGCATGGAAAGTAGAAGTGATATACTTACTAAAAATCAAGTACAGGCAGAAGAGTCTCATTTAAAAAAAAAAAGAAACTAAAAAAAAAAAAAAAAAGACGTCCACCCAATCTGCTCTGAGATAGGCATAGCCAAAATAGCAGTATAAGCCATCCTTGTGGAATGACATTAGAAAAATCTTTTTTTTTTGGCCAGGCGCGGTGGCTCAAGCCTGTAATCCCAGCACTTTGGGAGGCCGAGACGGGCTATGGATCACGCAGGTCAGGAGATCGAGACCATCCTGGCTAACACGTCCCTGCCTCTACTGTAATACAAAAAACTAGCCGGGCGAAGGGCGGCCTGGGTAGTCCCAGCTACTCGAGGCTGAGGCAGGAGAATGGCGCGTGAACCCGGAGGCGGAGCCTTGCAGTGAGCTGGAGATCCCGCCACTGCACTCCCAGCCTGGGCGACAGAGTGAGACCCTGCCTCAAAAAAAAAAGAAGGCCGGGCGCTGTGGCTCAAGCCTGTAATCCCAGCACTTTGGGAGGCCTAGACGGGCTGGATCAATGCAGGTCAGGAGAGATCGAGACCATCCTGGCTAACACGGTGAAACCCCGCCTCTACTAAAAATACAAAAACTAGCCGGGCGAGGTGGCGGCTTCGTAGTCCCAGCTACTCGGGAGGCTGAGCAGGAGAATGCAGACAACCTCGGAGGCGGAGCTTGCAGTGAGCTGAGATCCGCCACTGCACTCCAGCCTGGGCGACAGAGCGAGACTCGGGTGCCTCAAAAAAAAAAGAAAAAATCTTGTTTCTTTTGAAATGGAGCCGCCTATCACCCAGGCTGGAGTGCAGTGGTGTGATCACAGTTCACGATACCCTAGACCTCCAGAGCTCAAGCAATCCTCCCACCTCAGCCTCAAGTGGTTAAACTACAGGCATATCCCATATTACCATGCTAATTTTTGCATTTTTGTAGAGACGGGTTTCCCCATTACTGCTCCAGGCCTTATCTCAAACTTCTGGGCTCAAGTGATCCACTCTCCAAGGCCTCCATAAGTGCTGGGATTACAGGCATGAGCCACTATGCCTGGCCTAAAAAAATCCTTACTGCAAAATGTGAGATGATCATCAGTAAACCACTGAAATAAGTTTAAAAACAGAATCCTGGCCGGGCATGGTGGTTCACACCTGTAATTCCAGCACATTGGGAGGCTGAGGCAGGCAGATCACTTGAGGTCAGGAGTTCGAGACCAACCTGGCTAACATGGTGAAGTCTCAACTCTACTAAAAATACAAAAATTAGCCGGGCGTGTTGGTGGGTGCCTGTAATACCAGCTACTTGGGAGGCCGAGGCAGGAGCATCGCTTGAACCCAGGAGGCTGAGGTTGCAGTGAGTCGAGACTGCACCATTGCACTCCAGCCTGGGCAACAAGAGCAGGACTCGGTCTCAAAAGAATAAAGAATAGGCTGGGCATGGTGGCTCACAAGGTCAGGAGATCGAGACCCATCCTGGCTAACATGGTGAAACCCTGTCTCTACTAAAAATACAAAAAATTAGCTGGGCATGGTGGCACACACCTGTACTCCCAGCTACTTGGGAGGCTGAGGCAGGAAAATTACTTGAACCCGAGAGGTGGAGGTTGCAGCGAGCTGAGATCACGCCACTGCACTCCGTCTCAAAAAAACAAAACAAAACAAAACAAAATAAATAAAAAATAAACAAAAATAAAAAAATTAAAGAATCCTAACATGAAAATAAGTGTTACAGTTCAGTTACCAAGACAATCTCTTAGGACTTATCTCGAGAAATGCAGGTAAAAACAGAGATTGTTTATAATAGAAAGAAACTCACAAGTTCAATTTCTAAGAGTAACTCTTTACTCTTTAGATCAAAAAACGTTCCTGGAATCAGAGGTGACTAAGGTTGGGAAAATACCCAAACTGTTCTAACTTCCCTTAAACTATCATAGTTCAAGCATTTGTGAAACTTTTCTCAAATCTCTATCATTTTGAAAGAAAAAGTCCTGTTATCACTTGCTGTGTGTCAAGTGTTCTTTCCTTTTCTTTGTTCTAAAAGTGTTCTTTTTGGAGATGGAATCTTGCTCTGTTGCCCAGGCTGGAGTGCAGTGGCGGGATCTTGGCTCACCACAACCTCCGCCTCCGGGGTTCAGGCGATTCTCCTGCTTCAGCCTCCCGAGCAGCTGGGATTATAGGCGAACACCACTGTGCCCGGCTAACTTTTGTATTTTTAGTAGAGACGAGGTTTCACCATATTGGCCAGGCTGGTCTTGAACTCCTGACCTCCAGTGATCCGCCCACCTCGGCCTCCCAAAGTGTTGGGATTACAGGCGTGAGCCACCACGCCCAGCTTTAAAAGTGTTCTTTTAAGTTTAAGGAAGTACAAATCATAAATACAATTCGTTGCTTCATTTTTCCACTCCCCTCTCTAAATTGGAGACTCTTCATACTCAGTCTCAAGTCCTTCAAAAGTGCTAATGGCTTGCTTCCAACATTCCTTCAGTCAAAACAACGTAATTAACATTACTAACATTATATGAAAATATTTAAACTAAAGTAACTATAGTCAAAGCAGAAGTAGTCACAAAGATTCCATGAACTATTTAACAAAGGAAACCACGACCTTAACTTCCTAAAAAGAAGGCTTGCTTACCGTCTATTTTGTTAGAGCTGTAAACAACTGTGTTTGCCGCATGAGTGTATCTGATGAGGTCCACGCCATATTTCTTACTGTACAGGGTTCTCTTTGGTCTGATAAGAAAATAGAAAGAGAAAGTCATAAACATTCTCCATCATCAAAATCTGGGATACCCACATAAAGAGAAGCACTTGAATGACGTAGCAAAGGTGAGGATTTTTGGTAAGTTCTAACACTGGAAAGAAACAATTTCTTCCAAAAGGGAAAAAACAACCCTCAAGCAACAGCCATCTGAAGAAGCCTTCCACCTTAGAACACCTAATGGCAAGGTTAGGTAGGAAGTAAAAGTAAATCTGGCGATTCAATTCAGTCTTTACTACAATGTTCAAAAGTAAGCTTTGAGAAAATATACAATCATGTGCCATGTGATGACATTTTTATCAACAACAGACAGCACATAGGATAATGGTCTCATAAGATCATAATGGAGCTGCCCTCTACAACAGATGTATCATTTTTAAAATTCTTTATACTGTTTTACTGTACCTTTTCTATGTTTAGATACACAAACAATGCTGTATTATAATTGCCTACAGTATTCAGTACTGTAACATGCTGTACAGGTTTGTAGCCTAGGAGCAATGGGCCATACCACACAGCCTAGGTATGTACAGGTTATACCATCAGGTTTGTGTAAGTACACTCTATGACGCTGTGCAACAAAAACTCACATAATGATCCCCATCTAAGTGATGCCTGGCTGTGCATCTACTTGGGAAGAAAAGCACACAAAACAAGTCCTAACTTACAACAAAGAGGGACTGAAACCAGATGCAAAAACTGCTTGCCTTTGCTAATGTAACCTGCTCTTGCAGAAGACATCCTTCCTTCCTATCCTACAGGTCAAAAGCACTTGCTGAGCCTTTTAGAAGGCAAGCCTAACTTTCTCTAGCAAAACCAGTTAAATAGTTCCTTTGTTTTTACTTTAACGTAAAATCACACATTTCTGGCCACAAGGTGGTGGCTCACACCTGTAATCCCAGCACTTTGGGAGGCCGAGCCAGGCAGATCACCTGTAGTCAGGAGTTCGAGAGCAGCCCAACATGATGAAACCCCATCTCTACTAAAAATACAAAAATTAGCCGGGTGTGGTGGCACGCACTTGTAATCCCAGCTACTCGAGAGGCTGAGGCAGGAGAATTCCTTGAACCCAGGAGGCAGAGGTTGCAGTAAGCCAAGAGTCGTGCCACTGCAATACAGCCTTTGCGAGAGAGTGAGACTCCACCTCAAAAACAAACAAACAGACAAAAAATCACACATTTCCAAGCTAGAGGTTACCAATCTCCATTTGTTGAAGTTCCTTAAATGTCTCCCTCCACAGAACCTTGAAGAGCAAGGCTAAAACTGATCTCAACAGAACCTTTAACCAAAAACTCTAACACATACTGGTTAAATTAGAAAAATGTTAGGCCGGGCGCGGTGGCTCACGCCTGTAATCCCGGCATTTTGGGAGGCCGAGGAGGGTGGATCACCTGAGGTCAGGAGTTTGAGACCAGCCTGGCCAACATGGCGAAGAACCATCTCTACTAAAAATACAAAAATTAGCCGGGCGTGGTGGCACGCGCCTGTAGTCCCAGTTACTCTGGAGGCTGAGGCAGGAGAATCGCTTGAGCCTGGGTGGCAGAGATTGCAGTAAGCTGACATAGCGCCACTGCACTCCAGCCTGGGCAACAGTGCGAGACTCCATCTCAAAAAAGAAAAAGAAAAATTTGAGACTTAAATATCTATGTAAATCTAGATTCACATGCTAAAACAACTCTCCAATATGACCATTTCAGAAAACAAGCAAGCCTTTAACATAATGTCCTACATTTAGGTCTTTAGAAGGATTTCATAAATCCTGTACCAATGTTAACCAAGAGTTCCAATTTATGAAAAGGAAAGCTGACCCTCTCAATGTAAAATCCTCTCAGAATCTAGATACGAAACAATCACATGACTCAAGCAGGCTTTAAGAAGTCAATTATTTGCACTTCCAATTTTTGTTAGTGAGGCCAAGGGTTTCCCTACATGAAACCCATTTCCAAAAGACTTCTCACTACAAATGCACTGGATTTTCCACATTCTTACCTTTACTGAAATAATACTTCACTCCTAAAAAGATCGGCAAAGGCTACTTTGCCAAGTCCACTGTCTGGGGTTCTGATGTGTGTTACTGTGTGGTAACCAGTGAGGGAATCTGAGTGTGTGGCTATATACTTACTCTCTAGATAGCTGACTTTGCTTCTACCAGTGGAAGAAGTTTACATCAGTTATTTCATCCCATTTACAATAGTAAAAACAGAACCTGGCCAGGCGCAGTGGCTCACGCCTGTAATCTCAGCGCTTTGGGAAGCCAAGGTGGGTGGATCACCTGAGGTCAGGAGTCTGAGACCAGCCTGGCTAACATGGTGAAATCCCGTCTGTACTAAAAATTTAAAAAATTAGCCAGGTGTGGTGGCAGGCACCTGTAATCCCAGTTACTCGGGAGGCGGAGGTAGGAGAATCACTGGAACCCAGGAGGTGGAGGTTGCATTGAGCCAAGATCGCGCCATTGCACTCCGACCTGGGCAACAAGAGCGAAATTCAGTCTTAAAAAAAAAAAAAAAAAAAAAGGACGTGAAAAGCCAACTCTAACTTGACAAGTTAAAACGGAATAATATAAGGAAAACTTCTGGTTCCACTTAGATCTGGTCTATTTGTCTCAAATTTATCAGAAACACTAACCTGAGATTTTTTTTTCCTAATAACAGAAATCTATTGCCTCATTTCATTTCCTAATTTGATTTTTATTTTTTTTATGTTTTTGAGACAGAGTCTCACTGTTACCCTGGCTGGAGTGCAGTGACACAATCTTGGCTCACTGCAACCTCTGCCTCCCTGCCTCGGCCTCCTGAGTAGCTGGGATTACAGGCCCCTGCCACCAGGCTCAGCTAATTTTTGTATTTTTCTGTAGAGACAGGTTTCACCACTGGCCAGGCTGGTTTTGAACTCCTGACCCAGGCGATCCGCCCGCCTTGGCCTCCCAAAGTGCTGGGATTACAAGTGTGAGCCACCTCACCTGGACTCACTTCCTAATTTGAAAGCAAGATTATATTGTACTGCATCCATGTGGGTCTTACAAAATACATGCATGGCATTTTTCAAATATTTTGGTAAGCTTCCTTCCTCCAACCAATTCTGGTGATCAAGCATCAACAAGGAAAACAGTATTAACCTTTCGCTTTGAGTAATTTGCTTCACCTACCACAAACAATATCCTTTATATTCTTCCAAGTTGAAATATCACTCAACGGGCGAACTCCATTATAAAGAAAATTTAAATGACCAGTAAACTGGAAAATACTAAGCATACAAAATCTTGCTTTAGCCATTTTCAAACGCCCAAATTCTAACATTAGGGTCATCTAATAAAGATACTATGCCTTCAGCCAGTCACAGTAGCTAACACCTGTAATCCCAGCACTTTGGGAGGCCTAGGTGAGAGGATCTTTGAGCTCAGGAGTTTGAGACCAGCCTGGGCAACCTGGTGAGACCTTGTCTCCACTAAAATAAAAATAACCAAGTAAGCTGGCAAGTGCTTGTAGGCCCAACTACTTTGGAGACTGAGGTGGGAGGATCACTTGAGCCCGGAAGATGAAGGCTTTAGTGAGCTATAAGCATGCTATTGCACTCCAGCCTGGGCAACAGGGGAAGACCTTTGTCTTTAAAAAAAATAAAATAAAAAGGGCCAGGTGCAGTGGCTCACGCCTGTAATCACAGCACTTTGGGAGGCCGAGGTGGGTGGATCAATTGAGGTAAGGCGTTGAGACCAACATGGCCAACATTGCGAAACCTCATCTCTATTAAAAATACAAAAATTAGCTGGGCATAGTGATGGGCGCCTGTAATCCCAGCTACTCGGGAGGCTGAGGCACAAGAAGTGCTTGAACCCAGGAGCCAGAGGTTGCAGCAGTGAGCCAAGATCACACCACTGCACTCCAGCCTAGGAAAGAGTGAGGCTATCTCAAAAAAAAAAAAAAAGAATAAAATAAAGGCTGGGCAGGCACAGTGGCTCATGCCTGTAATCCCAGCACTTTGGGAGGCTGAGGCGGTGCATCACCTGAGGTTGGGAGTTTGAGATCAGCCTGACCAACATGGAGAAACTCCATATTCACTAAAAATACAAAATTAGCCAGGCATGGTGGTGCATGCTTGTAATCCCAGCTACTCAGGAGGCTGAGGCAGGAGAATCGCTTGAACCCGGGAGGCAGAGGTTGCAGTGAGCTGAGATCACGCCATTGCACTCCAGCCTGGGCAACAAGAGCGAAACTCCATATCAAAAAAAAAAGAAAAAGATACAATACCATGTCTTCCAAGGAAATACTTCTTTTCTTCTGAGGTTGGTTTGACCCATACTAGCAACAAAATTTTTTGTCATATTATTGCCTAGAATGGAAACTAAAGAGGTTGTTTAATATCCAGAGAATTTGACCAATGTCACATACCTAGTCACAGGCCAAACTAGAACGCAGTTCTCTCCTACCTACCAGGCCACTCCTTCACCACAGATAACAAAACAAGGTCACAATTAATTGATCAAAGAAAACTCAAAAGAGCATGCCCTGTAGTATTGTATCAATACTAAATTTCCTAATTTGGATCTCTGGTTATGTAAGAATGTCTTTGTGCTTAGAAAATCCATGTTGAGCCGGATGCGGTGGCTCACGCCTGTAATCCCAGCACTTTGGGAGGCCGAGGAGGGCAGATCACGAGGTCAGGAGTTCGAGACCAGCCTGACCAACATGGTGAAACCCTGTCTCTACTAAAAACACAAAAATTAGCCGGGCTTGGTGACGCACACCTGTAATCCCAGCTACTCAGGAGGCTGACGCAGGAGAATCGCTTGAACCCAGGAGCTGGCGGTTGCAGTGAGCCAAGATCACGCCACTGCACTCCAGCCTGGGCGGCCAAGTGAGACTCTATCTCAAAAAAAAAAAAAAAAAAAAAGGAAAGAAAAAGAAAGATGAAAGAAAGAAAGTCCATGTTGAAGTATTTAGAGATAAAGGGGCTTGATACCTCCAACTCTAAGAGTGGGGGGAGGCACACAGTATATATAAATATTTACCTACAGTGATGAAGCAAATGCAGAAAATGTAACCAGTTACTGAATCATATGGGAGTTATCTGAAACATTGTTGTAACTTTCTGTTCGTTTGTAATTATGTAAAAATGCTATGTGAGTGAATAAACTGCCTTATGTCACAAAACTAGCATTTTACTTTTAACAAGACAGGATTTGGCCAGGCGCAGCACATCATGCCTGTAATCCTAACACTCTGGGAGGCCGAGGCGGGTGGATCACTTGAGGTCAGGAGTTCAAGACCTGCCTGGTCAACATGGTGAAACCTGTCTCTACTAAAAATACAAAAATTAGCAGGGCATGGTGGCAGGCGCCTGTAATCCCAGCTACTTGTGAGGCTGAGGCAGGAGAATCGCTTTAACCCGGGAGGCAGAGGTTGCAGTGAGCCAAGATCATGCCATTGCACTCCAGCCTGGGCAACAGAGGGAGACTCTGTCCCAAAAACACAAGGAAAAAAAAAAAAGACAGGACTTCACGTCAAGGTCATCCTTCCCAAATCAAAATTATGCCAAATTTGGGGACAAACTGCAAAGAAAGGCTATCACAACCTTCATTTTCTTTAAATGAGGATATATATCTCCATCCTGAGGTTCTGGGAAGAGGTTCTAATCTGTGCAAAAGCACTAAACATTTCATGCAAGCCAGCTTCAAACTACTCCTCCAGGACCCCACAATGCCCACCCTACTACCACACCTTTAAGTGTTACTTCCTCTTCTAAACTGATTCAAGTGAACAGACCAGGACAGAAATCTATCTACTCAAGGAGTAACACTGACTCAAATAACTAAGTATTTGTTCAGCTAACAATTCCCTCTTCCTTAAGACCACCACTGCAGACCACTCTGCCACATACTGCAGGCAGATCCAGAGCCAGTTACGTAATATTTTCTCACAGTCCCAGTGGGAAAAAAATTAGGGGGGATACCATTATAGCTCAGTCCAAACTAGCATTATTTCAGATAATCAAATTCACAAATGAAGAGATACGTTCCAAAAGAAAGACACCAGTTAAAAAAAAAAAAAAAAAAAGGCAAAAGGAACAGCTGGAGAAGGTAGGAAAAAACCCAAGACCTCACAATAATAATAATAGTATCTGTTACTAGGTAACAAAATCAAGTCTGACAAAACCAGAGGTCACCGAATTAAACCAAACATCAGCGAGCCTTCTTGGGGAAGGTGGCTAAGGGTAAAACAAATTTAATCTAAACTAGTTTTGGCTCCAAGGAGCTGCAAGTCCACAGGCGTGCGGTGAGGGGGCTGACAAGGACCCCCAGGGGAAAAGTCAAAGTGCTGTGCTTAGATTTTGCGAAAAGATGCAGGTATGGTGGGTCTCCAGATGACTTGTGGCAACATAAAAGTTTCATGATCAGAATTGGAATTCAAAGTGGACCAAAAAGTGTAATAGAAAAAAAAAGTATGAAAGGAACCCTGAAATTGTTCTACGATGCTTGCTTTGTTTTAACGGAAGCTCACATTCAGGTCAGGATGGGAAGACCAAGTTCGTTTGTGTGTGGCAAAAAGAAGTTTTAGATGTTGCTGAAAAGTTCACTTATGAACGTGGGCACCGAGTTTGAAGGAATAAGAGAAAGGCTACGAGCACGAAGAAAAAGCAAGGGGGCTCAAAGAGGCACAACAAATAAATCCTGACAGCTAAGAACTGCAACCCACGCTGTCTGACGGCAGAAAGGCCGCGGGAAGCTGAGGGGCAGGGGATGGGCGGAGTGCCAGGGCGGAATCGAGGTCACAGCGGAGAGGGCAGAAGAGCGAGCTGACGCTGCCGAAGGAGGCAGGAGAGCAGCCCCTGCAGTCCTGCGTCGAGGCCAGAGCAGACCAGCACCTCTGACAGCCTGAGAAGCTGAAAACGCTACCTGCTGGGCCCACGGTGGGCGGACCGGGCGTTTAAAGGTCAAGGTCAAGGTGGGGTTTGGCAAGCGATGCATAGCGCTCAAAGGAGACCGAAAACATACAAATAAGAATGCTATTATAAAATTATGACTATCGTAATTTTTTTTAATAAGAAAAAATAAAAGGTCTCCTGGACGGCTGCGGGGTGGAGGCGGCCCTGGCAGGAACGCGTGCAAAATACGCCGGGGGCTGAAGTTGGGACGGAGGGCGGGCCGAGGGACCAGTGCTGGGCCACCGGAGGGAGGGAGGCACTGAGACTTGGGCCCAGGGCCTCCGCCGCACTCACTTGCCCTCCTGGCAGTCATAGAGCACGATGGAGTCGTCGTCGCTACTCGAGATGACCGTCTCGCCGTTGGGGCTGAAATCGAAGCAGTTAATCTTGTCCGAGTTTTCGCGGAACACCTTAGCGACGCGGAAGCTCCGCAGCACGCTATCGGTCAGCTTCATGGCGGCGGCTGAGGAAGGCAGCGGCGGCGCAGGACCGGGGCGGGGCCCGGCGGCGAACGGGCGGGCTGCCGAGGGGCCAACCCAGGCGGGGCGGGCGCCGCGCCGGCGGCTAGAGGGAAGTCGGCCAACAGTTGGGCCGCCTCCTCCTCTTCCTCCTGCTTGGACGAGGGTCTTCTGCCTGAACTGCGGAGCCTCGCCGACTGTTCGTCTTCACAGCCACCTCACGGACAACCGGCGCGTCGCCGGCTCATTGTGTCCGCCATTTTGGGGCGACAGGCAGAAGCTGAGGGCGAGGAGCCTTAGCCGCGGCGCACGCCGGGAAAGGGGGCGGGGCGGGAACGGCCTCGCGAGGCCGGGAGTGGGGGTGGTGACGTCAGCGCGGCCGCGGCTGAGTGTAGTGGCAGGGCTGGCTGCTGGCAGGGAGGGGCTCAGACGCGCGGGGCCTTCTCCGGGGGTCGGAAGGTTGCGGGTGCCTTGGGAGCTGAGGGCCCTTGCGCGAGACTGCAACCCCTGCGAAGGCTCTGGCGCCTCCTGCAGGCTTCCCGACCACAAGCCGCGTGGGAGGGGGTACTGCAGGGTCGCGTACGCCGCTGGAGGCCGGTTTTGGGGGTCAATCAGGTGAGCCGCTCGCGGGCAGGCTTGACCGCTAGTCCACCGCAGCGCCCGCTTAGACAGCTTCGACCTCTTTTTTTTTTTTTTTTTTTTGAGATGGAGTCTCTCGCTTTGTCGCTCAGTTGCGCCTCGGCTCACCACAACCTCCGCCTCCCGGGTTCAAGGGATTCTCCTGCCTCAGCCTCCCGTGCAACTGGGATTACAGGCGCGCGCCACCACGCCTGCTAATTTTGTATTTTTAGAAGAGACGGGGTTTCACCATGTTGGCCAGGCTGGTCTCGAACTCCTGACCTCAGGCAGTCCGCCCGCCACCCGCACCCGGCCTGGTGTTCTTAATCGAGGTAGACTTTAGGTACAGTAAAAATCAGCCTTCTTGGGCCGGGCGCGGTGGCTCACGCCTTTCCAACCCACCTCTTTGGGAGGCCGAGGCAGGATGATCGCTTGAGCTCAGGAGTTTGAGACCAGCCTGGCCAACATGACAAAACCCCATCTCTTCTAAAATACAAAAAATTAGCCGGGCATGATGGCGCAGCTGAGGCACGAGAATTGAGAAAGGGAGAGGCTGCAGTGAGCCGAAATCGTGCCACTGCATTCCAGCCTGGGCGACAGAACAGACGGTCTCCCTCCAAAAATTAGCCTTTTTAGTGGCTAGTTTTATGTTCTAACACCCATAACACAGTCATGCAATCACCACCACATTCAAGATATGGAAGAGTTGCACTATCCTGTTTGTAGTCAACAGGATTATTCTAAAGGTTCTATCATATAAGTGATTCTTTGCCTTAAAAGAAGTTTATCTCTAACAAAGGAAAACAGTATTTGAACAGAAAATAGGAACCAAGCTTCCTAACCTTAACTTTATGGGCAAAGGGTTAAACTCAGTGCCAACCTATGTAGCTTCACAGATCTCTATCTTGTGTGAAGCTCCTCCAAAGGTTAAAAAGCCTGGGGTTTCCAACAGTGGAGATGGGGATTGTTTATTTTTGCTTTCTTTAGCTAAAGAGAAACAAAAACAAGGAAAGGCTATGAGACATTTCAGTCGCTATTAGGAAGGTGTGATATCCAGAGACCTGTGCAATGGTAAAAAACAAAATGGAAACCCTGGGACAGCTGGGGTCTTTCTAGAAAGAACTTAGAGGCTGTATCCCAACCCCATGGGTAAAAGGAGAGCCAGGATCCTTATACATAAAGAGAAGTTGTTCTCTAAGGGAAGAGGGCAAGTTCCTGGCTAAGTCTGGGGTATAATTGCCTCCTGACAAAGAGCAGAGCTTCTGGCTACTATTTGTTCTGGGGTCTGGAAAAAGCCGGTTTGAGTGAAACCTGAATAGATGGCAACTTTCCAAACTGCACAGCAATGGAAGAAAAACCCTCCACGCCCCAGATCACTCACTCTGCTTCCCTGTAATTCCTGTGCCTTTATTTCAGAAGCTAGAAAGGCTGATACAGAGTCTGCTTCGAATAGTTTAGAAGGCAACAAGGACAGATCGAGTGCCATGTTCTGGAACTGTCGGGAAGTGAACGCGCCCAGTAAGATGATGCCGTATTTTGGTCCATGTTAATCTACAAAAATAACCACAGAAACAGCTGTAATCTACTGAATGTTGCCGGCCAAAAGAAATCTTTTCAGGGTATCTTTCAAGTATTGTACTTCCTATACCTTTTCCAGATTTCACCGTTAAGACCAAACCTTCCTCCCAAGACTTGCCTTTCTGCATTATTTTTGGAATGCAGTCTTTTTTTTTTTTCGTTTTTAAGAGGGTCTTCAAATGCTCATCCTGTTTCACATTCTTACTGTTTCCAATTCCTAGCCTGGCTCCCTGCCCTATTATAGTGGGGCTCTCCTGGCTTCCAGCCCAACAGCATGGTTGCCTTAAAGGATGGACTTTAGGCCAGGTGTGGTGGCACTTTGGGGGGCCGAGGTGGGTGGATCACAAGGTCGGGAGTTCGAAACCAACCTGGCCAAAATGGTGAAACCCTGTCTCTACTAAAAATACAAAAATTTGCTGGGCACAGTGGTGGGCACCTGTAATCCCAGCTCCTTGGGAGGCTGAGGCAGGAGAATTGCTTGAACCCAGGAGGCGGAGGTTGTAGTAAGCCGAGATCATACCACTGCACTGGGCAACAGAGCAAGACTCCGTCTCAAAAAAAAAAAAGAAAAGATGGACTTTAAAAAGTGACCCAGAAAGCCGGCTCCAGATCTGGATGGGTGGATGGAGAGAAAGCTGCAGTCAGGAGTGAATCAGATGGCCTTTAAAAGAGCATCAGACTTAATTTTTTATATTTCCTTTTATTTGTAGTCATTTTGCTTGTCACATATTCATTGCAAAAAAACTAAAAAATACAAATAATAAAAACGTGGGATCCAGAGATAGCCACTGTTACAGTCTGTTATTATAGTGAAATATATATAACATAAAATTTACCATTTTGATGTAGAACCTTTCTGATTTTTTCATTTATTTATTTATGTATTTATTTTTTCTGCTGTCACCCAGGCTGGAGTGCAGTGGCATGCTCTCAGCTCACTGTAACTTCCACCTCGTGGGTTCAAGTGATTGTCCTGCCTCAGCCTTCTATTGGTGCCCGCCACCATGCCCAGCTAATTTTTATATTTTTAGTACAGATGAGGTTTTATCATGTTGGCCTGGCTGGTCTTGAACTCCTGACCTCAGGTGATCTGCCTGCCTCAGCCTCCCGAAGTGCTGGGATTACAGGCGTGAGCCACCACACCCAGCCAGTCCCTGAAATACATTTTTAATGGGTTCATAATATATTGTTTATAACTTTACCCATACTATGAACATATTCCAGGTCAATAAATATCAATACAATCATTTTGAATGGCTACATAGTATTCTATTATATGGTTGTAAAGTAATTTTGCTTCCCATTTTGTCCAGAGCCCAGCCAGAGCTCAGTATGGATTAATTGAATAAATTAATTTATCCAAAGGATTCCAGATACTTGACTGGCCCATTTATTAAATTTTTCTGTTTCATGCTACACAATTGAAAATGGAAACTGTCCTAAACAATGTATCCTCTTTCCAAAACAGAGAGCTCCTTATGAATCCTAATTCTTTGAGATAAATTTCTGAGCTCCAGTGCCCAGCAGCAGGGCTTCTCTAGAGATAGACTAACTTCTCACATAACCCTTGGAATAACTAGAATCAGGTGATTCTCTTCTTTGGGACAGTTGCGTGTGTGTGTGTGTGTGTGTGTGTGTGTGTGTGTGTGTGTGTGTGAGCTTAAACAGCCCTTGCAATAACTAGAATCAGGTGACTCTCTTCTTTGGGACAGTTGCGCGCGTGTGCGCGCATGTGTGCATGCGCTTAATTGCCAAAGATGAAAAGCAGAACACTGGAACACAAAATGCCTGGTGAGGTGTCTGAGCTCCAGCACCAGGAAGTGGTCGCCTCACAGGTTGGCAAAAGGAATTTAATGACAACAGTATAGGTTTGAAAAAGGAAAATTTCTTAGAAAGAAAGAAGGCTCCAGAAGAGTGCAGCGGGGCACCCCAGCGAGAGGATTGAGGGCCTTGGTGGATCTTCCTTAGGTGCATTTATGGACCTTCAGGCCGGAGCTTAGGGTTGTAAAATGAGTTTCAGCATGGCATTACAGAGATGCCTAGAAATTTTAGTTACTTATAAAAGTTGAAAGAGGCGTGGAACCAGATCCCCACTTTAGATACTAGGGAAGTTTAATTACTTCTAATTTCCCCAGATGAGGAGTTTTGCCTCTGGATGGCCTGTTGGATGGTCACCAGGTGGTCTTTGCTCCTTTCTAAATTCCTCAGATAAGGGCCAGGCACAGTGGCTCACGCCTGTAATCCCAGCACTCTGGGAGGCCAAGGTGGGTGAATCACTTGAGGTCAGGAGTTCAAGACCAGCTTGGGCAACGTGGTGAAACCACGTCTCCACCATAAAATACAAAAATTAGCCAAGCATGGTGGTGTGCGCCTGTAGTCCCAGCTACTCGGGAGGCTGAGGCAGAAGAATTGCTTGAACCTGGGAGGCAGAGGTTGCAGAGCTGAGATCGCACTCCAGCCTGGGCGACAGAGTGAGACTCTGTCTCAAAAAAAAAAAAAAAAAAGAAAAAGAAAAAATAAATATTACAAGGATGAAGTAAGCCATTTTTATTTAGAGAAAATATAAGTGTGTGCATGGAAAATCGTGTGGGATATACGTGAATATTACTAGAAATAATAAATGTAGTTACTAATGTATGTCCACTTTTACTGGAATTCCTCAGAGAGGTCCTGAGACTCCGAGCAAGGGGCCTGGATAAAAAGAGGGTATCTTTCCCTGGCAGCAGGACCAACTACCCAATTTGTGGGGCCCCGTGTTAAAAAATTGCTAAGAATCTTAAGATGGCAACAACAGACTATTAAACCAAGTGCAGCATCCTTCTGACTGCACAGGTCACACCCATGAAGCTGGCTCAACCCAGGACTAGTACAGCAACAACAGTGAGTCTCTCTACATGCACTGGAAATATATTGTGATGAAGACTCTGAAGTTCTGAAAGGTTAACTTTCTCAGGGTCACTTAGCCAGTAAGCCCTAAAGTCTGAATTCACACTCTGCTTCAGCACTGGAAAGCTTGTGTTCTGTTTCCAGGGCAAAGGACAAGCAATCATTCACATTTAACAAAGACCACTGTTAGGAAACAATGCCTTCTTAGTCTGGAAGGAAAGGATGGAATCTTCCCAGATAAGCCTTGACTGCTCAGAGCCAGGAGGACCTGCCTAGAGTCTCAGGGCCAAGGCCTCTGTCTCTAAAACTACAGCACTGTTTCCAAAGGCTTAAAAACTTTCCCAAACAATCCAACATACACAGTTTTAGTGGCCTCTCATCAGTGACTTGCCTAGTCATAACTGAACTGCTTCCTGGTGCTGTTTTACTCTACCCAACTCCTCCTTCCAAGAAAAATAGCTTTAAGGTGTTTCCTTTTTATTTATTTATTTATTTATTTTTTGAGCCGGAGTCTCGCTCTGTCGCCCAGGCTGGAGTGCAGTGGCGCGATCTCCGCTCACTGCAAGCTCCGCCCCCCGGGTTCATGCCATTCTCCTGCCTCAGCCCCCCTTTAGCTGGGACTACAGGCGCCCGCCACCACGCTGGGCTAATTTTTTTGTATTTTTAGTAGAGACGGGGTTTCACCGTGTTAGCCAGGATGGTCTCGATCTCCTGACCACGTGATCCGCCCGCTCGGCCTCCCAAAGTGCTGGGATTACAGGTGTGAGCCACCGCGCCCGGCCTATTTTATTTATTTATTTATTTTTTTAGACAGAGTCTCACTTTGTGGCCCAGGCTGGAGTGCAGTGGTGTGATCCTGGCTCACTGCAACCTCTACCTCCTGGGTTCAAGCAATTCTCCCACCTCAGCCTCCTGAGTAGCTGGGATTACAGGTGCATGACACCACGTCCGGCTATTTTTTTTTTTTTTTTTGTATTTTTAGTAGAAACGGGATTTTGCCGTGTTGGCCAGGCTGGTCTCGAACTCCTGACCTCAAGTGATCTGCCCGTCTCGGCCTCCCAGCTTTAAGGTGTTTTAGAGCCCTTACACAGGACACCGCTCCATTCTACCCTGCCTCCAACACAGCTGACCTTCCCTCCCACGGAGCAACCCTGCAAGCCCAGGCTGGGTACAGTGGCTCACGCCTATAGTCCCAGCACTTTCAGAGGCTGGGACAGGAGAACTGCTTGAGTCCAGGAGTTTGAGACCAGCTTGGGCAACAAAGCAAGACCCTGTCTCTCCAAAACATTAGCCAGGCATGGTGGTGTGTACCCGTAGTCCCAGCTACTTGAGAGGCTGAGGCAGGAGGATTGCTACAACCCAGGAGGTTGAGGATACAGTGAGCTGTAATCACCACTGTCCTCCAGCCTGGTCGACAGTGCGAGACTTTGTCTCTCAAAAAAAAAAATTAAAATTAAAAGTACCACTTCTTACCTATCCCAGCAGCTACAGCATTTGGCCCACACAGAAGGCACTCAGGAAATTCTTGAATTATGTCTGAAGAAGGAATAAATGCATGGATGGATGAAGACAGCCGACTATAACCAAGGAAAAACAATAAAATTTTCAGTATTTACAACCTCTCCCACATTAAAGAGGGCAATTCCACCTGAGGATGCCTTTGTTTTGATGATGTGGTGGGAAATCATTTAGGAGAAGGAATACACAGTTTCATATTTTAAAAGGAAAAATCCAGGGAGAAGGACGGGTGTGGTGGCTCACGCCTGTAATCCCAGCAATTTGGGAGACGGAGGCAGGTGGATGGCTTAAGCTCAGAAGTTTGAGACCAGCCTGGGCAACATGGCAAAACCACCTGTCTACAAAAAATACAAAAAATTAGCTGGGTATGGTGGTTCATGCCTGTGGTCCCAGCTACTTGGGAGACTGAGGTGGGAAGATCACTTGAGCCTGGGAGGTGGAGGTTGCAGTGATCCAAGATCATGCCACTGAACTCCAACCTGGGTGACAGAGTTAGACCCTATCTCAAAAATATAAATATTCCAGGGAGAGAGCTGGAAGTGGGGGCCAGGGGAGGGTAAAGGTTCATGACAAGAGCACAGCATGGTTTGGAGACCTACAGAGAGATGTAGCAACTGCCAAAGGGAGCAGGTAGGGGGTGTGAAAAGAAAATAAAATTTCAGGACATTCTCAATTTATAATGTGAAGGAGAAAAGTTAAACCCTGGAAACTGAGCAGGCATTGCTTTTTTTTTTTTTTCTTCTCTGATCCATGACTGCTGCTTCCTGACCTTTATATTGAAATGTTATACATTAACCAGGCTCCCTATTCTTCATTCAAACTTAGACTAGATGATGTGGGAGATAGAGACCCTTATGATTGTTGTCTCTTTACAATAGAATGTTAAGCAAACTCCTTCGAGTATAATAAATGGTAGCCAATCAAATCTTGTATTTATGTTAGCTTTTTTTGGAAAATGTAATTCCGGTCAGCACCCGTTTTTGCCTATATAAACAATCTTTTTTTTTTTTTTTGGAGACGGAGTCACCCAGGCTGGACTGCAGTGGCGCAATCTCGGTTCACTGCACCCTCCCAGGTTCAAGCGATCCTCCTGCCTCAGCCTCCCAGCCTCAGCGCCCCCAGTAGCTGGAATTACAGGCACATACCACCATGCCTGGCTAATTTTTGTATTTTTAGTAGAGACGGAGTTTCGCTATGCTGACCGGGCTGGTCTTGAACTCCTGACTTCAGGTGATCCACCCGCCTTAGCCTCCCAGAGTGCTAGGATTACAGGTGTGAGCCACTGCGCCTGGCCCATGCCCAGCTAATTTTTTTATTTTTAGTAGAGATGGGGTTTCACCATATTGGTCAGACTGGTCTCCAACTCCTGACCTCAAATGATCCCAGCTGCCTCAACCTCCCAAAGTACTGAGATTGCAGGGATGAGCCACTGCGCCTGGCCCAAAAACACATTTCTAATGTCAACCTAAAAATCATCAAAAGGTTCGAGGTCCAGTTAAAAGAATTTATTCAAGCATAAAGTGTGAGGGCAGCCATCAGGGAAACACAGACACCAAGCAGTGGCAATTAGTGTTCCCCAGCGTGGGGAAAGGTGAAGATTGTTTATATTGGCCGGGCGCCTGTAATTGTTTATACACTGTAATCCTAGCACTTTGGGAGGCCAAGGTGGGTGGATCACAAGGTTAGGAGTTCGAGACCAGCCTGGCCAACATGGTGAAACCCCATCTCTACTGAAAATACAAAAATTAGCTGGGCGTGGTGGCAGGTGCCTGTAGTCCCAGCTATTTGGGAGGCTGAGGCAGGAGAATCGCTTGAATCTGGGAGACGGAGGTTGCAGTGAGCCGAGATTGTACCCAGGCTGGAGTATAGTGACAGTGAGCCAAGATTGTGCCATTGCACTCCAGCCTGGGTAACAGAGCAAGACACCACCTCAAAAATAGGAGAAAGAAATGTGTTTTTGTTTGTTGGTTGGTTTTTTTTGAGACATGGGACCAGGCTGGAGTGCAGTGGCATGATCAAGGTTCACTGTAGCCCCTACCTCCCATGCTCCGGAGATCCTCCCACCTCAGCCTCCCCGAGTAGCTGGGACTACAAGAGCATGCCACCACACCCGGCTCTTTTTTTTTTTTTTTGTAGAGATAAGAGTTTTGCCATGTTCTCAGGCTGGTCTCAGATTTCTAGGCTCAAGCGATCCGCCCACCTTGGCCCCCCCAAGTGTTGGTATTACAGGCGTGAAACACTGGGCCCTGCCAAGAAACATGTTTCAATAAAATCGTTAGGAAATCAAGTGTGTGATTTGTGATGCAACTCTCTCCTCTATCTCCGTAAGAAAACATCAGTAAAAACAGTGAACTGTTTTGTGTTCTTGGAGTCTGATGAGGACTCATCTTATGAATGTGGGAAGGCATCCAGCCAGCCCAGGGTGGGCCCAGCATGAGAGCAGGGACAGTGAGGAAGGTCCAGAGTCATTCGCTTTTACATGCAGCTTATGTGCTTGAGGATCGCGGAATGGAACTCTTGCTAGGCCAGAGCTGTATTTGGTGGCCCATGGTGGGAGAGGGGAGAACACTAATAAGTTGTGGAATAAAAACCATGGAGAGGAGCGGGAATTACTTAATCTGGCTCCAGAAGGGGTTAGTTGTGGGTAAGTAGTGATTCTCAGTTCGTTTGCTCAGCCCAGTCCTCAGGGTGTATCTGCTGACTGATCGTACAAGATAAAGGAAGGGAGAGGCCAGGCGCGGCGGCTCAAGTGTGTAATCCCATCAATTTGGGAGGCTGAGGTGGGTGGATCGACTGAGGTTAGGCGTTCGAGACCAGAGAGGCCAACATGGCGAAAGCCGGTCTCTACTAAAAAATACAAAAATTAGCCCGGCGTGGTGGCACATGCCTGTAATCCCAGCTATTCGGGAGGCTGAGGCATGAGAATCGCTTGAATCCGGGAGGCGGAGGTTGCACTGGGCCGAGACCGCGCCTCTGCACTCCAGTCTGGGCGACAGAGGGAGACCCCCGTCTCGAAAAAAAAAATCTGCAATCAGTGAGGCGGGGATTATTACCCTCAATGTAGAGATTAAGAAAATGAGGACTGAAGGTGACTCCTTCCAGGTCTGTTGGTGGCCAGCAAGGAGTCAATATCCTAAACTCTCCCTTCCAGACCCCAGCTTCAGCCAGAGCTCGCAGCCGCCAGCGCCGATCCACCCACCCACACTTCCGGATTCCGCTCCGCCCACCCGCGAGTACTTCCGGTCTCCAGTGCTGGGCGCCGCGGCCCGGAGCTGTGGGCTGGTAAGTCTGCGCCGGCAGGGCGCGCAGCACCTTCAGAAGCAATCTCTGGGCTGGGCGACGAAGGGTCTTGGTGGCAGCAGGCCCTTCTTTCTCGCATCACCGGGCATTACGCGGCAGCCGTTTGCCTCGCGAAGGCCCTACCTGAGGATGACGTCACTTCCAGCCCCCTGCTGACTGCGGGAAACCGGAAATGGTGCCAGCCCCCTTTAATAGCGGGGAGGAGTCAAGGCCAGTAGTCTTCCTGTTTCCGTGTTTTGCTTTGGATCCCTCCGGAGTTTCGGAGAGACCATGTCTTGTATAGAATTGGAGGACTTAGCAAATAAAAATGCAGAGAGTCCAGTTAATTTTTTTTTTTGAGACAGAGTCTCACTCTGTCACCCAGGCTGGAGTGCAGTGGCGCGATCTCGGCTCACTGCAACCTCCGCCTCCCCGGTTCAAATGATTCGCGTGCCTCAGTCTCCTGAGTAGCTGGATTACAGGCGCCCACCACACCTGGCTAATTTTTGTATTTTTAGTAGAGACGAGGTTTTACCATGCTGGTCAGGCTGGTCTGGAATTCCACACCTCAGGTGATGCGCCCGCCTCAGCCTTCCAAAGTGCTGGGATTACAGGCGTGAGCCACTGCGCCCGGCCGTGTCCAGTTAAATTTGAGTTAAGATAAACGATGAATAATTGTTAAGTCCTAAACATTGTATGCACATATTTATACTTTAAAAATTACTTGTTTATCTGAAATTCAAATTTAACAGGACGTCCTGTATTTTCTCTGGCAGCCTTGGCATTGAGCGTCCCCCGTCCTCTGCTCATACCCAGTGGCAAGACCGGGATCTACTAGGCCCTTGTCCATCTGGGAAATAAATACAGATTTCACCCAGGCTATAAAGACCGGCTGTCTTAGTTGCTAAGATGCTTTTAGCTCCAAGCCTAATGGGCAAGCTCCAGGGGTCCCCCTGGCCATAACTGGACCCATTTTCGGAATCCCCATGACGATGCCCTCTGTGTTCCGTTTCACAACAGAAGTCAAGCATGGCTGTCTTCTCTTACGGGAGAGCTGAGACTAGGCAGACAAAATGGTCAGAGTCTAGAAGTAACCACCACATTTGGGTGTGGGGTAAACCGGTATTTGAGATCTGTGTTGCAGTGGACAGTATCAGAGAGCCTGAGGGTGTTAAGGGGAGAGTGTAGTGTTAATCTCACCTTGTGTCTCATTTTGTGGATGAGGCCCAGTGAGAGAAATGGATGTGTCCCAGCCACTCAGAAAACCTGTAGTAGATACAGCTGGAAGCTCAATTCCCAGCCTCCTTACCCTGCTCAGTCCATACTTGCTGATGAAGTCAGCTTGCAGCATTTATGGTAGGCATTTATTAAAGTAGATGCAATAGTACATATGTAGTACAGATGAGCTCTTTGGGTCTTTGTTGTTCCTATACCCCTCTACAGCTTCCTGACCTTCACCCCAAGGCTTCTTTAGCTTTTACTCTGCCCAGTGGGGAAAATGGCTATCTGGGCTGTTATGGGAGCCTGGCCTTTGCCTACTTCAGCTCTTGGGCTCTCACCACTGTGGGTGGTGTGATCTAGGACTTGTTTTTGTTATCTTGGAACCAGAAAGGGTGTTCTTGGCAGGGTTGGGGCTGGCCAGCTATGTGGGTAGAAGGGCATCCTCTTCTGTCCTGCAATTGGGCTTCATGGCACATGGCCTCACATGGTGCCTGGGGACTTTCCTAAGGTTCCACCATGAGCCAGACTTTGCCCTCACTCCTGATTTGAAACTAAACCTCTTGCTGAACTGGCCTGAATACTGGGATTCCTCAGATTGCTTGCCCTGAGGATATGCTCTGGGCTTGACCTGATAAACCTGCAGCCTCCTATAGACCCTGACTTCCCAGCCTCCTAATCGCAGTCTTATGAGATAAAGTAGAGTAGGCTGGAGGTCAGTGGGCTAGGGGTCAGTTGGTGGGACAATCAACAGACTCCTGGCAGCAGAGGTAGTAAAGAGGCAAGGAAGGAGTGCCAGAAAGGGGCGTTGCCCCTGGGTAAGAGCTCAGAAGTGCAGGGGGTGGAAAAGGGGTGGGATGGGAGCCCACTGGTAGAAATTACTCCCTCTGTCAATGATTAACTCACAGCCAAAGGGATGATCTAGGAGGAGGGCCCAGCTAATAGGAACTTTGGACTTAAGGCAGAGTATCCAGAGGGCCGGCATGTGGTCTGCAGAAGAGGAGGACATGGCTGGGTGGCAGGGCTGGTATCCAAGGATGAGTGAGATCCTGCAGCTGTGGGCTTCAGGAAGTCTCCTGGGGCTATCAGATGGCTCCTTCTTGTAGCAGCAGCTGTGGGGTCCACTGGCCGTGGGGGACCTCCTGTCTTTTGCCTTGCAAGGGCCTCAGTTGTGCTTTTTCCCTCTAGGCAGCCATGGGTGCCAGGCAGTGCTGAGAGCAGTGGGGCATGGCTGCAGCCCTGCAGGTCCTGCCCCGCTTGGCCCGAGCCCCCTTGCATCCACTCCTCTGGCGGGGCTCAGTGGCCCGGCTGGCCAGCAGCATGGCCTTGGCAGAGCAGGCCTGCCAGCTGTTTGAGAGTGCTGTGGGTGCAGTGCTGCCGGGCCCCATGCTGCACCGGGCACTATCCTTGGACCCTAGTGGCAGACAGCTGAAGGTGCGGGACCGGAGCTTTCAGCTGAGGCAAAACGTCTACCTGGTGGGCTTTGGCAAGGCTGTGATGGGCATGGCAGCTGCCGCTGAGGAACTACTGGGCCAGCATCTTGTGCAGGGCGTGATCAGCATTCCCAAGGGGATCCGTGCTGCCATGGAGCGCGCCGGCAAGCAGTAAGGAGCCATGGGGGGCTGCCTCCTGCTGTCTGTCTGGAGGGAAACCTGGGCCCAGACCCAGGCTGAATCAGGCCTCCTTTCCCCACCTGCTTCCCTTTTCTCCTGGGTCTGGCCTGGCCCCAGGATGCGTGTCAGTGGGCATCTTCGTTCATGCCCCCCTCACCTGTAAAGTTGAGCGATGAGGTGGGAGGAGAGGAGCCCACCCCATCTCTTGCACGCTGACCTTTCCCTCCCCAGGGAGATGCTGCTGAAGCCACATAGCCGTGTCCAGGTATTCGAGGGTGCGGAGGACAACCTCCCGGACCGCGATGCACTGCGGGCTGCGCTGACCATCCGGCAACTGGCTGAGGGACTCACAGCTGATGACCTGCTGCTCGTGCTGATCTCAGGTTTAATACCACATTGGCCCAAGACAGTTGGTGGGGGGTGCACCCAATATCAGGTCTTTGAGAAATCAGATCTGAGCCCCCAGGGTCACAGGGTGAAGTTAGGAGCAAGGGAGGTGGTAAGGAGCCTGGATGGTGACTCCCGGGTTGCCTTGGACTAGTCGTCTGGCCTCCCCTGAGCTGTGGAGTCCTCCCCCTGAACTGACCTTTTGGGTGTCAGTGAGAGGGTGCACGGGGAGCACCTAATGCAGGGCCTGGCACATCCATAGAGTCCTTGGAAAATGTCACTGCTGTTGCTGTTGTCTGTACTGATGTCACCTAGAGCTAGGCTTTCAGACCTCAAGGAGTCTTCTCCTTAATCTTCCATTGTGTGCCCCCTGCCCTGCCTCCTGTTCTATTCTCTTAAGTAATTAGTTCTTCCAGTGCCTCCTGGGACCTGGGGTACCCCAAGGCAGGGGACAACCTCCAGTGGCCAGGATGTGGTGACTGTATACATATTGCATATCCACACGGGGGCACCCTAACCCCACCTTTCCAACCCCCCTTTTCTAATGTGGACTTGTCACCCCTGCTCGCCTGGTTCCCTGGGTTGGGATAGTCCCTCTGCCTGATACCCTCATTGTCTCTGCAGGTGGGGGGTCAGCTCTGCTGCCTGCCCCCATCCCACCTGTCACACTGGAGGAGAAGCAGACACTCACCAGACTGCTGGCAGCCCGTGGAGCCACCATCCAGGAGTTGAACACCATTCGGAAGGCCCTGTCCCAGCTCAAGGGTGGGGGGCTGGCTCAGGCCGCCTACCCTGCGCAGGTATGAGTCACTTCTTCCCCAGGCAGCCTTGGGTTGGTGGAGCCAGGTCCACATGTGCCAGGGATGTGAAAGCCTAGAACAGCATACAGATTGGCAGGGGCATGGTGTGAAAGACTATGGGGCTGGCTGGGTGACATCATGGGAGGGGTGCCAGAGATGGGGAGGAGGTGCCTGCATGACCAGGTGTTTTGCAAGCCCACGTGAGAGGAGTTAACCATGGGTAAGGAAATGCACTGAGTTAGGGGGAGGGTGTGTGGATACCCAAGGAGCAGTTTGTCCTTATGGGCTCTGAGGGGAGGAGGAAGTGGGCCTGAGGCTTGTGTGGTGGCTCTTCCCTAGGTGGTGAGCCTTATCCTGTCAGATGTGGTGGGGGACCCTGTGGAGGTGATTGCCAGCGGCCCCACTGTGGCCAGTTCCCACAGTGTGCAAGATTGCCTGCATATCCTCAATCGCTACGGCCTCCGTGCAGCCCTGCCACGTTCCGTGAAGACTGTGCTGTCTCGGGCCGACTCTGACCCCCATGGGCCACACACCTGTGGCCATGTCCTGAATGTGATCATTGGCTCCAATGTGCTGGCACTAGCTGAGGCCCAGCGGCAGGCTGAGGCACTGGGCTACCAGGCTGTGGTGCTGAGTGCAGCCATGCAGGGTGATGTAAAAAGTATGGCCCAGTTCTACGGGCTGCTGGCCCATGTGGCTAGAACCCGCCTCACCCCATCCATGGCTGGGGCTTCTGTGGAGGAAGATGCGCAGCTCCATGAGCTGGCAGCTGAGCTTCAGATCCCAGACCTGCAGCTGGAGGAGGCTCTGGAGACCATGGCACGGGGAAGGGGCCCAGTCTGCCTGCTGGCTGGTGGTGAGCCCACAGTGCAGCTGCAGGGCTCCGGCAGGGGTGGCCGGAACCAGGAACTGGCCCTGCGTGTTGGAGCAGAGTTGAGAAGGTGGCCGCTGGGGCAAATAGATGTGCTGTTTTTGAGCGGTGGCACTGATGGGCAGGATGGGCCCACAGAGGCTGCTGGGGCCTGGGTCACACCTGAGCTTGCCAGCCAGGCTACAGCTGAGGGCCTGGACATGGCCACCTTCCTAGCCCACAATGACTCACATACCTTTTTCTGCCGCCTCCAGGGTGGGGCACACCTGCTGCACACAGGGATGACAGGTACCAATGTCATGGACACCCACCTCTTGTTCCTGCGGCCTTGGTGATGGCATAGGTCACATTTTGAGAGTTCAGAGGAGGCCTACAAGGGCAAGGTCAGATGGCAGAGCAAGGTTGGTCCTCAGGGCCTCACTAAGCCTTAGGGCCCCTCCTCTCCTTGGCCTTGGCTGTTTGGTTAGCTGTCACCTCCCACTCAGGGCCTCTGCTCTATGTCTATTCCCTTCCAGCCAGACTAGCAGATGGGGCCTCCCCCCTACCCCTACTTTCTGCATGGCAGCAGGTACCCCTGAGGACAAGGACAAGCCCCTTGGCCAGTTCAGTGTTCCCGTGCTTCTCCCTTGGGCAGCCTCTCTCTTGAGCCCCTCACCCTGTTTCTTTCTGTGAAGCGAGAACGTCTGAAAATAAATAGGACCATGACATGGGTTCTCCGTGCACCTTCCCTCAGAGTGAGGCCTCACAGGGGAGCTGCTGGGAGAGGAGTGTGGTATGGCTGCAGCCATAGTGCCAGGGCCTGGCAGGACTCTTAACGCCCCTCTGCTGGACTGAGTACATGCAGGATGTGCCTCACATAATGGGTGCCTGTGCCTGTCTCTCTGGAGCGTGTGAGGGTTGAGTGTGGCTCCTGAGAGCTTTGAAGTGTGTGAGCAGAGACCCCAGGGAGGACAGGCCTAAAGACTGCAGTCTGTGGTGACCAGCCACCCACCCAACCATGACTCCGCCATGGCACCGTCACCATGGCCTCTCCAGCCTCAGCTTATAGGCCTCGTTAGATGGATGTCCCTTCTGTCTTTGGACAGCCCTTAGCCACATACTGCACTTCTGGTTGAGCTGAAGTTTGTCCCACCCCCCAGTGCTGTTTCCTTGTGACAGCCCTTGTCCTAGGCTGAACATCCCCAGTTCCTTCAGCCACTCCTCTGGGGACCAAGTCCAGACCCTGATGTTAGCCCTTCAGTGGGGGTCTCAGCACTGGGATGGTGGGTCCAGCCAGTGATGAGGTCCAGTGGCCCACACCCCTTCCCATGACCGCTGGTGGGAGAAGAGGCAAGTGGGAATAGAGGAACGACTGCCTTGGCCTGGCCAGCAGCCTGGGTTGAGAGAGGGAGGTGCCACTGTCCTGCCTCCCTTTGGGCTCCCTTGCTCAGTGTCAGAGCCCTCCGCTGGCTGTCCCCGCCGTGCGCCACGGCTCCAATCCCTATATGAGTGAGCAGTAGAATCACATAGGAATAAAAAGCCATAGAGAACAGCGAGGCCTGGGGCTGCTCTTACAGGCACTTCTTCCACCCCAGCCCTCCCCTCCTCCCTGAGGGTGTTGAGGGGCCCTGGGCCAGGGCTGGCAGGACTTTCCGCTGGGAAGGGTTTCCCTTCCCCACCTGGGCTCTGAACAGCCTAGCTTGCAGATGGTTCATGACCTGGGGGCCTGGCTCACGCATGGCAGGCTGGGGATTGGGAGGGAGGTGAACATGGTAAGTGGACTCTGGGGACCAGGGAGGTTTAGGTAAAGGGGAGCTTGCACCCCACTGGGATGCACGGGTACTACTTCCTTTCCTTCTGTGCTGGTGTGGAGTTCCTGCTGACTAGGGTCACAGTCTCTGGGGTTATGGTGATCCTCACATGATCCTGTACCCTGGTGCTCCTCTGGCAGCCTCTGCACGTAACCAGTTCCTGCCTCAGTACTTGCTCTTGGGAGCATGAGTATTGGCACTGGGTGCCAAGTTCCAAGCAAAAGCAGGATAGGAGAACTGGGGCAGGGGCTGAGGGCCTGGCAGCCATGTCCCCAGTGTGTGTGTGTGGTGGGTGTGTGAGTATACAGACGTTGGTGTTGGCGTACTAAGAGTGGGAATGCATCTGTGAGTATACACACAGATACTTAGTACAGGGCACATGGCTCCCTGCATCCCTGCTGAGGGCTTTGGGTATGGATAGGATCTTGCAGGAAGTTCCCCCTGCTCTACATTGATCCCTTCCCTATACTTCTGTTTGTAGGGTCTGGGAGGCCAGGACCTGGATTGGACCCCATAGGGCCAAATAGTCTGTGAGCCTAACCCACTAGATTTGTTCACTGGATACCCCAGAGATAAGAAAGGATGTATTTGGCCACAGTCTGGATGATGAGATGAGATAAACCCTGCACAGTGAATGTTTCCATAGGACTCATTACTTGCTCCATAGATGTCAATTTTGGATCATTAAAGTGCCCCTCTCTTGATCTTGGCTTCTTTCTCTTCCAGCTGCTGCCGTCCTTGTGCCCACCTCATCTTCATTTTCTGAAGCTTCCCCTGGCCTAGCTGGAGGATTTCACCATGGAGGGTGTCTGGCCCTGCTGGCTACAGCAGCCCTCACAGGCATCTCCCTTCTCTGCACTTGGCATGAGCCAAGAGCAGTGGGGCAGTGGGCCTGGGCAGCCCTTCAGTGTCAGCTAGTCCCAACCATTTGATTTATAGTTGCAGATACAGAGAGAAAAGGTGGCTTGTTTGGGACTGCATAGTCTCACATAAAGGCTACAGAACGAGAATGAGAACCTAGTTGGAACCTGCTTGACTATCCTCTGCCACTCTCTGGGGCTCAGAGACCCTGGGGCCAAGCAAGGGCTCAGCCAGATCCAGGGGATCTACTGCTTCCCCACTGCCCCTCAAGGGCTTGGGATGGCGACATAACCATGCTTGGCCTCTCCAGGGATCCACCCAGCAGATGTGTTGGACTCTTCTTGGCTCAGAGGGACAGCTCCATTGTGTGTGTGATTTGGCAGAAAACCATGCTCAGTTGAGTGGTAGGCTTCTACATAAGTATGTGTCTGCATCTGTGTGCACATCTGTGTGTATGTGAGTGTGCATGTGCGTGTGTGTGCATGGATACATATATAAACATGTGAATGTGTAGTGCAGCCCACAACCAGTCTCTGAGCTGTGCTGTGCCCCATCCCAGGGTGGAGACAGGTATAGAGTGTAGGGGATACAAGGAGCAAGTTGGGCAAAGAGGCCCAAAAGACTGGCAGAGGCTAGTGTGCCTGGCCGAGGGAGTTGACTTCATGTTGACAGCAATGGCAAACCTCACGAAGATTTTGGCAGGGAATAATGTCATGGAGCTGTTTTGGGACTTTAATGCTGAGAGCCAACATCCTTACTGCAGAGGGTGAGAGGTGGGGGCATGCAAGGAGATGGAAGGGGTTGCAGATAGGAGAGGTGCATTACAGGCTCTGAGAACCCTCTCCCACCTCCCCTATGCAGCCTCAGCTCCAAAGCCTTTAGCCAGCCCAGGGAACCCTTTAGATGCCTGCTTTGGAACCAAGGCCGAAAGCCCTGGCTCAAACACTGTTGGGAATAACTGAGCCTCTCTGTCTCTGGGAATGCCTCAGGGCTTTGAGGATTTTGGGGGGCAGAGGCTGGGCAGCTAGTGGACACTTTGGTGGGCATAGGGACCCCACTCCCATGTAGGATTTCACGAGGATGGCAGTTAAGTGGCTTGGAAGGAGCACTGGAATAGGAGTCAGGTGGTAAGTCCTTGTCCTGGCCTTCCCACCTTCCTTTCTCCAGGCCTGTTTTCTCGTCTGTTTAATGGGGAAAGCATCCTTGCCCTATCGCCTCTTTAGGGAGGTATCAGCGGCAGGTGGATCTATGCGGGAAAGCTCTGTGCAAGTGGGGAGCTCAGGGAGGGAGAGAAAGAAGGTCGAAGTACTGGCCTCTTCCAAGGGGAATCTCAGGGAGCTCTTGGCTCAGGGAGGCCCCCTTGTTCCATGGTAGGACCAGGATTAGAGCCAGTGGGACGTTGGTGCTCACTGACTGGGGCTGAGTGAGCAACCTGCTGGCCTCTGGCACTAGACAGGCACCAGCAGGGAATGGTATTTGAGTCTTTAATGGCCAGTAGGGTGTATAGTGCCCTAGGAGGTCACGGAGTTGATGGATGATCGCCTGGAGTCAGAGTGAGCTGAGCCACCTGGAAGAGAGCCCCCCCAACGTCTCTGGAAAATGGGTAGGGCAACCTGCCTCCCTCTGGGTCTGGGTCATGTGTAAGGGACATGAGGAGGCCCAGACTGTGGTGAGGGAGGACTGGCTTAACCCCAGGCCAGAATCCCTAGCTAGGTAAGAGGATTTGGGATGTGCTAGGGGAAGGGAGGTGGTATGCAAGGGTGAGGGACACACACACCCTGGGTGATGGGCAAGCCAATGACCTTGGCAGGCTGCTGTGTGAGCAATAGGACTATGGGGTTGTCGTGAGCTGTGCCTAGTCCAGGAGAGATGGGCTTTCTCCCCAAGGCTGTGGGCCAGACCTCTCCCCAGTAACCGCTAGGGCCAGTTCTGAGGCTTTGCTCTCCACTTCTCCTGACTCAGGCTGGTTTGTAGTGGCTGGAGGAGGATGGGCTGGGGGTGGACACTCAGCCTGGCACCAGCTCATGCTCACAGCTCTGATTCCACCTCTCTAGACATGTTGCTCCCATCCAGGGATTTCTGGGGGGCAGGGGTGGGAGCAAGTGCAGCTGTCACCTTGCTCAGATGAGGAAGTTCTAGCCAAGGGAAGAGGGCAAGACAGTTGGCCCCTAGAAGCAAATGCCCCATCTGCCCCGTCCTATGGGGCCACTGCCCTTAGCAGCTCTGCCTCATGGGACCACTACTTACCATGATTTGGTCCACCACTGCCTCCTTGGGGAGCCAGGGAGCTGTAGGACTTGGCTCTGCCCCAATCAGACAGCCAGAGGCTAGACCCCCAAAATGCATCCCATTGAGAAGGTTTTCCCTGGTGTCCCCTCATGTCTGGGCTGGCCTCTTCTTTTCCTCCACTAGCAGCCAGCAGAGCCGCCCTGCCCACCTCCATGGGATGGTGTGAGCCATACATTTCTTCCCTTATCCAGCCCTGCCTCTCCATCCCCAGCACCAGCTGAGAAGGGGGTGGGGCCCCTGGCACTTGGCTTCTGCCCCTTCAGATCATTCCCACCCACCTGCACAGCTTTAGAGTCTCAGGATCTCCTTGTGGCCCTGGGTTATCTCCAAAAATCACACTTGTAGCCTCATTGGAGCCAGGCCTCTGTCTCCACCTGCTCTCCCCACCCCTATCCACAGAGCCCCCGTTCCTCCCTGTCCTGCCCAGTTCCAGGAAGCTGACTTCAGGAATATCTAGGCTCTGGGTTGAAACCCTGCTGTTTGCAACTCTAGGCAAAGCTCTTCTAGGGATGCTGTCTGGAGGGAGCTGGTCAAAGATCCCTAGGGGAGGCAGAAGTGCCTGTCTTTGCCATGTGGCTCTATGGGTCTGGGGATCAGTAGCTTGGAGTAAAACCTGTGAGCCTGTGGCAGGGGGAAGATCTCTCCCTCCGCTCAGACTTTCCACCTGGGCAGTGGGAGCAGCCCCAGCACATTCCAGCCAGCCGCCAACCCCCCTGCTAGCACAGGCACCTGTGAGGGTCACAGTCCCCTGGACGGTACCGCTGCTGGCACCCAGTAACCCAATAGCTGCAGCCCAGTCAGAGGCAGGGTCAGAGCCCTGGACTCCAGGACTGGGCATATACTCAAACCTTCAGGGGCAGGCTGTTCCAGGCAGCCCAGCCCCCGCCCACCCTCTCAGGTCCCCCTGAGGGTCTCTCTCAGCTCAGGGCCACCCACAGAAGCCAGGCACCCAGGCAGGAACAGAGCCTGCCAGCTCCCGGCCAGCCTTGTCCCTTGCGGCTAACTGGCCGCACCTCTGCCCCCCACTCCTGCTGACCCCTTGGGGACCTGAAGCTGGCACTCCACTGCTACTCCCACTGCCCAGGGCAGAGAAGCATTCTTCCCATTCTTTCCACCTGCCTGCCCTCCAGGGCTCCGGCCGCCCTATGCCTGTGTCCCCAGATCCCCAAGGCTCACCTCAGTGGCGCTGTCTCCTCACCAGAGGCACTGCAGTGTGGGAACTGTCCCGAGGAGCTGGTTCTCAGCTGAAACAAAGAGGTGGGGGAGAAAGGGGGGGCAGCGGGAGAGGGAGAGGGTGAGTGAGCGGGCGAAGGAGTGGAGGCTGGAGGGGGAAGAGAGAAGGGAGAGGATGAGAGAGAAGAGGAGAGGGGAGGGGAGAACAACGAGCCTGCCGCCTGCCCGCCCGCCCGCCCGCCCCCATCGGAGAGAGAAAGCCTGACACCCAGGGACTAAAGGGCCAGTAGAGAGGGGAGAGGAAATGGGGAGGGGGCAGGGGAGGTGAGGGGCCAGACTGAGAGCGGGGAGACTGTTAGAGGGGCGGGAGTGCAGGGACAGGGTGAGGAGGTGGTGGGCAAGTGAGGGGCGTGGGCAGGAGAAGAGCAGGGTGAAAGGCAGGTTGCAGGGGGCCAATGGCTGATGACTGAGCTGGGCAGAGGGGTCCCACCCCTGTCCCGTGCCAGGCTCTGGATTCAGAGGAGACCAATAGGACTTGAATGGCAGAAGGCCATGTACGAAGGGGACTGGCAGGGAGGGAAACCCGCCAGTCGTTGGGTTAGGGGCTGGGCTGGTGGGCTGGCTGGGAGGACTGCGGCCAGTGACCAGGCTACAAAGACGTGAGAAGAAACAACAGCGTCTGAATGGAGGAATCGGTTTCTGCTGACCCCTGGGTTCCCCAGCCCTGAGCATCCCAGCCAGAGCCTCCTGGAGTGGGGGCGGGGGGCAGATCCCCTCTGGGGCAGTCCAGGCTCTAAAGTGGCAGCCTGAGGTGGAGGGGAGAGGAGATGGGCTGTGAGGCCAGGCAGGGGTCCCAGTCATTCTTTGAGAGCTCAGAACACCCAGGACACACACCATGATTGACCACACATCAGGATGCTGGTGTCACTGTCTTTTCGGGTAGGGGATAGTGAAGGGGCCTATCCTGTGACTGAGAACTGGGTAGGGGAAGCCCCTCTTACGGAGCGTGTGTGCCCTGCCTCCACCCCAGGGAGGAGGGCAGGGTGGGGAGCACAGGGAGGCAGGAGAGGAGTGGGGATGAAAGAGGTAGGGAAGCAGGGGAGAGAGAGCGGATGGGGGGAAGGAGGCTGCAAGGGGTGGGCCCGGAGCTGCGGGACCACAGAACCAGAGGCTCCCACTCCACACCCCACACCCCACAATTCTCAGGCTGCCTAATGCCGAGCTAATGAAGGATGAAATAATGAGCCACTTCCCTGCTGCTGCCCTCCTGCTGCCAAGTGCTGCTGTGACAGGCAAGGGCACTGCCTGGGGAAGTCAGCTCGGTGAGTCTGTGTGAGTGTTCGCTGGGAGGGAGGACAGGATGGCCTTGAGGCGCAGCCCCCGGGCCAGTTCAGCCTCCTCTCACGCTCAAAGGCACAGAAGTTCCGGCCACCTTCCCACACCTTGTGACCAAGGGAAGTTCCCCTTCTTATCTCAGACTCCCAGAGCACATTCTTTGGAGAGTAGGAGGAGGGGAGGGAGTGAGGGCTTGCCTAAAGCTGTGATAGGGAGACTCTCAGAGAGTCAGCCCCTCAGTGCCACCCTGCATACAAGGGTCAGAGGTGTGTGCCCCTTAGACTGCCCCAAGCCCTATCACCTCCTCAGGGAATCCCTGCTGGCCCCACCCAGCAGGGGTACAGTGACCTGGCTGCCACCGGTCCAGCTGTCTTTTCCTATAGCCTGGAGCTTGGAGAAAGGAAAGGACCTTCCTTCCTTCCTTTTTTCTTTCCTTATTCTTCTTTATTTATTTTTTATTTAGAAATGATTTCAAACTTACAGAAAAGTTGCCAGAATAGTAATAGTACAGAAGACACACATGTGCTCCTTTGGGGATATGTTCAACTACTGTGAATATGGTGCTCTATTGCTTTCTCTCTCTCTACTCATTTGAGTACGTTGCAGACGTTTGAAAGGATTGCTTCCTGTCTGTCTCTGTGTCTGGAGCCAGCCCATGGGAGCCCAGACCACATTATGTAGAATGAATGAAGGCCTGGGACAGGCAAGGAATGAGCAGATGTCACCTACTGGGAGCTTGAGACCTGGGGACTGGCCAAGGCCACCCTGGGAGTTCAGCCAGCCCAGGGCTTGAGTCGGGGTAGGGGGCTGTACTGGGCCTGGGGTCCTGGGAAGCAAGTGAGCAAACGGGGAGGGAGCCATTGCCCACCAAAGTGAGCATGTGGTGTTTGCCGGGTGTGGAGCCGCAGCATATGTTTGTAGAGATGGCGGCAGGCAGGCGGGCGGGGTGGAGCTGGGAGAGCGGGATGGCCATGCTGCGGCACCTGGCACACTTGGGAGACAGTGCGCTGTTGGGCCCTAAGTGATGTGAGAGGACCCAGCTGTTGGAGGCCCCAGCCCCACCACCTGCCTTTGGGACTCTCCCTACAGCTCCATGAAGGACAGGGCAGGGATGGAGTCCACCTGACCAGCTGGTCTGTGCTGATCTGCTCAGAAGGGGCATGATGGGGCTCCAGCCCTACTGAGGCTTACATACCAGTCCCTGACACAGGGCTGCATTCTTTCTGCACCCCTAGTACCCCCAAGTAGGTTGGAGTCCCATCCGGAGATCTTCCTTCTAGATGGCTGTTGTCATTCCTCCCAAGTCCCATTCTAAGGTCATGGTTAAGAATTTTGGTATTGGCCGGGTGTGGTGGCGTGGTGGCTCACGCCTGTAATCCCAGCATTTTGGGAGGCCAAGATGGGCAGATCATGAGGTCAAGAGATCGAGACCATCCTGGCTAACATGGTGAAACCCTGTCTCTACTAAAAATACAACAACAACAAAAAATTAGCCAGGTGTGACGGCATGCGCCTGTAGTCCTAGCTACTTGGGAGGCTGAGGCAGGGGAATGGCGTGAACCCGGGAGGCAGAGCTTGCAGTGAGCCGAGATCACACCACTGCACTCCAGCTTGTGTGACAAGGCGAGACTCTGTCTCAAAAAAAAAAAAAAAAAAAGAATTTTGGTACTTAGGCCAGGCTTGGTGGCTCATGCCTGTAATCCTAGCAATTTGGGAGGCTGAGGCCAGTGGATTGCTTGAGGTTAGGAGTCTGGGACCAGCCTGGGGAACATGGTGAGACCCCTGTCTCTACAAACAAAAATTAGGCGGGTGTGATGGTGTGCACCTGTAGTCCCAGCTACTCGGGAGGCTGAGGTGGGAGGCTCACCAGAGCTCAGGAGAGTGAGGCTACAGTGAGCCACAATTGTGCCACTGCACTCCAGCCTGGGCAGCAGAGTAAGACTGTCTCAAAAAAAAAAAAAAAAAAAAGTGTGGTATTATTTAGAAACCACATATTGGAGGTGATCTGAGTTCTAATGCTTTAGACATCACATCTTGGAGATGATCTGAGTTCTAATGCAGTGATATTCTCCCTCCTTTGTAAGTGAAGTCCCCCTTCTTCAGAAAGCCCTTCAGACCTCTTCAGAGCCTCCCACCTCACTTGCCTTCCTGGGAATGCCAGCCCTGTTTGTCCTTTGGCTAGTTTACTTGGGTGCTAAGCCCAGGAACTGGGGCTTTGCTCAGTCATCAGCCATTCTTCCTGCTGCTACCCCAGGCCAGGCACATAGCTGGCATCTATAGATGACTGAACACTGGGCTCCTCTGGTGCCCCTGTGCCCAGTATGTCTGAAAGGTCACAGGCCCTGGGCTGGCTGAGGGGAAGAACAGCAAGGGGGCCCACATCAAAAGAAGAAAGGGCTTATTCAAGACCACCAGCCTGTCGGGGTCAAGTCAGGCCTTCGACCTGGGTCTCTGACCACTTGGTCAGTGCCTTCTGCATACTCCCCTGCAGCACAGGCACACCTGTCTTGCGCTATGGTCAGGGGCCCTCACTGATGCCCACTGGGTGACCCCAGGGAGGGGTGGGCCCCCACCTTCCTCTGTTACCTCCAGCCCACCCAAGTGAAGCCCAGGGGACACCAGCGCCCATCCCCCTGAAGAGATTTCAGCCAATTAGCACATACAGTATTTACTTAATTAGGGTAATGACATAATTAGTGTAACTTGGGCTCCATCACATGGCTTCAACATGCAATTAGGAGCTGTCAGCGGGAGGCGACATTGTGAGAGTGCTCATTCAATTTTGGTTCCAGCATGGAGGCCTAGCAGCTGCCTCTGCTCGGAGGGAGGGAGATGGGTGGGTGGTGGCGGCTGCTGTGTGTGTGAGGTGACTGCAGGCAGCCCATAGCCTAGGACAGAAGAGTAAGTGGGGACAGAAAGGCATTTTCCTGGGCTAATGGAGTCCCTGACAGCCTACTCACATCGCTGACAGACATTGCCACCCTTGACCCTAGCCCCAGGGCAAGGCAGGGGCAGTGGCTTGGCTGGGGTGGCTGTGATTGGGGGGCTGAGCACTGCAGGCTCCTCTGCCCCCAAGTTCTCTGCCTGAAATGCCACCATTAGCAGGCTGTTTTGTCTCTCTTTAGGGCTTTGCTATTCATAAGAGCCACCGTCTCATACCCACTGGCCAGTTGGCTATGCTTGGTGACCCCAGGAGGCCACAGACTGACAGGACAGGGATGATCCCTGTTATCCTCATTGGATTCATGGGGAAAGTGGGGCTCAGGGCAAGGAAGGTGGTAGAGTCATGGCAGTGCCAATCCCAAGAGGGAGCCTGTTGTGGCTGGAGACTCCCCAAGTCTGGGTATGTCCGCCCTTACCCCCAAGGAGGTGTCCTGCCCCATGGCCTCTTTCCCTTGGAAGGAGTGGGGCTGCCTTTGGAGGTACTGAGGTGGTCCCCAGGCTCCTGGTTCCCTTAGCCTCTCCTCCACCTTATACAAGGCTAGGAGGCAGGGCCCTGACTCTGTCCACAGCCTTACCCTCAGTGAACCTCAGCGAACCTCACAGCTTTCTTGAGTGGGGGGCATTGCGGGAAGGAAGGGAAGAAAGGAAGATGGGAGTCAGTGCCACCATTGTGAGGGTAGGGAAACTGAGGCTCCAGGGCCTTCAAGGAGGTGCTGTAAGAACCGGTATCAGCCCCCAGCAACCGTACTTCTGGCCCAGCAGGATGACCTGGGCTGACCCTCTCCTTTGGGTCTCAGTTTCCTCTTGTCAAAGGAGAGAGTTTATGCTCCATAATCTCAGACATCTTGGGACTATCCAGAGCCCCCGAGGAGATGGGACCCAAGGAACTTGCCATCCCTCTTCCCTCCTTCCAAATTATGTCCTCAGGGCCGTCCCTTCCCTTTCTGTCCTGCCCCTTTATGGGTTAGCCCCATTGCATGAATGAAGCAGATGAAGTTCCCTGGCTGCAGAGAAGGGAACCCATTTCCTGGGCCCTGTGATCTCGCTCGATCCCTGTGCTCAGCCTGCAGTGCTGGAACCACAGCCTTCTTAGAGGGTAGACTGGTGTTTAAAACCCCACAACTCCCTGCTCCCACCTCAACAGCAATTGAGGTGAAGTCACCAAGGCTAGGTTTACAACGCACTTCATGCTTCCATCTCATGGGCGTCACCTACATCCTGCTAAATGACAACAATGTCTCTGCCTCTTAGGTGGATAAACCAAGGCAGCAAGACCCAGTAAAGGACGGTGCCAAGTCCCAAACCCCGGTTTTGGTCCCTACAGGTCAGTGACTCCCCTCACACTGAGCGTCCTCAAGTCTGTCCTGCCCTGACCGCATGGCTCTAGATCTAGGATCCAGGGTGGGAGGGGCTCGGATGAGAGCAGGGTCCAGCCAGCTGGGAATGCTGCTGGTAAGATGGGGTGCCACTGAGTGGAAAGGTCTGGGATGACACCCAAAGCCCAGGCCTTCCAGGTGGGAGACAGATTCTCCAGTTCAGAAGGACAGAGAGAGTCTATCCTGGACAAAGGGAATTGCTAGTCAGAGCTGTCTCCAGGGGCCTAGCCCCTCAGGCAGGGCGCAGGTGGGGTGGGCACACAGAAGGCTGGTGGACAGCTCTGGTCACAGGCAATAGTCACAACAAGACTAAAACCTCCTTATTTTTATGAAGGCTGGGGCATAATCTGTGAGATGGCACAGTGAAGATCCACTGGCAGAGGCCAGGGCTGCCAGGAGGAGAGAGGAGCCCACTCTCACCTCTCAGAGGAGGCAGGGGCTGTGGTCAGAGGGCCAGAAGGTCCTGAGCACCCAGCCATCTGGCCTGGTGCCCCTGGACTTTTCAGCCTCAGGAAAGAGGCCGTTTCAAGCCAAGGAGGTGAGGGCCAGCACAGGAGGGGAGCCTGAGGCCAGGGAACAAATGGCATAGCCATAGTCAGGGGAACGCTGGCTGGTGGGAGGATCCTGAATTGTCTGCGTTAGGACTGGGCCTCCTGGGACTGGGTAGAGCTGGAGGCAGCCTCTCCTCACTTGGGCTAGCTGCCTAGGCTCATACTCAGACCTGGCCACATCCTCAGCCCTGAGATAGGACCCACAGCTGAGGGACCCCATATACCTATCCATCCTCCTTCCTTCATCAAATGTTTGCTAAGTGCTGACTCTAGGCCAGCCACCTTGGGATTGGCTACTGGGGCAGGAATGGGGAGCAATGAGCAGGCAGAGATGAAGGCCAGCACCTCCAGAGGCTCATGTCCTCAGAGTCCAGACAGACACAGGCCCAGGGAGTTCTCTCCAAAGAGTAGGCAGAGAGAAATCCCAGGAAGAGCCAAGGCCAAGGACCAAGTCAAGCTCACTAGTTCAAACAGATGGTGGTCCCCACCCACTCCCTCACTGGTCAGAAGCCTGGGGGCAGGCCAGAGTTTCCATTAGCAAATGATAGGAAAAGGGCATTCCAGGTGGTTGGACCATGTGAGCAGAGGCTGGGGGCCAGGATGTAGGATTCAAGGATACTATGCTCTGGCCTAAGGTATTTGGGTGGGCTCTGGGCAGCTCAAGGAAGGGGCTGGGGACTCCAATCACTTGTGGAAAAGTCAAGGCATTCCTCTAACACCCATTTAGCAGAAAGTTCGTACAGTGTGCCAGGCATATGGTGTTCTAGGCTGGGGATTCAGTAGGGATCAAAACAGATGAAGTTCAAGGGAGATAGAAACAGCATTTTCAGATGCTAGCAGGTGCCATGCATAAGATTCTAACAGGGTGATCTAGGAGGCGATCTAACAGGGCTAGGGCCTAGGAGGAGACTTTAGAGTGTGGGGCCAGAGAAGGCTGCAGTGATGTTTAAGCCAAGATCTGAGTGATCCAAAGGTCAGCGGGAAGAGCATTCAAGGCAGAAGGAGTAGGCAGTGTAGAGGCCCTGAGGCCTGTGAGGCCCTGAAGGACAGCCCATGTCAGTGGGGCAAGGAGAAGGGAAAGGAGGTGGATGGGACCAGCGAGGCAGGTGGGGCTCTGTAGGTTGGGCTAAGGCCTATGAACTTTATTATTATAAGTGTCATGGGAAGTCATTGGATTTTGAACTAGGGAGTGATTTTTTTTTCCTTAAATCACTATGACAGCTTCATGGAGACCAGATTGTGGAGGCTCCATGAAGACCAAGGGAGATGCTGTCGAGATGGGAGAGGATGGTGGCCAGGATTGGGTGCTTGCTGGGAGATGGTGGGAAGTTGGCATTTGGGGATGTTATCTGGAAGCAAAGCCAACAGGACTTCAGGAAGGGTTGGCTGTAGGGTGTGAGAGAGGGTGGTCCAGAGCCGTTCTTCAGTTTCTGGCTTAAGCACATGAGCCAATGGCATGACCATTTTCAGAAGAGGGGGATGCTGGGAAAAGCAGACCAGGGAGAGGGAAATCAAAGGTTCTGGGTCGTCTGTGTTAGGACTGGGACTCCTGGGGCTGGATAGGGCTGGAGGTGCCAAGGAAACAGTTGTCAGATTTAAGCCTGGAGTTCCAGAGAGGGGGTTGCCCCGGAGATTGATCCATCTTTAGCATAGAGGTGCATTGTGCTTATACAAGGGACAGGGTACCCCTCCAGCCCCAGGAACCCAGAGATTCAAATGAGCCATTGATCTGGAGACCCTAGCAGGGTCAAGGCAGGGGCCAGTAGGGAGGGACCCTGCTCTTGAAGCCTCCCCCATATCTGTCTAGTGAACCAAGACCACCTCACCTCACCCCAAAGCTAGAGAAGTTGATGATGCAAACTTGGCTTTCAGGAGCCAAGGCCCAACTGGGGGTGGAAGGTGCTGCCATAGGGACCCTGGAGGCCAGCTGTCTAAGTGATCCTCTGCCTATCCTAGCCTGGCCTGGTGTGAAAGAGGCTAGACTCCACCCTGACAGGACCCCATCATGGCTTAAAGTGCTCCTTCAAAGGGCCTGGGAGCCATTCACGTCCATTGCCACCAGTTAGCTGTGTGTTCTTAGGCAAGCCCTTCATCTCTCTGTGCCTTCCCATTAGAGACAGTTGGAAGAGTAACTCTCTGAGCCCATGTCGTCCCTGTCAGAGGTCTATGAATGCAAAAGCCAGCCAGGTCATGCCTGTTACACCCCCAACTGAGCAAAGTGTGACTTCAGCCCCAGCTCAGACTGTGCAGTGGGAATGATGGGAGGCTGGAGCTGGTAGGCTGCTGTTCTTACAGCGTGGCCCGTGGCCCCTGCCTCACCCCTCCTCAGCTTTTTAGGGCCCACTCCAGGCAGACAGGCATCACCTCCTGAGTGTCTCTTCTTCAGGGAGAGGAGGTGGTTGCCACTGCCACTGCCAAAGCCATCCTCCGGGTCCTGTGCTCCTCCATGCCAAGCACATTAGGGGATAATTAAGTAAAAATAGGCATTCCGACCAGTGTAGCTCATTAAGGCCTAATTAAGTTAATTAGTTCCAGGTGTGGATGGTGAGGCTCAAGTGAGGCGGCGACTGTTGTTTGCTGTAATTGCATTTTCGCAGCAGCAGTGATGGTGACAGTAATGGTGTGGCAGAGACAGCGGCTTTCTCCGAGGCCTGGAAGCCTGCCAGGAAGTTCAGGAGGCTGTCGCTGAGCTGGGAGGGGTACAAGGAAGCCAGGGGCCACCCACAGAGAGTGGTGACTGGAGGTTCAAGGTCTCCCAGGCCCAGGGACGCCCTGCTCAGTCTCTGCATGGGGGAAGTTGTGTGTGTGTGTGTGTGTGTGTGTGTGTGTGTATACAAAGCCACAAAGAGGCAGGCATCTTCCCCTCTGGTTGAGTAGGGGAGGTGCACTGTGACTGGTCTTTTGGCCTGGGCTCAATTCCCTCACACCCCATCACAGTCCCCAGGAAAGACTTTAAGGTGACTTTGCTGAAAGGGAATCTGTGGGCCAGAGGGAGTGGGCAAGACCTCTAGGAATCTGCCTCACTCACTCTATTTGGCTTGAATCCCCCATTCCTGTCCCTTCTGGCAGGTGCATGGATCTGTCCCATCTTTTCGATTCAGGGCAGGAGTTGGGGCTACACAAGTCCGGGCCTCCACAGAGGACCTGTTGGCCCAGTTAGTCTCCTGTCCCAAACGTCTCCCTCAATCCACTTTTTATCATGGCTTCTAGACTCAGCTGTCCTTGGGGACCTGCCTGTGTGGGACAGCTCTCTCAGCCTCAGTCACACTCTCATTCATGCATTCATGCTTGCATGCATTCAGCTGTTGCTCATTGAACATTTCCTCTGTGCCAGGCAGCAGGACCAGGGGATGGGAATATAGGCTGGGTAAGACAGGTTGGACTCTGCCCCATGGCACCTTTGGTCTCTCCAAGGAGGCAGACATGTTAATGACTCTGGCCACACAATTTTGCCATGGTTGTGGGCACCTAGGGGTGTTTAACCCAGGCCTTGGAGGAAAGATGTCCAAGCTGCAGTGAATGAGATGCAGGTGACAGGGGGACAGGGTGTGTGTCAGGAACTGAAAGGGCTTCCCTCTGGCTGGAGGACAGCATGAGGGCACTGAGTGGGGAGAGTGGGGCTAGATCAGGGAGGACTGTGGGCTGTGGAGGCGTCTACATAGGGCTGCTGGGTAGAATATGAACCGGTGCTGGTGACTGGGAGACCAGGGAGGAGGTGGCCAGGGCTGCATCTGTGGATCCAGAAAGGAGTGGATAGATTTGAGGGATATTTAGGAGAAGAATCAGTGGGGCTTGCTGCTCTGGTTGAGTGTAAGGGATGGTTTAGGAGGAGGCTGTCAGCCTTGCAGAGAGGGGCCTTGGGAGTGGGGTTGGGCTCTGAGACATCCCCACAGGCTGGAACTAGGATGAGACAAGGGAAGTGCCTGGGGTGAAAAATTGGGGGAATTTGCAACCAGCATTGTGTTCCTGCTTGTGCCCCTCTCAGGTGTCCTGAAATTTCTCCCTAAGACAGACACATTTTGGAAAGTGGAAGCCACTCCTGGAGGTGGGACAGTGGGGGCATAGTTTTCAGCAGGGTGTGCCCCCTGGGTCCTTCAACCCCTACCTGGGAGGTGCTGTCTTCTCTATACCTTCCAGCACTGGGCTGGGGCCAGGATTGACACCTTAAGGCCTCATTTGCTCTGGATAGGTACTCTCTTTCCATTCAGGTGTCCAAATGACAGGAAAGGTGCCTATTCAGCTTCCCCTGGCATGCCTCCCATGACAGGGAGCTCCCGCCATCTGGGCAGCCCAGTCCATTGGTTGGGACCATTATAAAAATGTTGTATCCTGAGCCCAAATCTGTCTTGCACTGTCTTCTTCCAACAGTTGACTCAGCCCTGCCTCCTACCCTCCCCTCTACCCAGGCAAGTCTGCCAATTTCCTTTCCCTGGCCAGCTTCACCTCTCAGAGTCTCAGTGTCCCCACCTGCAAAAAGGGAAATAGTAACAGCCACCCCCTTCTAGGATTGGTGTGAGGATTAAATGACATAATGTGTATAAACCTCATGGCATATGCTCACTTTTCTATTTTATTTTTCAGAGACAGGGTCTAACTGTGTCACCTAGGCTGGAGTGCAGTGGCGTGATCATGGTTCCCTGCAGCCTTGACCTTCTGGGTTCAAGCGATCTTCCCACCTTAGCCTCCCGAATAGCTGGGACTACAGGTGCACAGATGCCACCATGCCCGGCTAATTTTTAAAATTTTTTTGTAGAGATGGGGGTCTTGCCATGTTGCCTAGGCTGGCCTCAAACTCCTGGGCTCAACAGTCCTCCTACCTTGGCTTCCCAGAGTGCTGGGATTACAGGTGTGAGCCACCACACCTGGCCACATGCTAATTTCTTAGTAACTGGTTCCTAGCCCATAATAAGGATGAATAGCTGTAGAGGTGGACACTGTGCTCCTTCTGGCTTGGGCTGCCCAGTGGTACAGCCTTGTACCACTGGTACAACAGTGGTACCCATCTGTTGGCCCCAAGTAGCTGATCCTGCTACCACCCTACTCACATCCAGCGTAGATGCAGAGCGAACTGCAGAGAAGAATGTCCATGGGGAAGAAGTGACATTTTCTTGGGATGGCAGAGCCACGATGACATGCAGGGTCTGCGCTGCTAGTTATTGAATCAGTTCTCTGCTCAGCCCCAGCCCCTCCCCTCTGGTCCCCCTGCTCCTCAAGTGTCTCATTGAGGGGCACCAGTGGACCTGTCATGCCTGTGAAGCGGCCGTGGTGGTGGGAGTCCCTCCTGAGCCTGAGGGCCCCGCTGAGCCTCAGATCCCTTGGAGGGTCGCAGACCCTTTAGAAACACATCATTGTCTGGGGTGCCCATACTTTTCCCACAAGGCTACAGGGTGTTGAGCCTGGGGCGAGGGGCTTGCAGGAAATCCTGGCTTCCCTCAAAGATCAGAAGAGCCGCCCGAGAAAGGACAAAGCCATCTTGTTGCCTCTTCCAGTGCGGTCCCATCCCAGAGCCTCTGTCTGCAGCAGCGAAACTGGCTGCCGCAGCACTCTCTGCTTCTTCTTCTGTTTCCCTGTTGAAAACCAGTGCTTGTCTCAAGGGGGAATTCTTTAGATTTAAAGGACAGCAGTGATCATCCTCCCTGAGCCCTGGTCACCAGGGACCACCAGGTTCCTTTCAGAGGACAGAGGGCACCACAGGGGAAGGCAATCACAGGGGCAAAGGAATGCCCAGAGCATGGGCAGGGCAGCCATTTGGGCAATGCAGTGTCATGTGGGTGGGCAGGGGCGATGGGTGGGAGCAGGGTGTGTGGTGTTTGTGGGATTGGCAATGAGCTGGCGTTGTGCAGAGCAGGCCTTACCTCCTTCTCACCCCAGCTGAGGGAGGGTTGACTGTTTCTACACACCCCCTTGTTTTTCACACCCTGGACTTGGCCCCAAGGGACTTTCCCAAAGGCACACAGCTGGTGGGGCCTGGGGGAGGATGATGGAGGTGTGGGCCCCCTCACACCCCTGCTGCGTCCTGCTGGCAAGGCTCCTCCCTATGGGGGCACTAGGGGAGAAAAACTGTGAGGTTCAGTTTGTTTGGTTTGGGGGCCTAATACTTGAGGCACTGGGCCTGCAGGAGGTCTGGCTCTGCCACTGGCTCACCGTGGGTGTGACCGGGACCGGGATCCAGCTTTGCTCTATGCCTCAGTCTCCTCAGTTGCACAAAGCAGTTAAGCTCTGGGTTGGCTCATGCCTTTTTGCCTCCCAGAACCACAGCGCACCTGGGCAGAGGGGTCATCCGCAGTTGCAGTCACAGAGGGGAAAATGAGGCCCAGAGATGGGACAGTTCACTCTGGGGCCAGCAGACTCAGTTCTGAGCATGTGGCCAGCAGCCAGGAGAGGAGGCTGCAGGGGGAAATGTCAGCAAAGCCCGGCCTTTTTGCATCTCCAGTTTTCTTTAACCTGCCATCCAGCCTTCCTTTGCCTGAGTTCACAACTCAACCCCAGCTGAGTATATCCTGATGCAAGGCCCCCTTCCCTCCACCCACCAATTATAGCTGGTCACAAAAGCTGGACCGTGACCAGACAAAGGGACAGGGATGAAAGTGTTGGTTGTCATGGCAACCTGGTGGGGTGGCTGGGACCCAGGGGAGGGGCCTGGCTGTGTGCCTGAGCCCAGGCATCAGGACGACCTCTGAGCATGAGCCAGGGCAGCCTGGCGGCCCACAGGGACCCCCCTCCTGCTCTGGGCCCACCAAAGCTGGGCATACAATGGCAACCTCAGCCCCTCCATGGGCAGCACCTGCTCCCTGGGCCTCCCCCAGTGGCCCCATTATCCTGCACCTGCTGACCACCGCCCCCCCCGACCTGCTTCCCAGCCCAAGTTCCCTCCCCAGGGCAGGCCCTGCCCATCCTGAGGCCCACCTGCCTTCTCTAAGAGCCAGCCAGGAGGGCTGGGGAACCAGGAGGGGTAGCAGGGAAGGCCCCGGGCAGGGACCAAGGGTCCAGCTGCCAAGCCAGCTCTGCCTGGTCAGCAGTGTGTGTGCCTGCAACAAGGTTCTGCTCCAGGACCTCAGTCTGCTCACCTGAAAACTGGGAGCAGCCAATACTGCCTTCAGGGCCTGCAAGGACCAGTTTTTCTCTGCTTGGAGGGAAGGCTGAGGCCAGGTTGGGAAGAGAACAGAGAGGGGGTATCTTGGGTCATACTCTCAGGGCCCCCTCTGTTGGTCCAGGTGGAGACCTGAGCCCCTTCTGTACACTTCAGAGTCACTGCTTAGGGTTGGAGATGACATTTTCCAGAGGCCTCCAAGGGTACAGAGGAAGTGGGCAGGAGACCCAGTATTGCCAGGCTCTTTTTTCTTTTTTTTTTTTTTTTTTTGAGATGGAGTCTCTGTCACCCAAGCTGGAGCACAGTGGCATGATCTCAGCTCACTGGAACCCTGTGCCTCCTGGGTTCAGGCAGTTCTCCTGCCTCAGCCTCCCATGTAGCTGGGACTACAGGCATGCACCACCGTGTCTGGCTAATTTTCATATTTGTTTTGTTTCGTTTTGTTTTTTGAGATGGAGTCTTGCTCTGTCGCCCAGGCTGGAGTGCCGTGGTGTGATCTCGGCTCACTGCAAGCTCCGCCTCCCAGGTTCACGCTATTCTCCTGCCTCAGCCTCCCGAATGGCTGGGACTACAGGTGTCCACCACCATGCCTGGCTAATTTTTTTATATTTTTAGTCAAGACAGGGTTTCACTGTGTTAAACAGGATGGTCTCGATCTCCTGACCTCGTGATCTGCCGCCTCGGCCTCCCAAAGTGCTGGGATTACAGGCATGAGCCACCACACCCAGCCAGTGCCAGGCTCTTGAGTGGCCTATCAGGAGTACAGGGGAAAGAGAAAGACAGTGGGGTGGGGACTCTCCAGGAGGAGAATGCTCCACAGGGGGCAGCTGGAGGATGACTGGGGGCCCAGGTGGTGGACAGTCCAGTTCTTCCATAAATAGGGGAACTGAGACTCTCGCAACTATCAGTGTCTGGTGCATAAGGTAGGCCTGCTGCCGGCTTCCTGATGCCCCACCTCAGGGTGGTGGAGTGGAGGAGGGACAAGGAGTGAGAGGAGTACGAGGCCAGGCAGATGCCCCTTATCCTCCTGTAAAGGGAAGTGGAATTCCCAGGGCAACGGGTCTTTGTCTAATGGTCTTTTCCTTGCGGCTCCCTATATCCTGCAGGACAGCCACAGGTTCCCATCCCACTCTGCCAAGACTTTGGGTGAGGCCCCTCCCTTCTTGCCACCTCAGTTTGCACACCCAGAGTGTGGGAGCGGATTGCCAAGGACGTTGTCAGCTCTAATGGCCACCCTAGCTGTTTGAATGTCCCCAGGCCATTTGCAAGGGGTGGTGGGGAGGAGGATTGTCGCACCTCTTTGGGAGTGAGGGATTCCATCTCTTTGGAACAAACCCTTCCTTACTGACCTGCTGGGAGTTTTTTACACACTCCCTCCTGGAGGTCTGGCAAGGGCAGTGCTTTTGCCGGGAATGGAAGTATTCGGGGCAGGAAAAGTCTTGGTGTCCCTCACACCACTCTGTGCTGATGACCCCACCATGACGCTGGGCAAGGTTTCTGTTCCTCATTGTGCAGAAGAAAAACTGAGGCCTAACAAAGGAAAGGACTTGCCCAGTGAGTAATCTGAAGAATCCAAGCCTCCTGCCCCATCCAGAGCCCTTCCTAGGGGTGGATGAAAGGTCAGGCTGGCGTCTGGTCCCCAAAGTGGCCAGCCTTGGGGGGCGAGTGGATGGGAGGGCCCAGCTAAGCCTTAGCAAACCCAGGTTCCCTGGAAAGTGGGAGTGGAGGCACTTGGTGGGTCACAGGGCCATGTTGATGAAGTCACCCACTCTGCCAAGATATTACTCAGCTGATGCTCACCAAACTCCTTGGGACCGAGGGAAAATTAGAGGTGCTCAGAGTCTAATTATAATAAGCAGTTTGCTGTGCAGCTCCTGGAGCCCTCCCGGGAAATGTCCTGTGGAAGATGTCTTTGTCTCAGAGCTTGCCATCTGGTGCTTTGGCCCAGGAAGGTGGGGACCAGCAGGCATCCCCCCTGGGCTGCTGCTCCTGGAGCACAGAGCCTTAGCATCCTGCACCCTCAGATGGAGGTCAGAGAAAAATAGGCTGGGGGAGAGGAGGTGAGTGTGGGATAATGTGGGGTCATGTGCAGCTGGGCTGGTGTCAGCAGCCACTATCTTTGGGGTGGTGGCCCTGATATGGGTTGCTGTATCTTCCAGTCATTTCTATGGATCTTTCCTGGACTGACGCATGGGCAGGGCTGCTGAGAAAAGCCGTGCCTCTGCCCCAGCCATCAAGTCCACCCTCCAGTTGGGAGAAACAGCAATGACCATCACATGGTACAGAGTGAGTGGTTCTCTGAGCTGGGCTTCCTGAGAGTGGACCCTTTCAGCTGTGGCCTGTCCATCTATCCAGCAGCCACATCCCCTGTGATGTCACCAACCCACAGCTCAAGCCCACCGTCCGGTGAGGGACTCAGCAGTGACCATCTACCAAGTGGTACTGACCATGGTCCTCTGGGGCCCTGAGGAGCATGTGTGTTCTGTTGGCCAAGGCACTCAGGGAGGGCGTCCTGAGAAGTAACCCAAGATGGGATGGAAGATCATAGAAAAACAAAGAAGGAGGAGGCTCTGGCAGGGAGGTTGCACAGGAGTAAAGGTGGGCACGGGATTAGGTGGGGGCTGTGATGCATGAAGACTGTCTGTTCATGGACCAGTGGTCTCCAGTCCTCCAGCCCCCGAGAAACTCTATTCTACTCCTTCTTCTTTGAGCTCTGGGCTTTCAAGGTCTTGTCTGTCAAGGTGATCATGTGGATCAAAGGAGAATTAATTTGTCTCCATTTTTATTCATCAAAGAAATGATTATGCTGATCAGAACTGCTGAGGGCAGCTAAGCAATGGCAGGGAGGCTTATGTCAGGGAGGCCTGGGGAGGTGGTGAATCCTAGACCTCACCGAGTCCCTTCTCTGACACCCCCCCATGCCTGCAACTCACTTTCTCTTGGCATAGCTCAGAGCCCCTGGCCTAGAAAATCAGAGGAAGATCCTGGGGGCCCAAGAGGCAGGCTGGGGGCAGGTGGGGAGCGGGTAGCTCAGCCATGCAGTCTGGATGCCTGTCACCTTCCGTTCTGGCTGGCCAGCCACATGAAGGGCCCATTCTGCTGCCCATTCACAAGGGGCTTTCATCTCTGCAGTCAGTGAAGCATTGCTCCCGTCTCAGCCAGCAAGGAGACACAGGGGAGGGGGCGTGCAGACCTGCCATGCCCTCAGACCCCATGCTGGAAAGGCATGGCTCTGGGCCAGGGCCTCCTAAGCAGCCCATCTGCCCCAATCCCCCAGCTTCCAGGCCACCAGAGTCCTCAGCAAGGGGGCTCTGAGCAAGAGATGGGCAGTGACTCCCCAACTCTTGTAGAAACCCAGTCCGCCTGTTTCAACAAGAGTAAGGCTGACCTGTCTTCCAGCTTATTCAGGTTAAAAGATGGCCCTCCCATCACAAGAGGGGCAGAAGTCCAGTGGGTCATGGCTCAACCCGTTGCTCCTTTCCCAGGGAGCAAGGTAAGTATGGTAGCCTTCAGGACAGGGCAGGAAGGCCAAAGCCTGAACCCTTGCCCAGCCATGGGAGAAGACAGAGCATTAGAGGGTAGCCCCTGAGACCCAGAAGAACAGGGACTGACTCATGGTCTCCTGCCAGGGAGGAGGGAGGCCACAGCATGCCCTTGAAGAGGGGTGAAGTGGAGCTGGCAGGGCTGCTGGCAAAACCAGCTCCCTTTGGCCCCCACCCCTCAAGTCCATTCTCCAGTTGGGAGAAACAGCAGTGACCATCACATGGTAGGCAGTGAGTGGTTCTGTGAGCTGGGCCTCCTGAGAGTGGACCCTTTCAGCTGTGGCCTGTCCATCTGTCCAGCAGCCACAGCCCCTGTGGTGTCACCAGCCCACTGTGTTGCCTGGCAACTTTCCAGGATTAGCTTTCTGCCCCTCTCATTCCTGACGTCCCACCATAGGCTGATGTTGCCGTGGCAACCCGGATGGATGCTGCAGCTTTTTGGACAGCTGTACCCAGTGTGGGAAGTACCAGGCAAAAGCAGGGAAGCAGGTGCCTCTCTACAGGCCAAGGGGGGGTACCCAGCATATACCCAGACCCACTGAGCAGCCAGACTGCCCTAAACAGGATGATGGGGTCCCTGTCCCTTCTAAGAGCTGTGGACACCTTGCCTCCAGTTCCCGTCATGCTCCTTCCTTCCTTCTGCAGTGATCACCGAGTACCTACTGTGTGAATGCCAACAAGAAAAATAAAACCACGGTTTGGATTCAGGAAAGGTTGCACCAGCATCAGGTCTTGAAGGATAAGTAGGAGTCCGCCAGACGTGGGAGTGAATGGAGACAGGTTCTAGACAGAGGAAGCAGAAGCCTGTGCAAGGGCTGAACTGCTGTCTCCAGGCAGAGCTTACACCCTGCCTCTGGGTTCCTCATGGCCTGGCCTCTCCATCTTTCCCACTCAATATAATTTATGGTGGGGATAGGGTCCAGTTCAGTTCCAGACACTTAGTGCCCAGCAACAGGCCTGGCATCAAGCCAGCACGACTAAAATGCCAAGTAAAATTCAACATCAGGGCCTATGACCTCCCCCAACATTAAATGTCTCACCAAGTCTGTTTCCCCATCTATGAAATGGGGCCAGTTTTGAGAAGGCTCTGGGCAGGGGTTCTCAGGTCAGATGAGGTGATCTTTTTCTTTTGGTTCATTTGGTTTGTGAACCACTTCTTTCCCTTACAGAAAAAATCGGAAGCCTGGTACAGTGGACATCTGTGACCATCAGATTCTCTAATTGTTACATTGCACCACTTTTACTTTATCTCCTCTTTCTCTTTTTATCTAGCTATGCTTACCTATATATAATTTTTGCTGAACCATTTGAAAGGAAATTGTAGCGGACATTCTGATGTGTTTCTTGAAACACTTCAGGCCACATCAACTAAGGATAGTCTGATACAACCACAGTAGCATTATCACATCTAAGAAAATTAACAATAACTCAATATTCAGAATAGGGCAGGAGGGTGAAAACCTGAACCCATGCCAGGTCCTGAGAGCAGATGAGGGGCATCAGAGGGTGGGCACCTGAGCCAAGCGGGGGTCGGGCGCAACTTCTGCCCAGTGGAGGCGGCGGCCAGAGTGGAGTCACCGTGCAATGGGGAGGGTGTGGCTGTGTGAGCCAAGCCCCAGGAGAACCAGAACCCACCTTTTCCTCAGTGCCCTGACCAGCTGTCCCGCAGCTGTGGCTTAAATGCCAACTTCCAATTCGTAAATTTCTCCAATTATTCCTCCCCAAGTTATTTACATATGTATATGTATTTAAATCAGGAATTAATCAAAGTTCTCACACTGCATTTAGCTGTTTCGCTGCTTACTCTAAAAGGGCACAGGAGGGAAGATGGGTGGGTAATGGAACTTAGAAGAGTGACACTCCCAGGCCGGCCCTAATCCTGCCGGTCGGGGCATGTGCTGGAACACCCCAGTCCTAGCGTCCTGGGCGGAAGTAACCGAGACCTGGAGTTGGTGGGTAGGTGTGGGTTCAGGCTGGGGAGGTTCGCGGACGGAAGCTCCCGCCTTGCGGTGCCGGATGGCCCCGCCCCTTAGCAACGGCTTAGCGTCCCTCCCTAGGGACGGGGATGACGCATCCCGCACTGCTCGGTGGAGCCGGTAGGTAGGTGAGGCGGAGGGGTTGCGAGGCCAGCGCGGGCAGCGAGGCCTCGAAAAGGCGCGGAGGGCTAGTGGACGGGGTGGGGGGTGGGGTCTCGCAGGTGTCTGGTTGCTGAGCCTTGGCCAGGGGGAAAGAAGGGAGGTGCACTTTATTTTATTTATTAATTTTGAGACGGAGTCTCGCTCTGTCGCCCAAGTTGGAGTGCAATGGCGCGATCTCGGCTCCCTGTAACCTCCGCCCCCCGGGTTCAAGCGATTCTCCCGCCTCAGCCTCCCGAGTAGCTGGGATTACAGGCACTCGCCATCATGCCGGCTAATTTTTGTATTTTTGTAGAGACGGGGTTTCACCCTGTTGGCCAATCTGGTCTTAAACTCCTGACCTCAGGTGATCCGCTCGCCTTGGCCTCCCAAATGTTTGGATTACAGGCGTGAGCCACTGTGCCCGGCCTAGAAGTGCACTTTAAACAGCCTTGCAGTTAAGTCCTGTACTTACCAGACCAGTTTTTGGTCCCCATCCCCATGCTGAGCATGTGGAAGTCCCATCAGTTACCCAGCCCCTCTCCAGATCCCTACCGGAGTTGTTACAGAGGTCAATTTCATTCTTTTCTCCACTTCGCCCATGCATTAGTTCATTTGTTCACACAATCATTCAGCAAGTACTTTCTAGGCACCAGCTGTGTGCCAAGCCCATGCCAGTCTCATGCTAGGTGCTAGGTGCCAAGTTTCCAGAGATCAACGTTACTTGAAAATGCTTGTGCAGCTGACAGGAAAGACAGATGTGCGCATATAATACAGGGAGACATACACTGGAGGGGAAAGACACAGTTGTGGGGGGCAGTTTGCATCAGGTGAATGCTTCAAAATGGTGGAGAGAACCCCAAGCCTGGAGGAGCAAGAACCATTCATGGTGTTGCTTGCCTGGTAGCCCCAAGGGCAGATACTTCCAAAATCCCTTAAAGTCACAGATCCATTTGTCTGCTTATGCAGAACCCCGGGGTGTGAAATGGATAAAGGTGCAGGGTCCTTATTGAATCAGGGGTGGGTGGCATAGAAGCCCTCCTGCTTAGGTGGCTCCCCACAGGCACCCACTTTGCAGAATCTCAGCACCCAGTTGGAGAACACTGTTGTGGTGCTAGAACATGGACCTTTGAGTCAGCCAGAGGTGAAGACCTCAGTTTCCATTCTGGTTCTGCCAGTGTTTGGTTGTGTGACCTTTGCAAGTTTCTTTACTTTCCCGGGCCCTAGTTTCCTCAGTTGTAAACTGGCAATAATAGTGGTACCTGCTGTGAGGTTGGAATACCCCTATTCATCTGTGTCTATTCAGCCAAGTGCTTGGCTACTGGTTGAATCAAGTGGGGATGAATGTCAGTGAATCCAACCAGAAGCTTCCTCTGGCTCAGGCCAATAGGGCTCCCAGGTGATCTGAGTGGGGAGAAAGAAGAACTTGGGTTCAAATTTTAACTGTGGCTCTTGCTGGCTGTGTGACCTTGAGCAGGTCACTTCTCTGAGCTTTGTTTTCCTGCCTCTGAGAAATGAGGATACTCTCAGTTCCCACCTTAGAAGTTTAAATGAGATGATGCATAAAATAAGTCTAAGTCCCCAATAACAGTCACCATTCCCAACACTGTGCCCACCAGGGCCACGCCTGCCATCTCACTGGCCAGTTACCTTCAACACACAGGGGGAGCTGCCCAGAATGACCAGAGGCAGAGGCCTTGCTGGGAGCCATGTCCTTCTCCCCCCTGCCAGTCACACTCATTCCCAGGTAGAGACTGCTGTCACCTATGAGGCCACGGCAGGAGGCAGACTAGGTCTTTCTTTCTGTCTGTCCTAGCTCCTGAGTATACTGGTAATGCACAGGTGCACAGAGTTGGGGCAGGGCTGGAAGGGAGCCACTGTGAAGGGCTGAGGGATGGAGGGGAAACAGGTTCTGAGTTTGCAGCTCACTCCCACACCTTCTTTGGGACACACCTCGGTGCATCCCCCCACTGCCAGCTTGCATGGAGGGAAACAGTTTACTGGGGCAGCAAGTTCACCCATTATGGATTCATTTTGCCCCCAGCAACCCTGCAGTTTCCTGGACATTTGCACATCTGTTATCTCCAAAGATCCTTATAACTCCTTATAATGCACCAGTAAAGCAAACCAAGCATGTTCAGGCCTCTCTGAGAGCTGAGGAAGTCATGGAATGGAATGTTCTCCTGTGGATCTGGGACCCTGGCCTCTCTAAGCCATGCTCTGTCGGGTGATTTTGTTCAAAGATGAAACAAACATCTATGGGTTTGCAGCATGATGAGGCTGAGCCCCAAGGGGTCCTCTGTTCTTTAGGGTGCTCCAGGAAGGGCTGGTGACTGTTAGACAGGTGGGCCAGACTTGGCATTGTCTTCAGCACCTGCCCTGGGAGGCAGCTGGCCGCCAGAGACTGGATTCAGGGAGCGGAGTTCCGCTGGGGGAGGCCTGGCAGGCCAGACTGGCTGGAGGCAGGTCGGCCTTTGGGCTGAGTGTCTGGGGCTTCCTGCCAGAGCCCCATCTGCCCTTCTTCAGCCCTCAGGTGCCCTGACAACTCATCACCCCCTTCTTAGAAATGGACTCAGCTGCTGAATGCTGCTTCAGCACTGCTGGGTAGTTTTGCTCTAGACAGCTCTGGCCACCCACCCCACTCCTCAGGTCAGTGCAGGCAAGGGCCCCCTGCCACGATCCATCAGGAGGCCTGCACTAGTACAAAACACCCAGCAAAAAGAGTGCCCTGTTCTTCAAGCTCTCGGCTCTTTGTCTCAGTGTGCAGAAGGGATGGGAAAATGGGATGGGGCCAGGGAAGGGCGGCTTGCTTGGGCTAAGCCTCTATTTCCTTTTGTTAAGATGCTTTCCTTTTATTTCTTTTCTTTTCTTTTCTTTTCTTTTTTGAGACAGAAGCTCGCTCTGTCGCCTAGGCTGGAATGCAGTGGCATGATCTTGTCTCACTGCAACCTCTGTCTCCAGGGTTCAAATGATTCTCCTGCCTCAGCCTCTGGAGTAGCTAGGATTACAAGTGTGCACCACCACACCCAGCTAATTTTTGTGTTTTTAGTTGAAATGGGGTTTTGCCATGTTGGCCAGGCTGGTCTTGAACTCCTGACGTCAAGTGATCTGCCCACGTCAGCCTCCCGAAGTGCTGGGATTACAGGCATGAGCCACCAAGCCTGGCCATTTTTTTGTTTTGTTTTGTTTTGTTTTTGAGATGGAGTTTTGCTCTTGTCACCCAGGTTGGGGTGCAATGGCGCAATCTCAGCTTACTGCAACCTCTGCCTCCCGGGTTCAAGTGATTCTCCTGCCTCAGCCTCCCAAGTAGCTGGGATTAGAGGCATGTGCCACCACACCTGGATAATTTTGTATTTTTAGTAGAGATGGGGTTTCACCATGTTGGCCAGGCTGGTCTCAAACTCCTGATCTCAGGTGATCCACCCACCTTGGCCTCCCAAAGTGCTGGGATTATGGGAGTGAGCCACCGCCCCGGCCTCTTTTTTTCTAATTGCAATTTTTATTGAGATAATTGTAGACCCTCTTTTTTTTTTTTTTTTTTTTGAGGCGGAGTCTCGCTCTGTCGCCCAGGCTGGAGTGCAGTGGCCGGATCTCAGCTCACTGCAAGCTCCGCCTCCCGGGTTTATGCCATTCTCCTGCCTCAGCCTCCGGAGTAGCTGGGACTACAGGCACCTGCCACCTCGCCTGGCTAGTTTTTTGTATTTCTTAGTAGAGACGGGGTTTCACAGTGTTAGCCAGGATGGTCTCGATCTCCTGACCTCGTGATCCGCCCGTCTCGGCCTCCCAAAGTGCTGGGATTACAGGCTTGAGCCACCGCGCCCGGCCCTCTTTTTATTTTTTGCACTAGCATTATATACAAACCTCTTCTTCACCATATCCTTGTCCAATTTCTTGTCATGTACTCCTGCCCAAGGATTCTCCATGGTGATGAATTTTGAGGTAGCCAAAAGCAACAGTGGCTTTTCAAGGGCTTGCTCCTCCCACAATAAAAACTCTATAAACCGTTGTCCTCCAGGTGGTGGATGTGCACGCACCCCGGCGGCATCTGCTACTCCCTTGCATAAGACAGGAGGGTATACGTTTCCTGAGCTGATCTGACCCTGAGAGCCAGGGTAGGTGAATGCTATTTTGTGGCTGGTAGAGGGATCTGTGGGCCTATGGAGGGTCAGGATTGGGGTCCTGCTGGGGAGGCCATTTATTCCTCTGGCTCCTGGGGTATGGGAGGAAGTAGAGTGGGCAAACACAGGGGACACAGGGCATGGTCCAGCGCTCACAGGTGCTAGGGAGGCTCATGCACCACACTGGGAAAAGGCAGGGAAGTCTAGCAGGGCTAGGCTGGGGGTGCTAGGGCTGCTTCTGGCTGAAAGTCATTTTAGGGAAATTTACTGGGTGAGCAAACTCTGGGCCTCCCTCCCCATCTCCCACTACTGAGAAGCCAGGCCTTACTCTATAAAATGGGGGAGAGGGTGGACAAGTGCAGTCACATGCATGGGTTGGGGGCATCTGCAGTACTTCCCCTCACTCAGCCTTAACTCTGGGTAGGCTCATTTCTCACATGCAGTGTCCAGGGCAGGCCCCACTGTCTCCTGGTGGGACTTGGGGTACTGTATGCCTGTCCAGATTAGGAGGAGACCACTCCCTCCTCCTTGCTCTTCTGTTACCCATGGGTCATGGGCTGGGGCTTGTGGCAGACAGGCAATCTAGGCATCCATGTGTCTGGGGGCTGAGACAGAGGCTGGCAAGGGCGGACTGACGTTGGGATCTTCTCCTAGGAGCTTCGGCTGGGGCATCTCTCTGAGAAGCAGCATGGAGCAGCCTAACAGTAAAGGCTGTAGCCCAGGAAGGACCCCTCAAGGCCCAGAGTGCAGCGGTGCTCCTGGAGTCCAAGTGGGGACCCACAGGGGCCTAGAGTATAACCCGGAGAAGATTCTTCCAGGATCAGACTATGGATTGGGGAATCCTCCAGCCCTTGACCCCAAGCTCCCACATTTATCCCTGCCCCCGGCCCCACCCACACTCTCAGACTTGGGGCAGCCCCGGAAGTCACCCCTGACAGGCAATGATAAGAAGTACCCGCTGATGAAGCAGCGTGGGTACTACTCTGACATCCTCAGCCCTGGAACCTTGGATCAACTTGGAGTGAGTATGGCAGCCATCCCCTACCAAGCCTCAGCCCTTCCTCTGGGCTCCGTTCACCCATCCTTTCATCCTTCTCCCCATCAGTCAGTCCATCTGTTCATTTAGCTGTCTATCAACCTATCCGTCTGTCTTTCTATCCATCTACCCTCTATTCTGCCCTCATCCATTCTTCCATCCATTTTTCTCACCACCCATCCATCTGTCCATTCATTCGACAACTCATTACTGAGCTCCTGCTGTGTGCCAGGCCCTGGATGGAGCCCTGGAGATGCAGCAGGGATGAGACGCCCATGTCCCTATTGTCGTTGTCATGGGGCAGTGGCTTTGGTAGGGACGACCCCCTCCCCTGGCTCTGGTTGGGAAGTTCCACAGATGAGGTGATATACTGCTGAGATCTAAGAGACAGGATGTAAGAGTGGGGCCTGGGAGCGTGTTCCAGGCAGGGGAGACAACAGGTACAAAGACTTGGGGTCCCTGAGAGAGGGCACTGCTGTGTGAAGAAGGCTAGAATGTGAGGGAGGAGGCTGGGGGCAGGGGAAAGAGGGGAGGGAGGGAATGACAAGGAGAGAATTCAGAGTCCTGTATGTCCCAGGCAGTCTTAGGCTTTAGGCCAGGGAGGGGCCAAGAAAGACAGGGCGAGGACCCCCTGATATGCATTACACCTGCAGTGCCAGTGGCTCTTGGGAGAGGAGGTATGTTCAGAGATACCTGCTGGCCTTGCAGTATCTGCTTCATGGCTCAGCCCCGGGATGCACTGTGGAGTGTTCTCAGAGCAAGGAGGGGAGCTGGGCTGGACCAGAATGGGGCGGGGTCAGGATGTCCTGGGTGGCCACACTTGTTGCCCACTGTGGCCTTTGAATGGGAAATTGTGCGTACTCACTGGTTCTGCCCACTCCTGTGCTCCTGGAGTGCTCCCTGGTGGACCTCAAGGGAGGCGCCTGGCCTCAGGGTCCCTCCCGGGTCCTGCCTGTCCCTGGGATGTTGACACATACTCAGGGCTCCGCGGTTTGGTTTCAGGAGGTGTGTCGTGGCCCCCGAATGAGCCAGAACCTCCTGCGGCAGGCTGACCTCGACAAGTTCACCCCAAGAGGTCAGTGCTCAGGAGGGCTGTGTGAGTGGGTTCCAGTAGGTATTTCCAAGCAGGCTTTTGGCCTCAGGGAGACAACCTTTTCTTGGCTGTGGGCCTCAGCTTCCTTAACTGTGGAGTGGGGATAATAAGAAACAGGGTGCTTCACAAGCGCCCACTCATGGTGAGTGCTCAGTCAGCCATAGCTGCCGAGTCATTACTGTTAGTGGAGCCGTGACCTTGACGCTGAGCTGGGCTGGGCTGGGCTGCCGGGGGTCAGAGCCACAGCTTTCTTTCCCTGGCTGAGGTCAGAAGGGCATATGGGTGTATTTTCTGCCTCCTCTGGAATGTGGGCCCTGAAAAGGCCAGGACTGTCTGAGTTGCTCCCTGCTGTGGCCCCAGCACCTAGAACAGGGCCTGGCTCAGATAGATGCCTGGGAGATCCTTGCTGAAGGAGGAAAGGGGGCTTCTCCTCTCAGGCTCATGGAGAGTCTCAGAGCATGGCTGGGGTGGCGAGGACTGGGACAGATCTGCAGGGTGTGGGGCCTTCCCCAGTGGCAGAGGGGAGTACAGGGGCTCCAGGAGAAGCCCTGAGTGGTGGTGAGGAACTGCACAGGTGGCCTCCCACCTGGCCAGAGTTTGCCCCTCTCCCCTGGCAGACAGGATGTCCCCTTGGATCAGGCCCAGATGCCCTGTGGCTCCCCCTGTCCACCCCTCCTCCCCACCCCCAGGAAAGACCTGGCTCCTTGCTGTCACCGTCCAGACCAGTCCTCTCGGAGCCCACAGGCCTTAGAAAACACCATGAGCATGTACATTTGTGCACTTACCTGAGGGTCTGGCCTATTGTTTCCAACAGTATCACAAGTATCCGTGACCCAGAAAATGGCTACCAACCACAGATCTCAGCACTGATGGTATTGGGAATGGTGCTCCTGCCACTCATGGCAGGGTGGGCAGGGGGTGATTGGCAGATGGCAGCTCTGCCCACATGAGAAAAAGTAGGCCCCAGCGGCACAGGGTAGTGTCAGTCAGGGCTCTCAGCAGCCAGTTGTGGACATTCACTCTGCTGCCCGAGTGCTGGGGTAGCCTACCCCGGCGCACGGACACAGCAGGGTCTGGAGGCCAGGTGTGGGTCTCTTCACCCTGGCTCCTTCTTGGCCACTGAGTGGGTCCTGGGGGTGGAGTGGTGTCACGCAGCCTCAAGAACTGGTGATTAGGGCTCTGAAAAGAGCCTTCTTGGCAGCCCTGAGATCTGGGCCTTTTTGATGGGGTCCCTTGACTACTTGGCAACCTGGTGAGAGCAGACTCCAGCTAATAGTGGAGGCTCCACTGAGCCTTGGACACTGCCCAGGCCCCACCTCTGGAGGCCTCTGTGGGACCCCAGATGCCACTCCTAAGGTGGGCCCTCCTGCAGCACGACCACCTCTTGGTCCCAGGGAGGCAGTAAGGCCCAAGGAAGGGGTCACCAGGGCCCCTGGGACTCTGGACCCTTCTTCCAACCGGAAAATAGAGGGGACCATCAGGAGACTGCCCAGAGCGCAGCCAGGCCCTGGGAAATGTGGTCATCCCCTCCTGAAGCAAGTGCCCACTCCCCTCTCCCCACCTCTGTGGTCTCACTTTGCCTGGGACTTTCTTCTCCATTGACCATCTGGTGTCGCGGGCAAACTGAGATGGATGGTCATCCTATCAATGGATCCCTCCCCACCAACTCCCCTTCCCCCAGGTGTGGAATGAAAGCCTCTGTATACCCTGCTCATCTAAGTAGGGGCAGTCATTTTGTGATTTGAGGGTCCTGCAGGGCCAGAATGGTGGAGCCACCCACAGTATCCAGGATGCCTCAAGCTGGCAATAGCCTCAGGGAATGAATATCAGACTCTAATATGCTGAGGGGGCCTCTGCAGTAGGTGTGGGAGGAGCCCATCCCATTTCATCTTCCTGTCTAGTGGTAACCCTCGCCCTTGTTGAACTCAACACCTGGCTTGAGCAATGGCCCCTGGTGCTGGAGTCATGGGTGGTATGGAAAGGAGTGGTCAAGCATGCTGGTTCTGGACAGGGAGAGCAGGGCCAGGACAGACCTTCTGGAAGCCACCATCCCTCCAGGCTCATAGCCCCAGGGCACCTGGTGCCATGCCTTTCTCCCAGCCACTGGCAAGCTCTGAGCTTCCCACACTCCAAAGCATACTGCCTGATAGATGATTTGTTTTATGGGGTGGAGGCTGGTTGTTGGGTGCCGGCCTGAGCCCCAAAGCCCCTGCCCCTGCTTCTGCCTGCAGTCGGAACCTTCGAGGTTCCTGAGGACTTCCAGGAGCGTGTGGAGCAGCAGTGCATTGGGTCTACCACCCGGCTGCTCGCCCAGACTGACTTCCCGCTGCAGGCCTATGAGCCCAAGGTGCAGGTGCCTTTCCAGGTGCTGCCAGGCCAGCGTCCTCGCAAGATTGAGATCGAGAGGTACGGCTGGGTGGGCTGTGGGGAGACTGTCCGGGAGATGGCATCCACCTGTCTTGGGGTGAGGAACTGCAGATCACCAGGTGACAATCCTCATAGCAGAACCTGTGCACAAGTGTTTAGATCGAATCTTCTAGCCCTTTGGTGTCTTAATAGGAACAATTTACATGTTTTGGAATTGGGGAAGGTGGTGTTGAGGTCAGTGAATGGGACTGCAGGGCAGGACAGAAGGACAATTGGAGCCCAGGACACCAGCCCCAGCCACCACACGACTTCCTGATGAGTCTCAGAGGGGCGGAGGGCTCCAGAGGGGCCTCTCGGCCACACCCCTGTCCCCACAACCCCGTAAGCCCTTGTGGACACCCATGGAACCACATCACTCAAGCCAAGCCATCCTGAGGTCCCGTCCCTGCCCTTGACCAGGAGGAAACAGCAGTACCTGAGCCTGGACATTGAGCAGTTGCTGTTCAGCCAGGGCATCGACTCCAACAAGCTCATGCCTAGGCACCTGGACCCCCAGCACCCCCAAACCATCGAGCAGGGCCATGACCCACTCTTCCCTATCTACCTCCCACTGAAGGTGAGCCGGGCTTCCACAGATGGTTGAGGGACAGGGAGCAGAGGTGCAGGACCCCAGTGGAAGCTCAGGAGTCAGATCTGAAAGGGGATTCCCACACCAGTCACCAGCACTCTCTTGTCAAACAGGGCAGGTCACCAATAGGAACCCATCCCAGGCACTTTGAGCATCCTAGATGCGGCAGGAGGGGCCCCCAGCCCCCCGGAATGCTGAGTCTTTGCTTCTTCCCTGGGTAGACTGTATGCCTGGCCTTGGCCTCCATGCCACCCATGGGCAATCTAGATGTGGCCCAGCTGGACTGTGGAGTAGTCCTCCTTGACCAGGGCCCACCTCAGGGTAGGGAGCTGCTTCTGGGCTCACTGAAACGGGAAGAGCAGGGATGGAAGAGGGAATCAGTGCCACCCCCTCGGGGTATGAATCAGGAAATGAATCCAGGGAGGAGAAAGAGGGAGCATGGCCTGGCTCTGGCGTTCACCCACCTCCCCTCCCTTCCTCTCTGCGGCCCTGAGTGTCTCTCGCCTGGTGGTCCCTGTAAGGAGGTAAATCTGAGTCTAGCTAAGGGCTGCCTCCTAACAGCCCCGAATCTCATCATTTCCAAGTTGTAGTAGGGTCCCCAGGAAAACCCAAGGGCCACCTCTTCCCTTGGGCCTGAGCTAGGTGGCCCTGGGCAGTGGGAGAAAGAACCTACCGCCTGCTCTGGGTCCCTGGACGCCCTTCTGCCTGAGCCTCAGGTGGCTTGGCTGGATGGGGATCCAGGGTTTCAAACACCCAACCAGATGCTGTGCACCCCTGGGAGCAGCAGTGGAGTGGGTCAGCCCCTAGCCCCCAGTGGAGAGGGTCAACCCCCAGTCCCAGCCTGCTGCTCTCTCACCTGGGGAGGGGATTACTTAGGCGTCCCATCCTTTGGCACACCCAGTCCCACCTGGGCCCCACTAGAGGAGCTGCTTCCTCCCAGCGTTGGTCTGCTTTCTTCCAGGTATTTGACAATGAGGACTTTGACTGCCGGACTCCCAGAGAGTGGATCAACATGGGTTTGGAGCCAGGGTCTCTGGACAGGAAACCTGTCCCAGGAAAAGCCCTCCTGCCCACTGATGACTTCCTGGGGCATGGTGAGCAAGGCCAGTCTGGAGTGAGGGCACTATCTCATTCCAGTAGCAGCCCTGTCACAGACTCTGGGCTCCCCTGGGACCTGGCAGCCACCGAAGGCGAGGGGTCTTTCAAGACCTCTCAGCTGGGAGACAGGCCTAGGAGCTGGCCTCACAGAGGCAGGAAATGCAGGGACCAGGGCTGGAAAAGGGACAGCTGGATAGTGCCTAGTGTTTTGAAAAATGTTTGATTTATTGGTAGTAAACTGTGTACATGCTCATTGGGAATGTTGAAACATGCACGAGGGGCACAGTTCCACTCTCCATCCCTCCACCCAGAAGCCCCATTGTTGCAGCTCTAACCGTGGCCCCTCAGCTTTCACTTCTGTGTGCACAACACATACCATCACACACTTGCTCACAAACACACATCCCCATCGTCACACACATTGACAAACACACTGTCACGCACACCCCCAACAACCACTCTCATGTACACATTTTCACCACACAGAAACACACTCGCCTACTGTCACCCATCAACAACCACTGTCACACCTCACCATGCCCACTTGATGCCCCACACAGGTTTGCCTTGTCTTAGCCTTGCCTGTATCTGCCCAGGGAGTGCCCCTGGCTGCTCCTTTGGCCTCAGGCCTGCCCCAGTGGCTGTGAAGGTTCTCCCGTTTCCTGCTGTGGAAAGCAATGCCAGGTGGGCATCCATGGCTGCTGTCTTGGCCTGCACGGCTGGGTCTCGATGCAGCATCCTAGGAAGGTCTGGGTCATCATTTGGGAAGTTGGAGGTGGCTGTTCCCCTGTGCAGGGCTGAAGGCTGCTCTGCTCCCCACCTGGTGGGTGGACAAGATGCTGTGAGTGGGAAGTGGACCCAGTAGGCCAGCTCCAGGTGGGAAGCAGGATTGTAAGAGCCATGACTAGTTTTAAGACTGCACAACCAGTCCATTGAGCAGGCTGTAAATTTATGTTTCATTTTAAAAACACGTTAATGCTGGAATCAATTTCTCTGAACTAGACAAGAAGCCCAGAATGTTCTCTTTACTTTGGAGTTAATTACAAAAATAATTTAACTCAATTGTTCCCAGATCACCAATTCCTGGTGATAAAACCAGAAGGTTTGGGACTGCATTAACCTTAAATGCACCAAGTACCAGGCTCCACCGAGGTGCTCTGCTGGGAGACTGGGGTGGTGGCATGGGTGGGAGGACGGGTGAGCAGGGAGGGGCTCTGCCGGGGACCTCTTGTTTTCTGCTGGGAGCTTCCAGTGACATATTTTCATCTGAGTTGAGCAGAGACAAGGCCAGCATTTTCAGAAAGGGAACCTACTAGGAAGGGAAGGGAAAAGCAAAACAGAGAAGCAAAATAGGTGAGCTATAGGCCTTCTTTATCCATTCTTTACTCATCTAGCTGGTGTCAACAGGTGGGGAGCATTTCCTGAGAATTCCAGCCCTTCTTTCCTCAACCGAGTCTGTAGAACTCAAACAAAACAAAACAAAAAAACAGGGGGCCAGGCGTGGTGGCTCACGCCTGTAATCCCAGTACTTTGGGAAGCTGAGGTGGGCAGATTGTGAGGTCAGGAGTTCAAGACCAGCCTGAACAACATGGTGAAACCCAGTCGCTACTAAAAATACAAAAATTAGCTGGCCATGGTGGCGTGCACCTGTAATCCCACCTACTTGGGAGGCTGAGGCAGAGAATTGCTTGAACCTGGGAGGCGGAGGTTGCAGTAAGTGGAGATTATACCACTGCACTCCAGCATGGGCAACAGAGCGAGACTCCATTTCAAAAAAACAAAAACAAACAAAACAAAACAAACAGCTTTTATCTCGGCTCACTGCAACCTCCATGTCCCAGGTTTAAACAATTTTTGTGCCTCAGCCTCCCAGGTAGCTGGGACTTCAGGCACACACCACTACTCCCAGCTAATTTTTTGTATTTTTGTGGAGACGGGGTTTCACCATGTTGCCCAAGGTAGTCTCGAACTCCTGAGTGCAATCCGCCCACCTCTGCCTCCCAGAGTGCAGGGATTATAGGCTTGAACCACCGCGACTGGCCTCAGTTTGTTTTTAAGCCACTATGCATTGTGGCTGCTCTACTGGGCACCATGTGTGTGCATCTTCCTTCTGCAAAAATTTATCAAACACCTGCAAGGTACTAGTTTTCATTCTAGGCCCAGGGACACAGCTGTGACTGAGACGGGACAAAGTCGCTCCTGCCTTTAGTGAGCTGACACTAGTGTGAGCAGGTCAGCTGTGAACCAGGAGCTGATGCGTAAGTAGTGTGACTTTCGGCACTGTGAGGGATAGAATGGGGTAACAAGTCAGAGAGTGCCTGGGACAGGGGTGCTATTTTAGGCACAGAGGCTTCTCCTTGGTGAAGGGAACAACCAGCAATGAGGTGACCTGAGTGGAGAGAGTTCCAAGCCGAGGGCACAACCAGTGCAGAGGCTCTGCCATGGGAACAAGGTTGAAACTCACGGCAATAGCCAGATATCCAGTGTGGCTGGAGAGAAATGTGTGAGGGGCAGCGGCAGGAGGTAAGCTAGAGAAGTGGGCACAGGCTTTCAGCCCAGGGAACCAGTGGGAGTCCCATCCTGACCAAAGAGCGGCTCCTGCCCTGTCCTGCCCTGCCATGCCCTGTTCTCAGATGAGGGGCCCAGGGACTGAGCAGCCAGGGGCAGCCTGTGAGGAGGGCTTCACCCTGGCCTTGGTCACCTTGAAGGGGGTCCAACTCATTCATGACCTTTACAAATGGGTTCTCAGCAGGTCTCCCTTAACTTGGGGCTTTTGTGCTGCCTGTCCCAGCCTCCTATTGGCCTGTGTGTCTCTCTGCCCTGGTGCAGGTTGTGCTGAGCACCAGGGCAGAGAAGCCTGGTCTTTCTGGCTCTCCTGCAGCCTGGGTTCCTCAGAGGCCAGCTCGGCTGGGAGGAAGCAGGGTCCTGGCTCTGCTGGAGCAGATGGGGGCATCCCGGCGGGAGAGACGCCAGACTGGTGATCTCTGAGACCCATTCCCAGAGCTGCTGCCAGCACTCAGAGGCCCCTTCCTGCCCCCATGGCAGGTGGCACTGGTGGGGTTTCCTCTCCTGTTTCAGAGGACCCCAAGAGTCAGAAGCTGAAGTACGAATGGTGCGAGGTCGGCGTCCTGGACTACGACGAGGAGAAGAAGCTATACCTGGTGCACAAGACAGACGAAAAAGGCCTGGTGCGAGATGAGATGGGGAGGCCCATCCTGAATGCAGGGGTCACCCCTGAAGGTACGAGCTGCTGCTGCTGCCCCAGGCAGACCCCCAGCTTGGGCCTGACTGGCCCATGACTGAGGCCAACCCCACCCAGGGCACTGCCAGATCAGTTCTGGATTCTACTTTGCTCTGTTTGCCCAACGCACTGACTGGTAAGGACCAGAGGACTCATCACTCAAGAGACCCCAGAAAGGACAAGTGGCCATTATTTGGCATGTCAGCTCTGAGCCCAAGTCTCATCAATAAGTAATGCCTGCCCTGGGTGTGGGATCAAGGGATGGGCACTTGAACAGCCATGCCTGTATAACTGCTTGTCTAAATACTTTCTTTTCTTTTTTCTTTTTATTTTTTTGAGACGGAATCTGGCTCTGTCACCCAGGTTGAAGGGCGGTGGTGCAATCTTGGCTCACTGTAACCTCTTCCTCCTGGGTTCAAGCGATTCTTGTGCCTCAGTCTCCCAAGTAGCTGGGATTACAAGCGCCCACCACCACACCCGGCTACTTTTTTGTATTTTTAGTAAAGACAGGGTTTTATCATGGTGGCCAGGTTGGTCTCGAACTCCTGGCCTCAAGAAATCCTCCCCCCTCGGCCTCCCAAAGTGCTGGGATTACAGGCGTCAGCCACCGCATCCCAGCCTTCTCTATGTGCTTTCACATCCGTCCATGATACCTTGCGAGATGGGCTGGGCAGGGAGTGTCGTCATGCCCATTTCACAGATGCAACAGGGGGTCAGAAGAGGGAAACAATTTGTTCAGGGCCACAGGGCATCCGCGGCACAGCCGGCTGGAACTTAGTGCTTCAGCCCAGAAGCCTGACTGTGTGTCCCCTTCTCCCACCTGGCCCCCAGGAAGGCCACCCCTTCAGGTCTGTCAGTACTGGGTGCCACGGATCCAGCTTCTCTTCTGTGCTGAGGACCCTTGTGTGTTCGCACAACGTGTGGTCCAGGCCAACGCCCTGCGCAAGAATACGGAGGCGCTGCTGCTCTACAACCTGTATGTGGACTGCATGCCCTCTGACGGCCAGCGTGTCATCAGTGAACAGAGCCTGAGCAAGATCAAGCAGTGGGCCCTGAGCACGCCTCGGATGCGCAAAGGCCCCTCGTGAGTCCCCGCTCGGCCTTCCCCATTGTGGGCATCTCCTTCTCCAGGGAACCTTCCCCTAGGAAGTTGGTGCTACTCTAGGGTGGAGCTACCTCAGGGCTCGTCTGTTTGAGACTGTCCTGCCTATTGCCCTGTGGACTTGTTGGGGCCCCAAACAACTTTTTGTCCATCTCCAGATCCCTCATTACCCATATGCACTCTTGGATTCTTATTTTATTCAAAGGGTTACAATTGACTACTTTTTAAAAATTTCGATGCTCAAATTGTCCCAGATGTGACCAGTGGGAGACTTTTCAAGTTAATTCCTATGTCGTTTTACCATGTTTCCATTATTCTTCAAAACCCTTGGATGATGGTTTATTAGCAATGTGCCCCTAAGATAACTTTACTTTCTGGCACAGCAAGAATTTCCAGGCTCATTGTGTATTTTCCCAGGTCCAGTCCTGAAACCAGCTGTTTCTCCAAGGAAGCTCCTTTTATTATTTTAGTTTATTTTTTGAGACAAGTTCTTACTCTGTCACCCAGGCTGGAGTGCCTGGAGTGCAGTGGGGCCATCTTGGCTCATGGTAGCCTCAGTTTCCTATGCTCAAGCAAGCCTCCCACCTCAGACTCCTGAGTAGCTGGGACTTAGGCATGTACCACAACCTCTGGTTAATTCTGTTTATTTTTTGTAGAGACAGATATCCCTGTGTTGCCTAGGCTGGTCTTAAATGCCTAGGCTCAAGTAAATCTCCCACCTTGGCTTCCCAAAGTGTTAGGATTATAGGCGTGAGCCATCATGCCTGGCTGGAAGTTCCTTTTAGTTGAGGAATGATATTTAGAAGCCAAGATCTGGACATTAGATGTGCTCATTGCTACTGGGATATCATTATTTTGAGACTTCCATAGCAGACAGATCTGGGATATATATATACAGATGGTCCCCAATTTATGATAGTTTGACTTACCATTTTTCTTTCTTTCTTTCTATTTATTTATTTATTTTGAAACGGAGTTTGATTCTTGTCTCCCAGGCTAGAGTACAGTGGCTCGATCTTGGATCGCTGCAACCTCTGCCTCCTGGGTTCAAGAGATTCCCTGCCTCAGCCTCCCAGGTAGCTGGGATTAAAGGCACCCGCCACCATGCCTGGCTAATTTTTGTATTTTTAGTAGGGATGAGGTTTCACCATTTTGGCCAAGCTGGTCTCGAGCTCCTGACCTCAGGTAATCCCCAGTCTCAGCCTCCCAAAGGGATTACAGGTGTGAACCACCACACCCAGCCGACTTATCATTTTTGAACTTTATAATGGTGTGAAAGTGATATGCATTCAGTAGAAACTGTACTTCAAGCATCCATGCAACTGATCTTTTTTTCACTTTCAGTACAGTATTTATTTCAAGAGATTTTAAATACTTTATTATAAAATAGACTTTGTGTTACATAATTTTGCCCAACTGTAGGCTGATGTGAGTGTTCTGAGCACATTTAAGGTAGATTAGGCTAAACTATGGTGTTCAGTAGCTTAGGTGTATCAAGTGCATTTTAAACTTATGACAGGTTTACTTGGAATGTAGCCCCACTGTAAGTAGAGGAACATCTGTATATTTACAGTCATGCATCACTTAATGATGGGGACGTGTTCTGAGAAATGTGTCATTAGGTGATTTCATCGTTGTGCAAACATCATAGTGTGTACTGACACAGACCTTGATGATATAGCTGGCTGCACACCCAGGATATATGGTACAGCCTAGTGCTCCTAGGCCACAAAACTATACAGGGTGTGATTACTGAATATTGCAGGCAACTGTAACACAGTGGCAAATATTCGTGTATCTAAACATAGAAAAGGTACAGTAAAAATACAGTATACAAGATAAAACATGGTACATCTATGTAGGGCACTTACCATGAATGGACTTTGCAGGGCTGGAAGTTGCTCTGGTTGAGTCAGTGAGTGAGTGGTGAGTGAATGTGAAGACCTAGGATATTATTATACACTACTGTGGACTTTATAAATACTATATACACTTAGGCTACACTAAATTTATTTTAACATTTTCTTTCTTCAATAATAAATTAACCCAACACACCTTAGGACCAGGCATGATGGCTTAGGTCTGTAATCCCAGCACTTTGGGAGGCCAAGGTGGGTGGATTGATTGAGGCCAGGAGTTCAAGACTAGCCTGGCCAACATGGCAAAACGCCATCTCTACTTAAAAAAATACAAAAATTAGCTGAGCATGGTGGCACATGACTATAATACCAGCTACTTGGGAGGCTGAGGCACCAGAGTCGCTTGAACCTGGGAGGCAGAGGTTGCAGTGAGCTGAGATGGCTCCACTGCACTCCAGCATGGGTGACAGAGTGGGACTGTCTCAAAATTAATTAATTAATTTTAGCTTACTTTAACTTTTCTATTTTGTAAACTTTTAATTAAAAAAAACCTTTTTGACTCTTTTGTATTAACATATTTTCTTTAAGGTTGGACACGTTGGCTCATGCCTGTAATCCCAGCACTTTGGGAGGCAGAGGCGGGTGGATCACTTGAGGTCAGGAGTTCGAGACCAGCCTGTCCAATATAGTGAAACCCTGTCTCTACTAAAAATACAAAAATTAGCCAGGTGTGGTCGTGGGTGCCTGTAATCCCAGCTACCTAGGAGGCTGGGGCAGAAGAATCTCTTAAACCCTGGAGGTGGAAGTTACAGTGAGACAAGATCGCACCACTGCACTCCAGCCTGGGGGACAGAGTGAGACTCCATTTCAAAAAAATATATATATACACATTTTTTTTTTTCTTAAATCCTTATTCTATAAGCTTTTAAAAAATGTGGTTTTGTTTGTTTGTTTTTTGCTTTTTAAACATTTTTGTTAAAAACAAAGACACAAGAACACACATTAGCTCAGGCCTGCACAGGGCCTGGGTCATCAATATCACTATCTTCCAGCTCTACATCTTATCCCACTAGAAGGTCTTCAGGGACAGTAATGAGACAGTAATCTTCAGGGACAGATGACACATGGAGCTGTCATCTGCTATGATTATGGGATACTTTCTGAAGGACCTGCCTGAGGCTGTTTTACAGTTAACTTAAAAAAAAAAGGTAGAAGGAGTACACTCTAAAATAACAATAAAAAAGTATAGTATAGTATACTATGGTATAGTAAATAAACCAGTAACACAGTCATTTATTATCATTATCACTTATGTTCTATACATAACTGTATGAGCTATGCTTTTATATGACTGGCTGCAGTAGGTTTGTTTACACTAGCATCACCGCAAACACTTGAGTAATTTGTTGCGTTTTGACATTACGATGGCTATGACGTCACTAAGCAATGGGAATTTTTCAGCTCCGTTATAATCTTATGGAACCACCATCATATATGCAATCTGTAACCAAAATGTCATTATGTAGCACATGACTGTATGTATACTACTCAAAATAGCTATTACTCAAAAAGCTATACTCAGAGATCTGTTACTCTCCACCTCCACATCCTGTCCGCATTCCCCATCTTTTCCATTGTGTTCCTACCACACGCCCACAGGTAACCAATATTGATAGTTTCTGGTTTATCCTTTCTGTGTTTTTTATTGCACAAATGAGTAGAAACATGTATATTTCAGATATATGTATGTTTTCTTATACTCCCCACTTTCTTAGGTGAAGGATAGCATGCTACAGATGTTCTTTTGCACATTCAATTGTCTTGGCATCCTTGTTAAAAATCATTTGACTGGCCGGGCGTGGTGGCTCACACTTGTAATCCTATCACTTTGGGAAGCAGAGGTGGGCAGATCACCTGAGGTCAGGAGTTCGAGATCAGCCTGGCCAACATAGTAAAACCCCGTCTCTACTAAAAATACAAAAATTAGCTTGGCGTGGTGCACACGCCTGTAGCCCCAGCTACTCAGGAGGCTGAGGCACAAGAATCGTTTGAACCCAGGAGGCGGAAGTTGCAGTGACCCGAGATGGTGCTGCTGCACTCCAGCCTGGGTGATAGAGGGAGACTCTGTCTCAAAAGAAAGAAAGAAAGAAAGAAAGAAAGAAAGAAAGAAAGAAAGGAAGGAAGGAAGGAAGAAAGGAATTGGTCTATTTTAAACTTTCTACTTCTAATGGAGTCATTTTCATATACATTGTTTCTCTAGAAAATTATCCATCTTATATCCGTTTTGAAATACATTTGCATAGAATTCTGCAAAGTTGTTTTTTATTTTCAATTTTTTTTTCTGGTTCAATGTTTACTCCTCATTACCTATTATTTTGTAAAGTTATGCTCTCTTCCTGTTTTTGCTTTATTAAGTTACTTAGTAGTTTGTTCAGTTTGTTGTTGTTGTTGTTGTTTGTGTTTTTTTTTCGAGACGGAATTTCGCTCTTGTTACCCAGGCTGGAGTGCAATGGCGCAATCTCGGCTCACTGCAACCTCCACCTCCCGGGTTCAAGAGATTCTCCTGCCTCAACCTCCTGAGTAGCTGGGATTACAGGTACCCGCCACCACACCTCGCCAATTTTTTGTAGTTTTAGTAGAGATGGAGTTTCACCATATTGGCCAGGCTGGTCTCAAACTCCTGACCTCAGGTGATCCACCTGCCTTGGCCTCCCAAAGTGCTGGGATTACAGGTGTGAACCACTGCACCAGGCCCGGTTTGTTAATTTAAAAAAGAGGATTTAGGTTTATTAATGTAATTGCTTTTCTATATCTCTCTTTTGAATTTCTACTTTTATCTTTATTTCCTTCCTCGTGCCATCTTTGGGCTTACCTGTTCTGTTGAATAGTTCGTGTGTTGGGTGTATGTGTGTGTGTGTATGTGTGTGTGTGTGCCTGCATGTATTAGGAATTTAATTCATTTCATTCTTATTGACAAATGTGTTTAAGGCTATGAACTTTCTTCTGATAATTGCTTTAAAAGTAGTACACAGAGGGGCTGGGCACGGAGGCTCACGCCTGTAATGCCAGCACTTTGGGAGGCCGAGGCAGGTGGATCACGAGATTAAGAGACCATTCTGGCTAACATGGTGAAACCCCGTCTCTACTAAAAATGCAAAATTAGCTGGGCATGGTGGCAGGCGCCTGTAGTCCCAGCTACTTGGGAGGCTGAGGCAGGAGAATTGCTTGAACCCAGGAGGCAGAGGTTGCAGTGAGCTGAAATTGCGCCACTACACTCCAGTCTGGTGACAGAGCCACACTCCATCTCAAAAAAAAAAAAAAAAGTGGTCCACAAATTCTGAAACCTAGTATTTCTTTTTTTTTTTTTTTCCCCTTGACACTCAAATCCACCTCCTGGGTTCAAGCGATTCTCATGCCTTAGTCTCCCTGAGTAGCTGGAATTACAGGTGTGTGTTACCACACTTGGCTAATTTTTGTATATTTAGTAGAGATGGGGTTTTCCCATGTTGGCCAGGTTGGTTTTGAACTCCTGACCTCAGGTGATCTGCCTGTGTCGGCCTCCCAAAGTGCTGGGATTACAGGTATGAGCCACCGCACCTGACCCTTTTTCCTTTTTTTATTTTTTCCGAGGTGGAGTTTTGTTCTTGTTGCCCAGGCTGGAGTTCAATGGCACAATCTCTGCTCACTGCAACCTCCGTCTCCTGGGTTCAAGCGATTCTCCTGCCTCAGCCTCCCGAGTAGCTGGGATTACAGGCATGTGCCACCACACCTGACTAATTTTGTATTTTTAGTAGAGATGGGGTTTCTCCATGTTGGTCAGGTGGGTCTCGAACTCCTGACCTCAAGTGATCTGCCCGCCTTGGCCTCTGAAAGTGCTGGGATTACAGGCATGAGCCACTGTGCCCAGCTCCCTTTTCCCATTTTTTAAATGGGATTATTCATTTTTTCTTTGTTCAATTGCTTAAGTTCCTTATGGATTCTGGATATTAGACCTTTGTCAGATGCATAGTTTGTGAATATTTTCTCCAATTCTGCAGGTTGTCTGTCCATCTTGAGTTAATTGTTTGTTTATGCTGTGTAAAGGCTCTTTAAGTAGGTCCCAGTCTTCAATCTTCTGCATATGGCTAGCCAGCTATCCCAGCACCATTTATTGAATAGGAAGTGCTTTCCTATCGGGGGAACCAGCCCCCAGTATTTCAACATAGGTTCTTTTCTATTTTCCCTAAGTGTCAGCCAGTCTGAGAAATAAAGAGAAAGAGTACAAAGAAAGAAATTTTACAGCTCAACCTCCAGGAATGACATCACATATCGGCAGGTTCTGTGATGTCCCTTGAGCCACAAAACCAGCAAGTTTTTATTAGGGATTTCAAAAGGGGAGGGGGGTATGAACAGGGAGTAAGTCACAAAAATCACATGCTTGAAAGGGCAATAAAAGATCACAAGGGCAGAGAGGCAGAGCAAGATCACAAGGCCAGGGTGAAATTAGAATTACTGAGGAGGTTCCATGTCCTGCTGGGCATGCATTGTCATTGATAAACATCTTAACAGGAAACAGGGTTCAAGAGCAGACAACCAGTCTGACTAGAATTCGCCAGGCTGGAATTTCCTAATCCTAGCAAGCCTGAGGGCACTGCCGGAGACCAGGGCGTATTTTATCCCTTATCTTCAACCGCTTAAAGCAGACACTCCCAGAGCAGCTGTCCACAGACCTCCCCTGGGAATGCATTCCTTTCCAGGGTTATTCCTTGCTGGGAAAGGAATTCAGTGATATTTCTCCTATTTGCTTTCTGCAGTAAGAAAAATATGACTCTGTTCTGCTTGGCTCCGCTGGCAGTCAGACCTTATGGTTATCTCCCTTGTTCCCTGAAAATCGCTGTTATCCTGTTCCTTTTCAGGGTGCCCAGATTTCATATTGTTCGAACACACATGTTTTACAAGCAATTTGTAGAGATAATGCAATCATCACAGGGTCCTGAGGCTTCATACATCCTCAGCTTACGAAGATGATGGGATTAAGAGATTAAAGTAAAGACAGGCATAGGAAATTATAAGAGTATTGACTGAGGAAGTGATAAATGTCCATGAAATCTTCATAATTTATGTTCAGAGATTGCAGTAAAGACAGACATAAGAAATTATAAAAGTATTAATTTGGGGAACTAATAAATGTCCATGAAATCTTCACAATTTATGTTCTTCTGCCATGGCTTCACCCATTCCCTCTGTTCGGGGTCCCTGACTTACCGCAACACATTCCCCATTGCCTATTTTTGTCAACTTTGTTGAAGATCAGATGGCTATAGGTGTGTGGCTTTATTTCTGGGCTCTCTATTCTGTTACATTGGCCTATGTGTCTGTTTTTGTAACAGTACTATGGTGTTTTGGTTACTGTAGCCTTGTAGTACAGTTTGAAGATAAGGTGATGCCTCCAGCTTTGTTCTTTTTGCTTAGGTTTGCTTTGGCTATGCAGGCTCTTTTTAGGTTTCATATGAATTTTCAGCTAATTTTTTCCTAGTTCTGTGAAAAATGACTTGGTAGTTTGATGGGAATCTGTAGATTGCTTTAGACAGTGTGGCCATATTAACAGTATTGATTCTTCCAGTCCATCAGCACGGAGTGTTTTTCCATTTGTTTGTGTCATCTCTGATTTCTTTTAGCAGTGTTTTGTGGTTCTTCTACAGATCTTTTACCTCCTTGGTTAAAGGTATTCCTAGGTATTTTTTTTGTGGCAATTGTAAATGGGATTGTGTTCTTGATTTGGCTCTTACCTTGAACATTATTGGTGTGTGGCAATGCTCCTGATTTTTGTACATTGATTTTGTTTCCCGAAACTTTACTGAAGTTGTTTATCAGTTCCAGGAGGCTTTTGGTGGAGTTCTAATGCTTTTGGATCTGCATTTTACTTTGTTTGATATCAACATAGCAACCTGAAATTTTATTGTTTCCATTTGCCTGATAAATCCCTCTATTTTGAGCCTTTCTGAACTAATTCATTTTAGATCAATTTCTTACTGTCAGCATATAGTTTGAGTTTTATTTGTGACCCAAATTTAAAATATTTTTCCTGTAATAAGTTAAGCCCATTCACATTTATTGGTATGGCTAATAGGTTTGACCTCAACTCAGTCATATTACTTCATGTTATAATCATTATGTGTATTGTAATACAATGCTGTGTTTCTTTCTCTACATGATATGTTTTCTTAGTTCTTCTATTTTAAAAATTTCTTTTGGTGTCTAGGAAGGGTTGTACCTTTATTTTAGTGGTTTTTATTTTGTTGTTGTTGTTTTTTGAGATGGAGTCTCGCTGTGTCACCCAGGCTGGAGTGCAGTGGCGCAATCTTAGCTCACTGCAAGCTGCACCTCCCGGGTTCACACCATTCTCCTGCCTCAGCCTCCCAAGTAGCTGGGACTACGGGCGCCTGCCACCATGCCTGGCTAATATTTTGTATTTTTAGTAGAGACAGAGTTTCACTGTGTTAGCCAGGATGGTCTTGATTTCCTGACCTCATGATCCGCCCACCTTGTCCTCCCAAAGTGCTGGGATTACGGGCATGAGCCACTGTGCTCGCCCTAGTGGTTTCTTTTATAGTCTCCATTATCCCCTGCTTTCCTACTTAACCCTTTAGTATCTGGCCTGTTTCATTGTTGTTTGTTTTGTTTTGAGACAGGGTCTTGCTCTGTCACCCATACCACAGTGCAGTAGCACAATCATAGCTCACTTCAGCCTTGACCTTCTGTGCTCAAGCTATCCTCATACTTCAGCCTCCTGAGTAGCTGGGACCACAGGTGTGAGCTACCACGCTTGGTAAATTTTTGTATTTTTGTAGAGACGGGATCTCCCTATGTTGCCCAGGCTGGTCTCAAACTCTTGGGCTCAAGCAATCTGCTCACCTCAGCCTCCCAAAGTGCTGGGATTATAGGAGTGAGTCACCATGCTCAGCTCTACTTAATTAATTAATTAATCTATTTATTTATTTTTGAGACGGAGTCTCGTTCTGTCACCCAGGATGGAGTGTAATGGTGCCATCTCTGCTCACTGCAACCTCTGCCTCCCGGGCTCAAGCTATTCTCCTGCCTCAGACTCCTGAGTAGCTGGGATTACAGGAGCCTACCACCATGCCTGGCTATTTTTTGTATTTTTAGTAAAGAAGGTCATCATGTTGGCCAGGCTGTTTTCGAACTCCTGACCTCAAATGATCCACCTGCCTCGGCCTCCCAAAGTGCTGGGATTACAGGCATGAGCCTCCATGCCCATACTCTACTTCATATTTTAACCGTTAAAATATTATTACTTTCCTCCACACTCATCTCCACCTTTTAGTCTTCAACTTACAATAAATTCTATTAAACGTATCAGTCTTTTTTCCTGAAGTCTCCCGCCATCTCTTGGTTATATAAAGTTCCTTTTCTAGTAGATTCCTCATGAAGGGCTCAAGGGTATAGAGTTCCTTGAGTTCTCACACATTTAAAACATGAAGGACAGCTTGATCAGATATAAAATTCTTAGTTCACAGCTTTTATTCTATGAGTTTTAAAAAAATACTCCACTTTGGTTGCCTTGCCTGTGTGTTGCTTTTAAGAAGTCTGAGGCCAGGCCGGGCGCGGTGGCTCAAGCCTGTAATCCCAGCACTTTGGGAGGCCGAGATGGGTGGATCACGAAGTCAGGAGATCGAGACCATCCTGGCTAACATGGTGAAACCCCGTCTCTACTAAAAAAATACAAAAAACTAGCCAGGCGAGGTGGCAGCTACTCGGGAGGCTGAGGCAGGAGAATCGCTTGAACCTGGGAGGCGGAGCTTGCATTGAACAAAGATTGCACCACTGCACTCCAGCCTGGGTGACAGAGCCAGACTCCGTCTAAAAAAAAAAATTCCCTTGAATTGCAGTTTTAAATCTTGGTTCTGTTCCATTCTTTTGTTTTTCTTCATCAAAGATTCCATTATGTATCTATATCTTTATATATATATATGTATCTTTTTATATATTGCTGCTTCTTTGCCTGTCTTTTAATTCAACCAGTTTCTGGCCCTTTTTAGTTATTTCTTTCTAATTTTATTTATTTTTTAAATTTTTATTTTCTTTCTTTTACTTCCTTTATTTTCTCTCATTTTTATTCTCTTGGTTATATCCTGCCTTTCTTCAATTTACTTCATTACGCTTTGATTTGACTCTATTTTCTCTTGGGCACCTTCCTCCCCAAGATAATTTTATTTTCTACTTTTTCCTTGAGCTTAAGGAAGTCTCTTTTCTTACTGACATTTGTCCATTTATATGTTTTATTTTTGAATTTCTGATTCAAGGTGGTTTTTCAGATGCCCAAACACTTGTTTAAGGCTATTTAGCTGAAGTGTTGTGTTACAGTTTTCTTCTGCTTGGTCCTTGTTTATTTTTTTTAAGGGTGATGGGAATTTTATCAGTTAAGATGCTCTCATCTTCTCAAATGTACAAACAAAGCTAAAAGATGCTCTCTTTTTCTTATAGAAGCAAATGTAGTCAGCTTTCACCTGTTCATTTCAGGATTTGGAGTGATTTGCAAGCTTTCTAGTTCAAAGGCGCCCTCCTCTGTCGGTATTGCACACTAGTTTTTTTTTTTTTTTTTTTTTTTAGAATGCCGTGTGTGTGTGTGTGTGTGTGTGTGTGTGTGTACATATGTGCTGGGGAGAGGGATGTGGGTCCTCCAACGTTTTTGTCCTCTTATCTTGCAGAACTAAAAATTTCACTTTTGCTTCTTTTCCCTTACCCTCCAGTCTGCAAAGGACCCCTTTCCTTCTACCTCCTGTCCCGTAAGTCATGCCTTTCAAAGAATACTGCCTTGAATTGCATGTCCTTAAGTCCCTTCCTTGTAGTAAGTGCTCTGATTTACCTGGGCTTTTTTCCAGTATTTTTACAGTTAGGGTCACTTTCTCTTTTTTTGAGATACGGTCTCTCTCTTTCACTCAGGCTGGAGTGCCGTGGCGCAATCACAGCTAACTGCAACCTCAAACTCTTGGGCTCAAGTAATCCTCCTGCCTCAGCCTCCCTGGTAGCTGGGACTACAGGCATGTGCCACCACACCCGCTATTTTTTAATTTTTTGTAGAGATGGGGGTCTCACTTTGTTGCCCAGGCTGGTCTCGAATTCCTGGGCTCAATTCATCCACCCACATCGGCCTCCCAAAGTGCTGTGATTACAGGCATTAGCCACTGTGCGCAGCCGGGGTTACTTTCTCTTTCTGGTGGGATTTTATTTTATTTTATTTATTTATTTATTTATTTATTTATTTATTTATTGAGATGAAGTCTTGCTCTGTCACCCAGCCTGGAGTGCAGTGGTGCGATCTCGTCTTACTGCAACCTCTGCCGTCTCTGTTCAAATGATTCTCCTGCCTCAGCCTCTCGAGTAGCTGGGACTACAGTCGCTCACCACCACGCCTGGCTAATTTTTGTATTTTTAGTAGAGACAGGGTTTCACCATGTTGGCCAGGCTGTTCTTGAACTCCTGACCTCAGGTGATCCACCTACCTCAGCCTCTCAAAGTGCTGGGATTACAGGCGTGAGCCACTGCGCCCGACCTCTGGTAGGATTTTAGATCTATCTTGGGGTTACCACTATTTCCCGTTTCTGCAGTTTTTCTTAGACTACCCTTGTTCTCTGTGAAAACTTGTAGCAAGAGTGTGAGAGACAGCTCACTGGAGATAGATGTTTATGTATTTAATTTAAAGATAATTTGAAATCTAGGCATTCTGCTTATTCTAGTTGTGCTAAAGGTGTGGGTTTTGGTAGTGTTAGCTTTTTCTTCTTTCCTTCCTTCCTTCTTTCCTTCCCTCCCTTCCTTCCTTCCTTCCTTCCTTCCTTCCTTCCTTCCTTCCTTCCTTCCTTCCTTCCTTCCTTCCTAGGGTGTGTTGGGAAATTTGAATCAATGTAGCCACCTTACCTTGGCTGTCCAGAATTCTGTTTCTTGAATTTTATTCAGTTTATAATGTTTTTGGTTTTAAGTATAAAAGATGCTGGTCTCAGATTGGCTTAGACAGTAAGGAAGTGCATTCCTGTACCTGTAGCAGGAAAACCAATGCAGGCCACCCCAAGGTTGGTGCATCAGGGCTCTGTCTGCAGTGTATGCTGGCTTCATCTTCAGGCGAGATGGCAGCAGCAGTTTCATGACCACAACAAGGGTTGTCTTCAATTGGATTCCCTAGAAGCAGACCCTGATTTGGGGATTCTTGTGCAAGTGATTGATGAAATCCTCTCAGGAGAAATCTACAAGGAAGTGAAGGAAGCAGGGGGTATAATAGAAGAAGCAGCTGGTGAAATACGGTTTGAGAAGTCTAGTTCCTGTGGGAAACTCTGGAGCAAGCACCGAATTTGTCCTGGAGGGAGCCGGAACAAGAGGGCTTGACTTTTTTTTTTTTTTTTTTTTTTTTGAGACAGGGTCTTGCTCTGTCCCCCAGGCTAGAGTGCAGTGGAGCAATCTTAGCTCACTGCAGAGGGCTTGACTTTCATATCTCTGCATCAGTGGTTGATCATAACTGGGACATGCTCCCACTCCTAAACCAACTGCAGTCGGGGTAAGTTCCACCACGATTGGCTTGGACTAGCTGAGATGTACCCCTGGAGCTGGGGCTGTAGTCATCTTCCCCTGAGTCAAGTGAGGAAGGATGGAATTCTAGAACAAAACTGAGGAAGAAGGGAGGGAGTGGATGTCAGGCCAGCAAGCAGCCATGTATGGAAGTACCCGTCTTGTGTCAGGCACTGGGGACATAGCAGTGAACATTTCCAACAAACAGCCTGCACCCTGGGGACTCTCCGCCTGGCCAGAAAGACAGACAATGAAAACTCTGGGTGATTTAGGGTTCTGATAAGTGCTGTGAAGACCAAGTGAGAGAAGGGAATAGAGGTGTCTCAGAAGGGCTTCTTTATATTAGGCGGTCAGGGAAAGCCTTCCTCATAGTGGTGATAACATTTGAGTTGAGGTTTAAAAAAATAAGGGAAGAAGAGGATTCTGGCAGAAGGAACAGCAGTCCTGAGGCTGAGGTAGGGACAAGTCTGTGGTACTTGAGGAGCAGGACAGGGTTATTGTGGCTGGGATGCAGAGAGAGAGATGTTGGTCGGAGAGACTGGACCACATGCAGGGGCAGAGATGCGGCCACAGGCTGACAGTCTGTGCAAGCCATGGGTGGTGGTGAGCAGAGGAGTGGCTTGATCATTTACATATTTAAGATATCTTTTTCCAACTCCAGTGGAGAATGAGTTGTAAGGGGGCAAGAATGGAAGCAGGGAGATCAACGAGGAGACTAATGCCATAATCAGGGCCAGAGACCATGATGGTGGCTTGAACCAGAATAGTAGCTGAGTAGCAGGGGAGAAAGAGATATATTTGAGGTTTCCTCAGAGGTGGAGCCAATGAGAGCTGCTAATGGACTAAATGCAAGCTCACCCCAGATCTAGGGATTTCCAATCTCAAAGCCCAATTTCAGGATCAGGTGCAGGGGTCACCCACCCTCGGGCCCAGTCATGGTGTTGCACATCCAGTAGCGGGAAGAGACCAGGGACCCCCTCCCTAGGGCTTTGATTAGCAGGGTGTGTGCACTGCTGTTCAGAGACAAGGAGGCTAGTGGGGGTTGGGGGCAAGCAAGTGACGGGCATGGACAGAAATGAAGAGCTTGCTTTCCGACATGCTAGTTCTGACATGTTGTGAGGCTTCCAGTGTCAGTGTTGAGTGGGCTGGTGGATAAATGAGGGGAGAGAACTGCAGATAGGTGTGAGGGTTCTGGCTGAATAGAATAGGTGGTGTTCAGAGTCCAAGGCTAGAGGAGTTCACCTGGTGGGAGGTGTAGCTGGGGAAGACGAGAGGTCTCAGGACCCCTGGCACAGGCAGTGTTTAGAAGTCAGGGAGGTGAGGAAGATCCAGGGGAAGGGTGTCCCAGAAGCTCCACGAGGACAGCGGTGCAGCAGAGTAGGAGGGAGCCACTGTGCCAAGTCTCTGAGAGTCCAGTGAGATGAGGCAGAGCCTGGAGCAGTCTCAAGGGCAGCAAGAGGAGAGATGAGGATGGGAAGAAGTGAGCACACCAGTTTTTCCATAAAGAAACACAAAGAGATAAAGTCAAGGGAGGGAAGGAAGTCAAGGAGCGGCTTCTAATGTGGGACACACCGGAGTGTGTGGGGACCCCTGGGAGGGCGTGGGAGGGAAGGCAAAGAGACTGAGGTGGCTGAAAAGAGGGGCTCCCATGAAGAGAAGCTTGCTGGGCTCTTCCTGTGAGCAGGGCATGTTTTCTACCCTGGCAGAAGGCAGGGAGATTCCGGGGTGTGGAAATGGGGTCATTTCTGTCCAATGGCTTCTGAGTTCCAGATGAAATTTGATGGACTTCACCCAGTGAGGGAGGGCATGTCTGTGAGTTGGCAGAGAAGGTGAGAAAGACTCTTTTCCAGGTTCCGAGGGAGTGAATGGATTTCTAGGTCAGGTTGAGGGTGTGTTGAAGGTGAGACCAGTCCCCTGCCTGTGAAGTTCTCCAACATCCCGCAGCTCTGGTGCAAGTGTGGGCTGCAGGAAACTGAGATTCCCTTGTGGTGCCATTACCAGGGCTGATGGGACTGTTCAGGGGTGGCAGAGGCGGGAGGGAGGGAGAGATCAATGGAAGAGACCAACTCAAGGAACAGAAAGGGCTGTCCACAAAGGACGGAGACGCCAGCTGGCTCAGATAAGGCCTGAGCAAGCCAGGTGCTGGAACACAGGGGCATAGGCAACATGTGCTGAGGAGTGAGTGAGCGAGTGAGTGAGCGAGCGAGCAAGTGAGTGAAATGGCCTCCAAGGGGTCTGCCTGTGTGAGGACGGGGTAGATGGTGTGCACGCTCACGCCAGGTCTGCTGATTTCCGATCTCGGAGCCCAGTTTCAGGGTGAAGTGCAGGGGTCACCTACCCTCAGGCCCAGTCATGGTCTTGCACATCCTGAGTTCTCAGCACCTTCCAGGTGCTGCTGTGATTGCTCAGTGAAAGCAAAGGAGCTCAGTGGCAGGCATCTTTCACTGAGCCATGGGGCAGCGGGCGGGGGAGGTGCAGGCAGTGAGTGGCAGTTCTCTGAGGCTTCCAGGCCCAGGACTTCCTACACCCCGTCGCACTGCTTTGGGGCCTGCCTTGGCTCCCAGAGACTGACAACAGAAAATAGGGACCAGGGGCAGAAAATGGGGACCAGGGGCAGAAAATGGGGGACAGAAAATGGGGACAAGGGGCATGAAAGAAGCAGGGGAGGCACACTTGGATGTTAGTGGCTCAGGGCCGGGCAGGGGTGTGCCCATGAATCCAGAAGGGAAGCCCTAAATGCGTGTCCCCAGGTCCATACCAGAGGAGAGCCTGGCCCCCGGCTGGGGTTCACAGGGTGTGGAGCCCCTGATTCCCCCATCTCTCATCTCCATGGGCAGGGTTCTAGAGCACCTCAGCAGTCTCGCCAGAGAAGTGAACCTGGACTATGAGCGCAGCATGAACAAAATCAACTTTGACCACATTGTCTCTTCCAAGCCCCAGACCTTCTCCTACGTGACCCTCCCCAAGAAGGAGGAGGAGCAGGTGCCTGAGCAAGGTGAGGGTCACTGGACCAAGATGGGCCCCATGGCCATCCACCTGGCCAGAGCCCCCTCCCACCTTCCCCTCCAGGATCATCTGCCCTGCCACTGTAGACATCATCAGCCCGACACTCCCTGCACCTCCCCTGTCCCCAGCACTTGTCTCACTTCTCCCTGCTGCCTGGAGGGCTCTGGATGGGGGGAAGGGGAAGAAGGCTGTTTTTGAACATATTAGTGAGAATAGCACAGAAGTTGCAAGGTGAATGTGTACTAGGAAATGATGCTGCAGCAGTAGATGGAAGGGGCTCTGCTGATCTGACCTAGAGGATAGTCCTTCTTCCTCCAGTAGCAAGAGAGGAGACCGAGTCTCAGAGCAGGACCCTGGGGCCCGAGAACCCTCCTTGCTTTCAACTCACCTGCCAACCTTCCTAGACTCAGCTTCCTGCTTGTCATGTACTCAGGACGCAGGCTGGGGTATGGACAGTGGGCATTCCAAGAGGTCCTGGTACCTACCCTTTCCTTCCTTGGTGCCCCAGGGCAGGCTGTGGACAGACCTTGAGCTTGTGTGCAGCACGGGCAGGAGTGGATGAGGAGAGGGTTCTCAGTTCTCATCTACTTCTCAGAGGAGCCTGTGACTAGGGGGTCCTGGAAGGAATTCTTTTACCCATCTCAGAGTAGGCACCTCACTGAAAAGCTGCAGCGCCACTCCGGCAAACTAAGGAAAGGCGGGGCTCTGGGAACTCCAGTCACTCTTCAGGGAGAAGGCAGGAGTCACAGCCCTCCATCAAGCACCCTGTGAATCTGTCCTGTCCCCTGGTTTGGCCAGGTAGGGTCTGATCCTGGCCCTTGGCCCCTACCCCTACAGGGCTGGTGAGTGTTCCCAAGTACCACTTCCGGGAGCAGAAGGAGGACTTCACTTTCGTGTCCCTGCTCACACGGCCAGAGGTCATCACGGCCCTCAGCAAGGTGAGGGCCGAGTGCAACAAGGTGACCACCATGTCCCTGTTCCACTCGAACCTCTCCAAGTACAGCCGACTGGAGGAGTTTGAGCAGATCCAGTCACAGACCTTCTCCCAGGTTTGTGGGCATCAAGGGCACAGAGGGGCAAGCGCAGGGCAGACCCTTGGAGCTGGCAGGCACAGTTCTGAGCCGCAGCAGAAGGCCAGGGTCAATGGGCCACGTGGTGAGGCTGTGAGCCCCTGCTTTTCTCAAAACCTAGCCTCAGCCTCTTCCTAGACCTTATTGGAGACCTTATTGGAGGCTCTCTTGGAGAGAAGGGAAAACCAGGGCAGGCTTTCTTTCCAAACCTTTTCCATCCCAACTCTGGTTGCCTCTGAAGCAGATCCCTTGTCTTAGAAGGGGGAGCAGGAACCTCAGGCACCCCCATGTTGACCTGTGGATTAGGGTATGAGGGAGGTGGGGGTGCACCCCCTCCGCACTCCACTCTGTCTCTGTCTGTGTCTCTGCCTCATTCTCTGTGTCTTTCCCTCTCGGCCCATTTTAGTCTTGTTCTCTGTCTCTCTGCTTCTCTCATCTCATTCTCTGGGTCTCTGTCTCTCTCTCATGCCTGGAGGGAAAGTCCCACTTCTGCTGCCCTGTCCTCCCTCCATCCCTCCTTTCTTCCCTCCTTCCCCGCCCAGCAGCCCTGAGCCCCCAGGGTCACATGAGGCTGTTGGTTGGCAGGGTTTGGCAATAAGTTGGGGTAGGGGACATCCCTCTGCAGTCAGATGAGCCCTGAGCCACCCCAAGCGCCCTGGTGGTAGAGTCCTTAAGTGCAGCTATAGGTGGTGGGTCCCCAGGGTGGCCATGTGATGATGCCTGTGGCCACTCCAGGTGCAGATGTTCCTCAAGGACAGCTGGATCAGCTCGCTGAAGGTGGCCATGCGCAGCAGCCTGCGCGACATGAGCAAGGGCTGGTACAACCTCTACGAGACCAACTGGGAAGTGTACCTCATGTCCAAGCTGCGCAAGCTGATGGAGCTGGTGAAGTACATGCTGCAGGACACGCTGCGCTTCCTGGTGCAGGACTCACTTGCCAGCTTCTCACAGTTCATCAGTGACGCCTGCTGCAGCGTACTTAACTGCACCGATGACATGGTCTGGGGTGACGACTTAATTAACAGCCCCTACAGGTGGGGCCCAGCTGGGCGGAGGCACCTCTTGACACCAGAACTGTTCCTTGCTAGGCCCCAGTGGTTGGGATGGAGAAGGGTCGAGGACCAGGGCCAGGGTGCCCATCCGTGCCAGGTCCCAGGCATTAGGGAGAGCCAGAGCTGAGCTCCCTGCAGTCTGCTGGACAATGTCCCACCAACCCTGGCTTGCATTGCTTCTGGTGACCTTCATTTACTCGATCATTGAGTTACTCAGTGCAGAAATATTCTTTGAGCACTTGCCGTGAACCAGGCATGGTTCTAGGGGAACAAGAGAGGCCCAGTCCCTGGTCTCATGGGAAAGACAGGCAGCAAGCAGATAAATAAATACACACAGTCATTGCCGGTTTTGGCAGGGGCCATGGTGGACACTGGGGGTGGGCCTTTGCCAGGGGGTCAGGCATCTGTGCCAAGACCTGAGATGTTAAGAAGAAACAAGTTGTGAGGTGATACAAGGTGGAGGCAGGTACAGGCGGAGAGATCAGCATGGGCGGAGGCACCAAGGGGAGGATGAGCCTGGCACAGTTGAGGAAGGAAAGGCTGGCCAGTGTGGCTGGAATCGGTGAGGGGAGGGAGGGCTGCTCAGGATGGAGTGGGAGAGCTCGCAGGGACCAGGCCAGATCTCACGGGGCCTCCTGAAGTCTGAGCTGGGGGCTGGATTTATTCTAAGTACAGTTAGAAACCATCAGAGGGACCCAGCTGGGATCCAGGCTTGGTTCTTGCTGCATAACGGAGATGTGAAGCCAAGGAAGATGGGCTCCCAGGGAGAGTGTGGGGGTCACAATGCCTAGGCCCTGGCAACCTCAGCACAGGGGTTGGGAGCCTCCCTCTCTTGTGGCGCTTGTGGACCTCAGGGCATGTTAGGAGCAGAGGAACCTGTTTGGTTGGCCTGGGTCTTCCTGTCTGATAACCTGGAGGTGTCTGGGAGGAAGGAGAAGGCAAGTATTGTGCATGAAGAGCCTTGAGAGTCATAGCGCTGGCAAGAAGGACAGAGGGCCGCCCCTGCACGCAGGCCTCCTAGGCCTTTGCCCACAGTCAACCCGCTATTATCTGCAGGCCCCGGAAGAATCCCCTGTTCATTGTGGACCTGGTGCTGGACAGCTCCGGGGTGCACTATAGCACCCCACTGGAGCAGTTTGAGACATCTCTGCTGAACCTCTTTGACAAGGGCATCCTGGCCACCCATGCTGTGCCCCAGCTGGAGAAGGTACATGCTGCAGCCTGAGCAGGCCCCATGCACCTGCTGCCCTGGCTGCTGATGGCTCCCTGAGCTCGGGGTACTGCCGCAGTTCAACTGTATCACAGGCCTCCTGTCGGGCAGGCAGCACGCTCAGCCCTGTAACTCTCAAGTATCCCATTTAATGCTCATCACAAGCTGCACTGTGACCTATTAACCCTCGCATTCTGTAGGTGGGGCTTGGAGAAGTGTAATAGCCTAAGATTGTGTAGCTGCTAGTGTCAGATTTTGTAGGTGAGGCTTGGAGAAGTGTAATAGTTAACCTAAGTTTGCATAGCTGCCAAGTGTCGGAACTGCGATCTGAACCCTGGGCTTGCTGGACCTCTGCTGCTACAGCCAGATCTGATGCAGACCCCATGCTCTTGATCCCACCCAGCTCTTGGCCTCTCTCTTCATCTCCAGAGGTGGACACGGGCTGGCTTCCACATACAGACCCTCTGTCCAAAGTCCCCACCAGTCACTGCCACTGCACACACACCCAGCTGCACACAGCCCACTTCCAGGCCCAAGAGCCCCTGTAACCCTAGCCCTTCTTGTCTCCCTTGCTAGTCAGTCAGAGCCTTCATCACCCGGTTGTCTTTTCTGCACCTTCCCTTGGTCCTGGGCTGAGTCAGGCCCAGGCAGAGTCATGCCCAGGCAGAGGAAGATGCTGCCCCTTGGTGGGCCTCACAGGGGCTTCTGGCCTTGTAAAGAGACAGCACAGCAAACTCCCTCCTCCCCCTGCATCCCCGCTCTCTGTGTTTGGCACCCTGCTGCCCACTAGGCTTCAGGCCACATCCTGCCCCTGCTTGCTCCTCGGGAGGACTCCCCATCTCCCCTCTGCCCATTCACCCCCTGGCTCATCCAGGTCTGCCCTGCCCCATGCCTTCCCTCCGCAGCTGGTGATGGAGGACATCTTCATCAGCGGTGACCCCCTGCTGGAGTCAGTGGGCCTTCATGAGCCACTGGTGGAAGAGCTACGGGCCACCATTGCCAGTGCTGTGTCCAAGGCCATGATCCCACTGCAGGCCTATGCCAAGGAGTATCGAAAATACCTGGAGCTGAACAACAATGACATTGCCTCCTTCCTCAAGTGCGTACGTGTGCCCATGCGCGCTGGAGCGTGTCCATGTGTCTGTGCATGTGTATCCCCTGCCCACTCTGCTCACCGTCCTCTGCCCCCTCCCGTGTGCTTGCTGTCCTCAGAGCCTACCAGACGCAGGGCCTGTTGGCCCAGGAGGTGCGGGAGGTGGTGCTCACCCACTTGCAGGAGAAGGAGATCCTGGACAGCTCACTGCCCAGCAGCATCATCATTGGGCCTTTCTACATCAACACTGACAACGTCAAGCAGAGCCTGTCCAAGAAGCGCAAGGCCCTGGCCACTTCCATGCTGGACATCCTTGCCAAGAACCTGCACAAGGAAGTGGACAGCGTAAGTGCCCACCTGCCCCGCCTCAGTGACCATAGCAGCACACACGGACCCTCACATACACGGCAGTATGTCCCCAGGCAGGGTCTGGGGTGTCTGCGGACGCCCAGGCCAAGGGAAGGAGCTGGAAATCACCCTGCCCCATCCCTGCCTGTCTGCGGGGAGTTGTCCCATATGGGAGGTCCCAGGAAATGGGGATTTCCACCTCCTTCCCCAGACTTGTAGAGGCCTGGGAAGCCTCACGAAGGAAACAAGCCCTTGACGGACTTGTTTCATGGAGCTAGGGGATTCGAGCGCGGGCCTCAGAAGCCCTGCGTGTGTTGATACGGCTGGAGGAGGCTGAGAGGGTGAGGTGTGCCGAGTCACGCCCTTGCCCCACTGACAGTCCTCAGCAACCCAGGGAGCCCACCAAGAGCACCCCTCTTGGAAAGCGCCGCAGGATGTTTTGGGGGAGGGGACAGTTACCTGTTGGGAGATGCGGGAGACCGAGGAGGAGGAGCAGGCGAGGGAAGGCAAGGGAGCAGCACACTGCCCTCCCCAGCGCCTCCTCCCACTGCCAGATCTGCGATGAGTTCCGCAGCATCAGCCGCAAGATCTATGAGAAACCCAATAGCATTGAGGAGTTGGCTGAGCTGCGAGAGTGGATGAAGGGCATCCCGGAGAGGCTGGTGGGCCTGGAGGTGAGGCAGACACACGGGCACTGGGGCCAGGGAGGCACAGGGCTGGTGTTAAGAGTCCGAGGGCTGGGTCAGGCACGGACTGGGAGGTCAGGACCCAGGAGGCTGAGGGTGAGGTAGTTGGACAGAGGACAGATGGGGTTTAGGGGGTTGTGAGCCGGGGCTTCAGAGCTCTGCTGTCTGGGGGTCGGGGGATGGAAGCTGGAGGTGTGGTGGCCATGGCTGTTGGAACCCTGAGCCTGATGCTGCCCTTGCACCCTGGGCCTCCTCCCCCGGCCCAGGCCTCCCCGATCTGAAAGAGAGCAGCCCCTCTCTAGCACCCGTCTCTCTGGGGAGCCAGGTTCCGATTACCCACCCCTCCCTGGCACACGTGCAGTCTCATTACCACCTGTCTGTGCAGGAGCAGATTGTGAAGGTCATGGATGACTACCAGGTCATGGATGAATTCCTCTACAACCTCAGCTCAGATGACTTCAATGACAAGTGAGTGGGAGCTTGACCCCCATGCCAGGTGCGGGTTGGAACGTGAGGGGAGCTGCTGAGCTGCAGAGGCTCCCAAATGCCCCGGCTGCCACAGTCTGTACAGTCTCCCCAGAAACGCCCCACTGAGATTCCAGAGGCCAGGGCTCCACACATGGGCTGAGAGCAGCCAGGGCCAGGTGGCCAGTGGGGCAGAGGGAATTCCTTTGGGCCTCTTGGCCTCAGTGGCTCCCCAACCCTGTCTCTGTCCTGTCAGTGGCCTGGCACACATTTTGCTTGTTTATTTTTTGAGACAGGGTTTTGCTCTGTCACCCAGGCTGGAGTGCAGTGGCACGATCTCAGCTCATTGTGACCTCTGCCTCCCGGGTTCAAGTGATTCTCCCTGCCTCAGCCTCCTGAGTAGCTGGGATTACAGGTGCCCACCACCAAACCCGGCTAATTTTTGTATTTTCAGTAGAGACGGGGTTTCATCATGTTGGCCAGGCCGGTCTTGAATTCCTGACCTCAGGTGATCCGCCTGCCTTGCCCTCCCAAACTGCTAGGATTACAGGCGTGAGCCACCGCGCCCAGCCTGACACACGTATTTTACTGTGGACCTAGGGTTTCCTGTTTGTGGCTGGTGCCCTTTGGGGTTCTTGGGAGCACCGAGAGAGGCAAAGCTCAGCCTGGTGGGCAGTCCCTGGAGAGGGGCATTTGTCCCCACCCAAGTCAAAAGCCTTGTGGGAAACAGCCTTAGGTGCCCTTTCCCAACCAAGCCATACTGAGGCCGCCAGAGACCCCACACCCATTGCTGCCTCACAGGTGTTGGGGGAGTCAGGACCGTCAGGGCCCTGCCCAGGAGAGGGAGACACTGGCAGACAGGGCACCCGGATGCTCAGGGGGATCTCCCCCAGGGTCAGCATCCCTAGGCCGGCTGCAGATGGAATCCCCACATCCCACAGATCCCCTATGTCAGCTGGGCAAAGGGAGTTGGTCTGACCTGAAGGCAGCTGGCCTGAGGGCCCTGGCTAGAAACTGTCGCTTTGCCTCCTCTGAGGAAAGGCCCCTCTGGCCCTTGAGGCTTAAGAGGGGAACTCAGCCTCACTCCTCTCACTTCCCCTTGGTCCCCATCACTGCACTGGGCACCTTGGGTCTGCATCTCACTGGATGCAGACTGCAGCTCCCAGTGGGCAGGGCAGCCTCCCTGATGGTGGCAGTGGTGCCTCCCAGCTCACCTGCACTTCCCAGCTGTCCGACCCCAAGGGGCCTCCACAGCTGCCTGGATTTCCCCTGATCCCCCTTCTCTCTGGCTGCCTGGGTGCCTGGTGGGATGCCCCTGCCTGGCCTTGCCACTCCACCACTTCAGCCGCGATATTTCTCCCAATCCCCACCCCCATCCCGGCCAGATGGATTGCCAGCAACTGGCCTTCTAAGATCCTTGGGCAGATAGAGCTGGTGCAGCAGCAGCATGTGGAGGATGAGGAGAAGTTCCGCAAAATCCAGATCATGGATCAGAACAACTTCCAAGAGAAGCTGGAAGGGCTGCAGGTGGGGCACAGCTGCAGGCTTGGTGCTGGACACACCCCCCACCACACGCACACACAGTTCTCCAGGGCCTGGCCTCACTTCTTGCATTCAGGAGGTGCTGAGTCAACATGTGATGGGCGAGCAGATGGATGAATGAATAAATGGCTGAAAGAATGAACCCAAAGGCCAAAGAGATGCCTAGGCAGCAAGCTCCAGAAATATTCAGAGTAGTAAAGCTCCCAGCTCTTCTGTTGTGTCCTTGGCAGCCCACTGGGCAGTGGGCACAGTGTCAGGGCACTGGGTCTCCCCTGGCCTTTCTGTGAGGAACCTGCTTACTCCAGGAGAACAACCTCCTTAGAACTGAGAGGAGTGGATGTCCTGGGACCTCTGGTTCCCTGGGTTTGCATGGGAAGGCGTGGACACAAGTAGGGCTGCAGGGGCATCTGACCCATTCATTGCTCCTTGGCCTGCAGCTGGTGGTAGCTGGCTTTTCCATCCACGTGGAGATTTCGCGAGCACACGAGATCGCCAACGAGGTGCGGCGCGTTAAGAAGCAGCTGAAGGACTGCCAGCAGCTGGCCATGCTCTACAACAACCGCGAGCGCATCTTCGGCTTGCCCATCACCAATGTAGGCCTCCTGCAGGCACCCTTCCCCCATCCCCCCAGGCTTGAGGAAGCATCTCATGTAGATGCAGCTGCCAGGGGGCAGGGCTCTGGCATTTGGGGGCAGGACCCAGCAGGCTGCAGAGTGGAGATAGCCCAACCCTGGCCCTCAGGTTGAGGAGGCCCCTGGTACCAGGCAGGGGGCCTGGTACCAGGTCAGCCCAGGCCTGGTGCAACAGCTCAGAGCCCAGATCTCGGGTGGGAAGAGAAGAAGGGAGACCAGGCCCAGGTGTGTGGCGGCAGGGTCAGGGACAGCAGCCAGGAGTAAGGGAGAGGGAGAGGACCTGGCCCAAGAAGGGGCAGCATGGAGAGAGACTGGGGAGTGTCCCAGGACAGCCCCATCCCTGCCCTCCTGTCCCTGCAGTATGACAAGCTCTCCAGGATGGTGAAGGAGTTCCAGCCCTACCTGGACCTTTGGACCACAGCCTCTGACTGGCTGCGCTGGTCGGAGAGCTGGATGAATGACCCCCTCTCTGCCATTGATGCCGAGCAGCTGGAGAAGAACGTGGTTGAAGCCTTCAAGACCATGCACAAGTGCGTGAAGCAGTTCAAGGACATGCCAGGTAGGGAGACAAGCCGGCTGATCTCCTCCTCCCTGCCTCTGCCGCCTGCCTCTCATGCCTTTCTGTCCTACCCGGCAGCCTGCCAGGAAGTGGCCTTGGACATCCGGGCCCGCATCGAGGAGTTCAAACCATACATCCCGCTGATCCAGGGACTGCGCAACCCTGGCATGCGGAACCGGCACTGGGAGACACTGTCCAACCAGATCAACATCAACGTCAGGCCCAAGGCCAACCTGACCTTTGCTCGCTGCCTCGAGATGAACCTGCAGGACCATATCGAGAGCATCAGCAAGGTGGCCGAGGTGGCTGGCAAGGAGTACGCCATCGAGCAGGTGGGCAGCCACCAGTGGGCCCAACCACCCCAGCCAGGCCCTGCCAGACAGCCTGGCCTCCTGCTCTGGCAACCACAGCCACTTGGGAGGATGACAGTAATAAGCCCCATCCCTGGGGCCATGAGGCCCAGGGATTGAGATGCATTCTATTAAGTGAGTTAATAATGCACATAGAGTTCTTGACAGTGTCCACCATTGCTATTATTCTTCAGTTACTCCTCTCAAGAGCCCCGGGAAGGAGCTGATAGCATTAGCCTCAATTTAACAGATTGAGTCAGGCCGGGTGCAGTGACACATGCCTGTAAATCCCAACACTTTGGGAGGCTGAGGAGGAAGGATCACTTGAGCCCAGGAGTTTGAGACCAGTCTAGGTACATAGGGAGACCCCCATCTCTACAGAAAATTAAGATATTAGCCAGGCATGGTGGCACATACTTGTGGTCCCAGCTTCTTGGGAGGCCAAGGCTGCAGTGAGCAGTGATTATGCCACTGCACTCCAGCCAGGGAGACAGACTGAGACCCTGTCTCAAAACAAAACAAAACAAAACAAAACAAACATACATCAATTAAGGCTCAGAAAAGTTCAGCAGCTGGCCAGGGTGACACAGTAAATGCCGGAGGTGAGACCAGCGCCCACACTCCTGCTAATCTTAGCTGCCTCCCAACATGTATGTACAACCACATGCAGCACATGTCTAAGAGTGAAATGGGCTGAACACAGTGGCTCATGCCTATAATCCTAGCACTTTGGGAGGCCAAGGCGGTGGATCACTTGAGGTCAGGAGTTCGAGACCAGCCTGGCTAACATAGTGAAACTCCATCTCTAATAAAAACCCAAAAACTATCTGGGCATGGTGGCGCACACCTGTAATCCCAGCTACTCGGGAGGCTGAGGCAGGAGAATTGCTTGAATCTGGGAGGCAAAGGTTGCTGTGAACCAAGATTGTGCCACTGCACTCCAGCCTAGGTGACAGAGCGAGACTCCACCTCAGGAAAAAAAAAAAAAAAAAAAAAGAGTGAATTGGCCCTGAATTCAGACAAGGGCTCACATGGGACTTGTTGCCAAACAAGCCGAGAGTATTTGTCAGAGGGGCCATGTGGAGGTCATGGCCAGGTACTGTCTGCTGCTTCCCTGGGCAGGGCTGGTCAGACAGCATCAGGACCAGCTCCTCCCGGGACTCAGCCTGGCTTGTCCCCCACCCCAGGCACTGGACAAGATGGAGAAGGAGTGGTCGACCATCCTGTTCAATGTACTGCCCTACAAGGCGACAGACACCTACATCCTGAAGAGCCCGGACGAGGCCTCGCAGCTGCTGGACGACCACATCGTCATGACCCAGAGCATGTCATTTTCACCCTACAAGAAGCCCTTTGAGCAGCGCATCAACTCCTGGGAGAACAAACTGAAGCTGACCCAGGTCGGCCCTCCCCCCAGTCCTTCCCTTATTGCTCCCCCAATTCAGAGAGCCCGGCCCACAGGTGTCACTGATGGTCTCCGGGTGGGGTTCAAAGCGTCGCAGTGCCTTGCCCCTATTCACACAGCCCTGGCTCTCTGGCAGACCCCGCCCCAGTGCATTCAGAGGGGGGCAACTAGGATGGGCTCTCCATCCATGAGGTTCAGCTACTGAATGAGGCAGATAAGGGTGTGTAGGGGCAGTATTTTGGTCCCAAAATGTGGCTGAGGATGGGCCTGAGAACTGCCAGCCGGCCTCCCCAGGGCTGCCTGAGCTTGGTACAACCAGGATCTCCAGTACTGACACTTTCTGGGCCAGATATCACAAGGCCCCAGAGCACCTCAGTACCCTTTCCAACCCTGTCCTGAGCTTCCATTCTCGTCTCATTTGGAGCTACCTTGGTTGAGGGGACTGGGCCACCAGGGACTGTGCTTGTCTTGGGCTCTCAAGGCCAGAGGCAAGGGCTGCCCACAGAGCCCTGGAGGGCAGTCCCAGGGCCAGCCTGCAGGTGTGACTGTGATATCCCTTTCCCCTGGCCTCCCTGGGAGCTGTTCAGAGACCTCCGGTGAAGGCCAGAAGCAAGTGAGGAGGGCTCCTCTGTGTGCCTGGACCACCCAGAGAGGCCTGAGCTGGTCAGCACTGTCCCAGGTCTCCCTCTGCTCACACTGTCCACTCGACCTGGAGTTCGATGCCCGCCTTCCATCTCCTCCAAGGCCCAGCACCAAGCAGCCTTGCCAAATCTCCCTCACCCTCCTTCAAGGGGTTCCCACCAAGGCCATTGTCAGTGCCTCTTACGGAGTCCACTACACATGCTGGGTCCATGATTCAGAGGCAGAACTGACTCCCTAGTGGGCTGTGGGCCCCTCGAGGGAAGGGACCAGGCCACGTTCCCTTCTATTTCCCCTAGTGCCCACCAGGGCCTGGCACAGTGCTGACACTGCTGACTGTGACCCCCATCCCATGAGGAAGAAATGGATGAGTGTGTGAGTTTGCGCTGATGCGAGAAGACAAGAGATACATCCTGAATTGGGATTTTGGAGGCAGAAGGGGGAAATGGCTCATTTTGAAGATGTCTCACCCTTGGACTCATGTTTCAGAGAGTATTTTAGGACTCTCACACTCAAGACCCATTGGATCTCAGAGAATCCTGGGGTCATGGACCCAGAAGTCCTTCCAGGAAGGAGGCTGGTTTGTCTCCCAGGCTCCAAGTCTTTCCTATCACTGCAGGCTTTGCTGGCGTGGGTGTGTTCCTTCCTTTGGAAGAGCAGCTCCCCCAGCTCCTTTGGAGGCTTGGGTGTCCTGTGGGGATGTGGGACTTCTCTGGAGGGCAGGCATCCCTGTATCCTCTTTGTTCCCTGGAGTATCACAGATGACAGCACCATCTAGAAATCTCCCTGTAGACACTGGCTCTGGTGTCCAGTGCTCTGCCCAACATGCTGGTGGGGTGAAATGTCTCAGTCATGGGGACAAACCCCAGCTTGGACCCTGACAGTCCATATCACACCCCTCCCTGCCCCTCCCCTCCCCAGGAGGTTCTGGAGGAATGGCTGAACTGTCAGCGGTCCTGGCTCTACCTGGAGCCCATCTTTAGCTCTGAGGACATCAACCGGCAGCTGCCTGTGGAGAGCAAGCGCTACCAGACCATGGAGCGGATCTGGAAGAAGATCATGAAGAATGCCTATGAGAACCGGGAGGCAAGCTCAACGGGGGTGGGAGGGGCAGCTGGGATGCCCAAGGGCCCTGGTCACGTAGTTTCCTAGTCTCTTCCCTCCCTACACAGAAAAAGCTGGTAGCTGGCTTACTGGGGATTTGTTCTTTTTTTTTTTTTTAGACAGAGTCTCGCTCTGTCATCCAGGCTGGAGTGCAGTGGCACAATCTCGGCTCACTGCAAGCTCCGCCTCCCGGGTTCACGCCATTCTCCTGCCTCAGCCTCCCGAGTAGCTGGGACTACAGGCATGTGCCACCACGCCCAGCTGATTTTTTTCTTTTTTTTTTTTAGTAGAGTCGGGGTTTCACCATGTTGGTCAGGCTGGTCTTGAACTCCTGACCTCAGGTAATCCACCTGCCTCAGCCTCCCAAAACACTGGGATTACAGGCGTAAGCCACCGTGCCCGGCCCATATTAGCATTTTAGAAGCCCTGACAAGTCCTGCAGCAAAGCAAACTCTTTAGCTTTGTTTAACTCTAACTTGTTTGACCATAGAATTTTTTCTGTGGGGCTGATGGATGTAGCCACTGGCTCAGGCAGAATTTTTCTGCATCTTCCTCCCCAGTCCCTGCTGAGGGGCTCTGGCTGGTGAGGGTGCTCTGGGACGAGCCTGCCTTGCTACCTGGACCATGCTCACCGCCCGTTTCTGTGCATGGCCTGGGTCCTGCAGGTGATCAATGTGTGTTCCGACCTGAGGATGCTGGACAGCCTGCGAGACTGCAACAAGATTCTGGACCTGGTGCAGAAGGGCCTCAGCGAGTATCTGGAGACCAAGCGGAGTGCCTTCCCCAGGTGGGCGCCACTTGGCCCATGCCCACTCCACCACTGCCTGCCCATGAGGCTGAGGCGTCCAGGGCCCTGCTCAGGCTAGGGTGCGGGGATGTCCGTAGTGCTGGGGCAGCTGGGGCCCAGGGAGCCTGCACGACCCGATTCCTCACCCCTGTTCCCCTGGCAGATTCTACTTCCTGTCAGATGACGAACTACTAGAGATCTTGTCACAGACAAAGGACCCCACGGCCGTCCAGCCACACCTGCGCAAGTGCTTCGAGAACATCGCCCGGGTGGGCAGCAGGGCCCGGGGCTCAGGGCCAGGAGCATGGGGCATCTTCCCAGGGAGAACCTCTCTCCTTTTTTGATGAGCTCTTTTAGCAGGAAACGTGGCAAATGACATTCCTGGTCTTTGGAGACACCCCCGGGGCCTGTGGGAGGAAGGTCAACTGCAGAATCTCCAGTTCAGGGCTGGGAGCCCTGGATTTCCAACTCACCAGGGGCTCCCTGTCTCCCCAGCACACTGCAAAACCCATGAGGCCAGAGGCCTGTGACCTGCTTTGTCTTCCCTTATCTATTTGGGAGGCTGGGGACATGCAGGGCAGTCAGCCTCCTTCCCCAAAACCTGCTTCATGCCAGGCCTGGGCTGGGGCCTGAACACTGCTGGGGAGAAGGCAGGCCATCCAGCCTGGGAAGGCCCAGCCAAGATAGACTCTCGGGGGGACGCGAAGTCAGGGCTCTCTTCCTGAGGTGGAGGGCACCGGGCAGGCTCAGCGCTGGGGCTGTGGTGGCCAGGGCATCTGGGCATACCAGAGGTGACCCCACTTCTGCTCCCCCACTGCTCGCAGCTGCTGTTCCAGGAGGACCTGGAGATCACGCACATGTACTCGGCCGAGGGGGAGGAGGTGCAGTTGTCCTTCTCCATCTACCCCTCTAGCAACGTGGAGGACTGGCTGCAGGAGGTAGAGCGCAGCATGAAGGCCAGTGTGCACGACATCATTGAGAGGGCCATCAGGGCCTACCCCACGGTGAGCCTCCCGCAGCCCATACAGTCTTCCACCCCTGCGCCCCTCTGTTTCCTCTCAGTGCTCTCCTGCTCCAGCCGGCCTCGTCCTCAGGCTGCAGCCATGAGGGCCCTGGGGGCTCAGGAGGGACTCTGAAGACTTTCCTTTCTGTACACACTCCATAAAGTGAGACTCACTCCTAATGATCATCGGGACGGCTATTCCGTTCCCAGCACTCACTGGGTGCCAGGCTCCAGGCTGGGCCCTCTCCTGTAGTCTTTCTCTCAGCCCTATGACCGTGACCTGCAGCTGGGCTCTAGGTGACTCCCCAGCCTGCAGAGTCAGTTCAGAGATGTCTCTGCCACCCCGAGAAGCCCAGAGCATAAGGGCTTCCCTGCTCTAGAGGGACTGGTGGCATCAACAACTGGAGTCAAGTCTGAAAGGCCAGAGCATAGACAGCATTCAGAGGAAGAAGAGAGAACGGGATTGGGGCTGCAGCTGTCCAGGTCAGCCTGCCCATGTTGTCTTCCCAGATGCTCAGGACCCAGTGGGTTCTGAACTGGCCTGGCCAGGTGACCATCGCTGGGTGCCAGACCTACTGGACCATGGAGGTGGCAGAGGCTCTGGAGGCCGGCGACCTCAGAAGCCGGCTGTTCCCCCAGCTCTGCCAGCAGGTTGGAGTCAAGAGGACCCCTGTCTGTCCCCCTCCACCCCCAACATGGCACAGGAGGGCCCAGTCCCAGTCCAGTCCAGGAGCTTTTTCCTATATTGAGCCTGGAAGAGCCCCAGGGTTGGGTCTAAAGGAGAGGTCAGACACCCTTGAAGTGTCTTACAACCAGCCACCCACAGGAAGGATGGGCCTGAGGCGATGCCGCCTCCCCAAGGGTCAGTGAGGGAGCCATGCGCCTGGTCCCTCCTGCACAGTACCGCAGGTACCCCTTGCCCTGTGCTCCGGCACCTTGCCAGGCTCCCCCTCCCGGCATTGAGGGCTCAGACAGCACCACATGCTGCAGGGAGGCAGACACCAGGCATGTGCCTCCATTCTACTTCCTTCCTCCCCCAGCCTGGCTGCTTCCCTCCCAACTCAGACCATCAGAGCCCCCCGGGATAGAGGGACCGTTCGTGGTGGAAGCCCACCCTCTATGAAAGGGGAGGGTGAGCCTCCTCGTGGTACCCTGATTTTGACAGTGCCCCCCACTCCTGCAGCTCAGTGATCTGGTGGCCCTGGTGCGAGGGAAGCTGTCCCGTATGCAGCGGGCAGTGCTGTCAGCACTAATCGTCATTGAGGTCCACGCCAAGGATGTGGTGAGCAAGCTAATCCAGGAGAACGTGGTCAGCGTGAATGACTTCGAGTGGATCTCACAGCTGAGGTGAGGATGTGGGGGGCGCCCCCAGGGCCAGAGCAGCTGCCAGGAAGGGGCAGGGGAAAAGAGGAAAGTCAGTTAGCAATAAGCTGGTCCCTGTCCTCGAGGCTCTGGGACAAGCTGGGCATGTGTGCCTTGATGCCCTCAGTCCCAAAAAAACTCTCTCTCCTTGACTATATATCCTGCCCAGTGGCCCACAGCTCCATAGCCAGGCCCCCATCTCCCTGCACCACCAGGTACTACTGGACAAATAATGACCTGTATATCCGTGCTGTGAATGCTGAGTTCATCTATGGCTACGAGTACCTGGGCAACAGTGGGAGGCTGGTGATCACGCCCCTCACCGACAGGTGAGCGTTCCCTTCTTGCTCCTTCCCACCCTCCCTCCAGTTCTCTCTGGCCCAGGAGTCCAGGGACCATGGCCACTCTGGGGTGATCTAGTCCATCAGAGCAGAGCAGGGTTAAGACCAAGGGCTTTGGGCTCAGATCTCAGTTCTGCCCGTCACAAGCAGAGTGACTTCGGGCAGGTGACTTGACCCCTCTGTGCCTGAGTTTCCTCTGAGGCCTCCTCAGGGTGGTAATGAGAACTTCATGAGCTGACACATGTAGAGCTCTCAGCACACGTGTGGCACTCAGTGAGCATCTAATGGGTATGCACTTTCCTGTTTTTATCCGTCAATTCCTCCTTTAATGTGCCAAAGGAACTGAGCTGAGAGACATCATGGGTGAGCCCTTTTCTAATAGTTCTCTCCTACCTCAGTCAGTCACGTCATCTTGCTGCCTGTGTCTAGCACCAGCTGGATTTTCAAGCTGTGTTTTGAGTGAGGGAAGTCAAGTGTGGCCACATGTTGGCCATCCCCAGGGGTCCCTGGGCAAAATTGGGCAGGGCAGTGAAGTGGGACAAGGAACACGCTGGGCAGGTGTCCACAGGCTCCAGTCCTGACCCTGGAGCCGGGCTGGGCACACCCAGGCCCCCCAGAGGGGAACGGAGCTAGAGGCCCAAGCCCACAGGAAATTTCAAGGAAAGGGGGAGTGTCTAGGCTATGTGCAGCCCGAGCCCACCTCCTCGCTCTCCTGCAGGTGCTACCTGACACTGACCGGGGCCCTGCACCTCAAGTTTGGGGGTGCCCCAGCTGGCCCGGCTGGCACAGGCAAAACTGAGACCACCAAAGACCTGGGCAAGGCCTTGGCCATACAGACCGTTGTGTTCAACTGCTCTGACCAGCTTGACTTCATGGCCATGGGCAAGTTCTTTAAGGGGCTGGCCAGGTGAGGCTGGGCCTGAGGGTGGCACAGGATGGGGTAGAACAGCCAAACTCTCCTTGGGGAGGGCTAGGTGAGGACATTGCCTGAGAGGGGCCTCAAAGGATGGTGGAGGGGACAGAAGGGATTAATAGGCATCAGGGCTTGGTCCCGGGGGCAGTGGGGTGGGGAGTGGCAGTGGGTTGAAGACTGAGCTGATGGAGATTGTCCCTGAGGGCTTCCTCCTGAGTGGAGTTGGAGGGGGCCCTCAGAGGGAGGTGCCCAGGTTGGGCTCTGAACACATGTGCCCCATCCGATGTTCTGGCCTCACTCAGTGCCGGGGCCTGGGCCTGCTTCGACGAGTTCAATCGCATCGACATTGAGGTGCTGTCTGTGGTGGCGCAGCAGATCACCACCATCCAGAAGGCGCAACAGCAGCGGGTGAGCCTGGGGGCGCCGCTCTACTCCCTTGGATCTGCCACACTCGTGCCACCATACTGCTCCCCATTGCAGGCTGAGAAGCCAGGCGCTAGGGTCCGCCCTGGGTCCAGCCTCTCTTGTCCCAGGGGGCACACCCTCACCCCAGTCTGTGGGCAGCTCCCAGGCCAAGCTGCGGGGGATGAAGGAGTCCCCTCCTCGTTACATCCTGACCTTTATGGAAAGCCCCAGGCATTAGTCCTCTCTCTAGCCACGTGCAGGGCGGCCAGGAACCTTGTTCTGGAGACAAGAGCTGAGAGGCTGGCAGTTACCTCCTCCTCAACTCCCCTAGTCAGGCTGAGCTTGCTTGGGGCTGGGGAATTGAGGGTGGAGTGAGTGGGAAGCAGGAGATGTGGAGACCTCCAAGGGCCTGAAGCCAGGAGTTAGGAGGCCATGGGCAGCCAGCCACTGGAGCCTGAGGTTTCAGGCCAGATCCTGAGAGAGGGTCCAACCCATGGTCAGGGGTCCAGGCCTGGCCTACCAGCTACAGCCAGGACAGGGGCATCACCAGGGGACAAGGGGTCCACTCAGAGGAGAGGACAAGGCTGGGCACCCTAGTCCCAGGCAAGTCAGCCTCTCCCTGCTGCAGGTGGAACGCTTCATGTTTGAGGGTGTGGAGATCCCACTGGTGCCATCCTGCGCGGTGTTTATCACCATGAACCCAGGCTACGCTGGCCGCACGGAGCTGCCTGACAATCTGAAGGCAAGTGCAGGCCCAGAGTGGCCCAGGAAGCACCAGAGCTCTGGCCTGAGTTCAGAGAGGCTAAGTCACTTATGCAAGGACACAATTGCTTGGACTCCAGGGACTGTGATTCCCTGTGGCAGTCCCCTAGCCATGGAGGGGAGGCCTCAGGGCCTCAAACTTGTTCTCAGGGTGCTTCTCATGGGAGAAGTCAGGCTGCCTAGGGATGTGGTGTGGAGGGGGAATCTTATGAGACCGGTTCACCCTGGGCCTTCAGGAGAAATAGGAAAACAGGAGCCAAGAGGGGCATCTCCTGGGAGTCATGTGGGGGCAGGTTTGGATCAACACAAAGGATCCACTCCAATGGCAGAGCTGCCAGCCTCAGGGGAGTGGAAGCCTCAGCTGTGGCAGGCTTGGTGCAGCAGAGAGTCCCAGCGCGTTGGGGAGGAGGGCCGGGTGAAGCTGAGGGTGCTCTGGGAGTGAGCTCTGTCTGCTATTCACATGTGCACCGTGTGCCCCAGGCGCTCTTCCGACCCGTGGCCATGATGGTTCCAGATTACGCCATGATCGCTGAGATCTCCCTCTATTCCTTTGGCTTTAATGAGGCCAGTGTGCTGGCTAAGAAGATCACAACCACCTTCAAGCTGTCTTCTGAGCAGCTCAGCTCCCAGGTGCGGTCCTGCCCTGATGGGGTTCCAGGGTCTGAGAACTTCTGCCTGCTCCCAGCCTCCAGGGCACCTGCTGAGGGCCAGGCTCTATGCCCAGTGCTTTACAGGCATTACCTTGTGGGCTCCTCCCAGCAATCCTTGGAGATAGGAGTTACATGCCCATTTGTCAGTTGAGGACGTTGAGGTCCTAGGTAGCTAAAGGTCTGGCCAGGCTCATGCAGTACACAGCAGCGCTGGAGCAGGAGCCAGGAACAGACGCCCATCTGGCTAGTTCAGGTGCAAGAGCCTCGATCATTAGGGCACCAAGAGCTTCAGAACCCCAGGCTGGGAAGCAAGTGCACTTGGGCCTCGTGGGGACCAGAACAGGACACCAGGCCCTCCGAGCCTCCCAGCACCACCATCCTTCCACTCAGTGTGCTGAGCCCAGATTCTAAGGACAGATGGGGCGGCCCAGGCACCAGTGCTGGTGGATGAGCTTTCCTGTTCAGCTTGGTTCCCAGGCAGGCCCCCACTTTGCAGCAGCAGAGACGAGTCCCACCTCTGGGCTGACATGCTAGCAACTTTGTTTTCCATCATGATTTCAGAAAAATATCCCTGGTGTCACCCTAATGGGCCTTCTCTGGGTCACCTGTTCATCCATGAACACCAATGACTGTGGTCAGGGGTAATCAGTATTATCTTTGGCCAGATGCAGTCCACCAAAATCTATGAGCTAGAAAAGATGCAGCCTGTTACCAGGAAAAGCAGCGGCAGTTCATCACGGTGCACTCCTAGGTGCCGGCGCTCCCACACACCCTTCTTTCCAAAATGCTCCGCACCCCCAATCAGAGCAACTATCCCACATGGTTTTGGAAATGCACTCAACCCTTCCCAAGTAGAAATGACCCAAAGTCAAGCCCAGCCTCTTCATGCGGCTCCAAGTCCAAGATTTCTGGAACATATGCTAGTCTATGGATTGGGTCTATATGGAGCCCTCTTGGTTGGGCACCATGGGGCAGAATGATTAATTTAACTATTTCCAACACACTTACTGTGTAATGAAGAGAAACAGGCTAGGGAAAAAACCACTGTGGTGTGGCCAAAAAGATGGGTCTGGAGAGATGTTATGGGAGAATGTTAGAAGGAAGCTCAAGGGCCATCAAGGCCAAGTTGATTGTTGCACGGATGGGAAACTCCTTCATTCGCTTTTCCAGCACAGCTAGAGTGCCTTCCTGCCCCTGGCCATGTGCTGGGACAGTGATCAAAGGATGCAGGATGGGTATCAGATAAAGGAGGGGGCTATCGGGACAGTAAAGTACAGGGTGTCTGGGGAGCCCAAAGAAGGGGCATCTGCCCAGGCTGGGCATGTAGGTGGTCCCAGCAGGACTGCAAGGGAAGTGCTGTGAGCTGGTGATGAGAATTGGCCAGCTGCCAGGTGGGAGGCAGCGTGTTCCAGGCAGAAGACTCGGAGAGGGACAGTGCTCACCCATCCCATGCCTCCTTCTGTATGGTGACAGGATCACTATGACTTCGGGATGAGAGCCGTGAAGACTGTGATCTCGGCTGCTGGGAACCTCAAGCGAGAAAACCCCAGCATGAATGAGGTGAGCTCCACCCAGCAGTGCTCCAGGAGTGGAACTCTGGGAGGGCTCCTGGGCAGCTGGAGGGCAGCTGGCCCACTGCCCTGAAGGCTCGGCTGGCACCTGCTGCAGGAGCTGATCTGCCTCCGGGCCATCCGTGACGTGAATGTACCCAAGTTCCTGCAGGAGGACCTCAAGCTCTTCTCTGGGATCGTGTCCGACCTGTTTCCCACCATCAAGGAGGAGGACACGGACTATGGCATCCTGGACGAGGCCATCCGCGAGGCCTGCAGGAACAGCAACCTCAAGGACGTGGAGGGTGAGCCTTGGGCCCTGAGTGTTCGTTGAAGGGCTGGCCCTGGCCACCTTGGAGTCCAGGTCAGGGAGACAGAGACAGGACAGTCCAGCCCCTGGGGCCCTCACACCTGGCCAAGTGTGCTGCAGGCCCAGGCTCTCAGCCGAGCAATCCAGGGGTAGGGCAGATGTCCTGGCCCAGTCTCCACCAAAACCTTCCTGGTGGTGGGGAAGCAGGCATTGTCCCCTTCCCAGGCCCTCCTTCCCGTGTGGGCTGAGAGCCCCAGGCTTCTCTTGGGCCTTGCTTCATCAGGGCCTGGACCTCACTGGGGTGTGACTGGAGCTTCAAGGCCATGTTCTTTGCACCCCAGGCCACTTCACCACAGCCACTACTCACCTCTTCCAGAGGCCTCTTGGCTCCACCCCACTAGCGGGACTTGCCCATGTTCCTTGTTGAGTGACACCCCTGGCATCATCGCGCTAAAAAAGAACATTTGGGTCCTTCCTTCACTGACTTGTTGCAAAGGCCACCACGTGTCTGGGAGGGCTGTGGGACACACTGCCCTCAAATAGACTCCCTCTCATCCCAAACCTTCACTCCTCATAGTAGGATGAGGGTCTCAGTTCATCCCTAGCCGGCCACCCCCTCCAGCAGGTCCTTTGGTGGGGCTGCAGGGGGAGCTTCTCTGGGAAACCATGGCCGGTCACCCTGGCCACTCAGGGCCCTCCTTGGGGCCCCGGGCAGTTGATGTGCTCCTGCTCAGCCCTGCAAGGCCTCTCCCAGGTGCCTTCCATTGTGCTTCAATTCCACATGCGGCTCTAATGCTTCCTCCTCTGGTCACCTCCTGCACCCCCGACCCCAGCAGGCTTGTTGAATGAAGCCTCAAACTCTTCTCTCCCTCACAGCCTTAGGTCACCTTCGCCATCCCTGGCTAATTGGGCCCTATCCCTTTGGCAGAGACCACCCTTCTTGGGCCAAAGGGAGGCATTTATTCCCTACCCCGTGGACCTGGTCTCTGCCTGCTGGCAGCTGTCTCTATAGCTCCTGACTGACCCTAGGATCTTGTCTCTAAGAAGTTTGCTCATAGGAGTCAGCACTTAATTGAGGTGGTGCTCTCAGCAGGCCAGGGCTGAAGTTGGGGCCTGTGACAGCTGACACTGAGCAAGCTGGTGAAGGCTGACCACCTGACCAATGGCTGTGAAGGAATGGTGGTCACAGTGGAAAGAATGGCTGGCATTTACAGAGTTTCTACCCTGTGCCAAGTTCTGTGCTTAGGCTTCACCTGCCCTTGCCTATGATGTAGGTGCTACCACCGTCCTCATTTTATAGATGAGGAAATTGGGGCTCAGGGAGTGCAGTGACTCACCCAAGGTCACACAAGCTAGTGGTGTGGCCAGGACCCAAGCCCATGCTCTGACCCTTGGGCCCCATGCCATGTCCCCCAGGCTTCCTGACCAAGTGCATCCAGCTCTACGAGACCACGGTGGTGCGACACGGCCTCATGCTCGTCGGGCCCACAGGCTCTGGCAAGAGTACTGTAAGCAGAGCCAAGCTTGGCAGCCAGTGTCCAGACAGTGGGCCTGCAGGGGGTGCGGCTTCAACAGGGGTTGGCCTCCATTTGTGCCCCTTGGCATAGAATACCCCTCCCCGCCCCGTGGTCCCCAGCCCACTCCAGCCCTGCTCTCTGGGAGCCTCACTCTCAGGCGGTCCGTCTCCCAGTGTTACAGAGTCCTGGCAGCTGCCATGACGTCACTGAAAGGGCAGCCATCCATCAGTGGTGGCATGTACGAGGCTGTCAACTACTACGTGCTCAACCCCAAGTCCATCACGATGGGCCAGCTGTACGGGGAGTTTGACCTCCTCACCCACGAGTGGTGAGTGACCCCCAAGTCCCACCAGTGATGCCCTGCTCCCAGACCTCTGGAGGCTGTTGGCCGCAGACACCCCTCCCTCAATTAGCCCAGTGGAAGGCCAGGTTCTGCAGTCCAGCGTCTGGGATTCTATTCTCCATTCTACTTCCTTGCTGAGTGATTCTCCTCACCCCCCAGGCCATGGTTCCCTCGTCTGTAAAGTGGGGGACAATAATGGCACCATGCTTATGGTAAGGCAAGAATGACTTAACACGCTCAGTGCCGCTGCAGTATCTGGCCATTGTTATGACATGAGAGAAGCTGGTGAGCCCTCTCTGGGCCCCCGCTCCCAGGCCGGGGTGTGCATTTTAGGGGAAGTGCACTGAGATGGGAGAAGGGCAGCTGGATGGAGACTGCTGAGACATCAGAACCTGAGGGGCCTTTCTCTAAGGCTATTCTGTTTCTCCAGACAAGAGTCTCCAGTTCTCTGCTGGGGGTGTCTGCTTGGCTCCAGTGTTCTGGGAGCCCTGTAGGGGATGGTCACTGGGAAGGGACAGTCGCCCACCTTCCACAACATGAACCTGTACTGCTTCCCCCATTTCTGATGAAGATTCTCCCCCATATCCACTCCAGTTTCTTAGGTAGGTAGGTGGGGGGGCTGGGGGTCAGACCAGAAAAAGGTCCCCTGTTAAAAAAAAAATTATTCAATGAAACTTTTTTTTTTTTTTTTTGAGACTCAGTTTCGCTCTTGTTGCCCAGGCTGAAGTGCAATGGCACCATCTCGGCTCACTGCAACCTCCGCCTCCTGGGTTCAAGCAATTCTGCCTCAGCCTCCCGAGTAGCTGGGATTATAGGCATATGCCACCACGCCCGGCTAATTTTGTATTTTTAGTAGAGACAGGATTTCACCATGTTGGTCAGGCTGGCCTCCAACTCCCTACCCCAGGTGATCTGCCCACCTCGGCTTCCCAAAGTGCTGGAATTACAGGTGTGAGCCACCACACCCGGCCCTCAATGATACTTGTTAAAGCATGCTGAGGAAGAATGTATTCAGGAGCATGGCAGGCACAGAGACCACTGCACTGGGGCCTTGTAGTTAAGGGGAGAGACCAGGCTCTGAATACAGCATGGGTCAGTGGGAATCTATAGTCAAGGGGCAGGGTGAGCATCAGTGGGTGGAAAATCCAGAGGAAACATCAGTGGTGAGGGGGATTCTGGCTGAACCAACCTAACAGGATTCCAACTGAAGGCAGGCCTTAGGGTAACCAGACATCACCTGGGGGTGGTGTAGGGAAGGAGCCTCAAGAGTGATCAGATATCAAGGGTTCTGGCTAAACTGACTTAGCAGGGTTCTTTGCTGAAACTGGATTTTACAAGGATGTGCATATATGGACACCTAGGAGAAAGTTCCAGAGCCTAAGGCTGGACCAAGCACAGCATCTTTGTCAGCCCTACCAGCCCCTTCCCTGGTGTGTGCTGCCTCTGAGGTCTGAGGCCCCTGGGTTCTGAAGCAGGACCTGGCCACTTCTCACCACGCTGCTTTCTCTGCTCTGTCATTTACCCTCCTCCATCCCTGTCCATTGTCTTCCAGAGCTGTGCTGCCTCCATCTCTGCTGTTGCCTCCTCCCCTGTCCCTTTTTCCTGTTGGGATTTCACCTTTAATGGGGCTTCAGCAGGGCGGGTACATAAGCACATGTCTTCATTACACCATGTGACACCAAAAATTCCCACTTTTCCTATTATACTTTTTAAAAGGACAAAGAGATTGAAGGAAAATGTAAAGCAGAGCCCGCCCACCTGGGGGCCAGGCTTCCCTGGGAGCCAGCTGTGCTCAAAGCACAGCCTCCCTGATGTCTCCAGCCCTCTCCTCCCTGGCGCTACAGGACAGACGGGATTTTCTCCTCGCTCATCCGGGCCGGGGCCATCGCGTCCGACACCAACAAGAAGTGGTACATGTTCGATGGGCCGGTGGACGCCGTCTGGATTGAGAACATGAACACGGTGCTGGATGACAACAAGAAGCTGTGCCTCAGCTCTGGGGAGATCATCAAGCTCACAGAGGTGCACCCACCTGTCCACCTGCCCACTCTCCTCCAAGGCTGGGTGGGCCTGGAGGCTGCACCATGCTGGCCAAACTCTGCCCCCTCACCCCTTTCAAGGCCATGGGTGCATCTCAGGCTGTCACCGTGACTCAGCAAGAGCCCTCCTGCTAGCAGGAGCTTAGGCTCAGCTCCTAATGCCCCTCCCTGGCCTGAGCTCCCACACCTCAGGGTGTCCCACAGTTGTTCAGAGCACCCTTTATACAGACCCTCTTTCTGTTGTGTTCTGAGTCCACCAGGATGCCTGTCCCACTGCTACCCGGTTGATGCTGCCTCTTGCCTCCCAGGCCCACTTTCAGTCATGTTGCCTCAGTAGGGTCAGGTGGGGTCAGGTATGCATCTGGTCCTGGCAGTGTGCCTGGGGTCTGGGAGATGCCTGGCACAGACCACCATGGGGACCTGCCTGGTGTGTGAGGGGCAGTTGTCAGAGAAAGAGGGATATGGCCTGGGCACAAGAGCAACTCACAGGTCTACACTGAGTTCAGCTCTTGAATCCTTCTAAAAGCAAATAGCTGGCAGTCAATGTGGACCTGTGTCTATGTGCACAGGGGTTGGGGGGTGCTCTGGAGCAAAATACACAGTTCCCATCAGATGTCCCCAGGCCTCCAGGGACCCCAAAATGCCCTCACCCCAGTCTGGTCAGGGAGCTCCAGGAATCTCCTGGCTTGGGGTCCTCCTCAGGGCTCCAAGGAGAGCCCATTATCAGCTAAGGACCCAGCGGTTCCTGCATCCCACCCAGCACTGCCCCTGCCCCACAGCCTGCCCACATCACCCACTTACAGGATGTGCAGCCCCTCCCTGCAGCCCTGCAGCCCTTTCTCCAGGCCTGGGGACTGGCAGCCAGCCCACTCATGTGGTTCGTCTTGGCACCAGGCAATGACCATGATGTTCGAGGTACAAGACCTGGCGGTGGCTTCACCAGCTACAGTCTCCCGCTGTGGCATGGTGTACCTGGAGCCCAGCATCCTGGGGCTCATGCCTTTCATCGAGTGCTGGCTGAAAAAGCTGCCCCCCTTGCTGAAGCCCTACGAGGAGCATTTCAAGGCCCTCTTTGTCAGCTTCCTGGAGGTGAGTGAGGCCATGGGTATGCCTGACCCCGGCAGGGCAGCAGGGCACTGTGGCTGCCAGCCATGAGAACCGGGTGCCTGCTCCCTGCAGGAATCCATCTCCTTCGTTCGGTCCTCAGTGAAGGAGGTGATCGCCTCAACCAACTGCAACCTGACCATGAGCCTCCTCAAGCTGCTGGACTGCTTCTTCAAGCCCTTTCTGCCTAGGGAGGTACTGGTCCCTCTCCCCACACTGTTCTCCTTGCTCTCTGGGGCCTGAAAGAGAGAATTGGATTGGTGCAACATGGGTCACGAGACCACCTGTCCAATTGGCTGTAGAGAAACAAAGCTGTGTGGCAGAGGTCAAGACATGCCCCTGCTCCACTTCCTCAGGCCGCTTGATACTGTTCCTGTCTCAGCCTGATACTGTTCCCTTCATCCCCAGGGCCTCAAGAAAATACCCTCTGAAAAGCTGAGTCACGTCGCAGAGTTGATTGAGCCCTGGTTCATCTTCTCCCTGATCTGGAGTGTGGGTGCTACTGGGGACAGCAATGGCCGTACCAGCTTTAGCCACTGGCTAAGGCTCAAGATGGAGAACGAACAGGTGAGAGCTGGCAGCCCCCAGGGACCAGGAGCCTCAGCCCTACTGGGCCTCACAGCCTGCTTCTCCTCCTGGTTCCTGGCAGCTGACTCTGCTCTTCCCAGAAGAGGGGCTGGTGTTCGATTACAGGCTGGAGGATGCGGGCATCAGTGGCACCAATGACAATGAGGATGAAGAGGAGGAATACAAGCAGGTGGCCACAGGCCCTCCCCAGAGACTGCACAGGGAGGGTGGCTGCTGTTCCCACAATGAATTATGGCCACACAGGGAGCGGTCACATTGACGGCCACCAGGTCTCAGGCGGGGGTTATTTACATCATCCCATGAATCCTCATGGCCCTGTAGAGTGGTTACTGTTGTGCTTGTTTTCCAGATGTGGCAGAACTGTACTTGAACCTAGGGCTGGGCTGAGAGGGGAGACGTTCCAGTACCTCCCTTTCCAGCCATACACACTGCCTCTTCCACATTGATGCGGAGCCCAGGGACTGCCCACCTCAGTTCCACTTAAAAGCCCCATTTTCCCCGAGACTGGGCTCCCCAGGGGTGGGGGGCAAGCTCTTGAAGCCTGCTTTAGTGTCCTCATCGCTGCTATCAGCTAGCAAGGGCTCCAGGAGCCCACCCTCATCCCAAGGTCAAGACCCCAGCCCAGGAGGACAGAGGTGGAAAGGTGTCTGCAGAGACCTGTCCATTACTGTGCAGGGTCCTGCTGGGGGCTCCCAGGGCGCATTTGGGTCTAACAGTTAGGACTGTGCCCAGTGGGATGCATTGGTTTGGCTGGCCGTAGTGATCCCCCCATCAGGGGACGTCTGCAAGCTGGGTCAGGGCTGCTGTGAGTGAAGGGATTTGTGCAGGCAGGGATGGTGATGGGAAGACTGGACCCAGTGGCCTCTCAGCTTCCAGCTGATACCAGCACCCATGGTTCTGGCCCCCACATTTCTTGGGTAGCCTGAAACTAAACAGCAAACACCTTTGCATTCTGGGCTGTTCAATTCTCGGAGCATCTCCTTTCTGCAGAGACTCAGGGCCTGGCAGTCCTTAGGGAGCCCCCAAACTGGGCAGGGAGAGCCCTCCTATGCAGTTGTGCTCAGTCCCCATTCTTGGCTGTTTGTGCTGGGAGTTACCCTCCCCATGCAGAAAGCAGGGCACAGGACTTTCTGTTTCCACCGGAAGCAACCCTGCCCCTGGACCCTCTTGCCAAAGCCTAGCTGTGCAGCTCCTGGCCCTTCTGCACTTGGCCATGGGGCCGCAGCCGGGAGTGGGGCAGGAAGGGGTTCCAGGCCCACCGCCGAGCCACCTGTGATTCCAGGTTGCCTGGGTGAAGTGGATGGACTCCTCAGCTCCATTCACCATGGTACCAGACACCAACTACTGCAACATCATTGTGCCCACCATGGACACCGTGCAGATGTCCCATTTGCTGGACATGCTGCTCACCAACAAGAAGCCTGTGAGCACCCCCAGGCCCTGCCTCCACCGTCCCCAAGGCCTACACTGGGGTTTGACCAGCCTCCCACACTGATGCAGGGGTAGCTCCTCCTGTGCACCAGGCCCACTGCGTGCTCCTTCTGTGCCATCCCTGCTCTGCCAGGTGCTGTGCATTGGGCCGACAGGCACGGGGAAGACACTCACCATCTCTGACAAGCTCCTTAAGAACCTGGCACTGGAGTACGTCAGCCACTTCCTCACCTTCTCAGCCCGCACTTCAGCCAACCAGACCCAGGACGTCATTGACAGCAAACTAGACAAGAGGCAGGGCACCCCTCCCTCCTTCCTCACCCCTGCGTTCCCCTGGTCTGGCCGACCCAGCTGTTGTCCCACCTCTCCACCAAATTATGCTCCTGGGTTTGCCAGAAACCTCCAAGGCGGAACTGGCAGCCCCTCAAGGGGCCCAGGGTTCCCTCACAGACTGCTCCAGAGCCTTCCCTCTATCAAAAATTCCTACAAAGCTGGTCAGCGGGTGGGTGCTCGCCCTGGCTGGGCCCTTGGGCAGGGCCCTGGGTCTGTCTGTGAGAAGCCTGTTGTCCATCTGCCTGCGAGGTGAGACTCTGAGGGAGCTCAGACTCAAGTCAGCCTGTCCCAGCAGTCCCAGGACACTCAGAACAAGGATGAGGGTGGGTCAAGACATCTAGCAATTTGGAGGAGGCTGAAATTTAGCAAGGGCTTCCCAAAGGGAGAGCTGCCACCCGTTGCCCCTGGATTCTCAGAGGACCTGGTGCCTGTGGGTGCTGGGCTCACACAGCCTCTCCCCTCAGGCGGAAGGGTGTGTTTGGACCACCTCTGGGGCGCAACTTTATCTTCTTCATCGATGACCTGAACATGCCGGCCCTGGAGACCTACGGCGCACAGCCACCCATCGAGCTGTTGCGCCAGTGGATGGACCACGGCGGCTGGTACGACCGCAAGATCATCGGTGAGTGTGGCTGGCCTGGCTGGCAGGGCAAGGGCTGGGCGTGCTGTGCAAGAGCACAGGAGGCGCAGCACTAAAGGCCTACACTACTTTAAGGCACCCACAAAAATGTTGTAATTTATCTTAAAATTAAAGGGGGGCCGGCGGGGAGAGGGGCGGAGAGACGCCGCCGCCGCCATGGCTGCCGCAGTCTCTGGGAGCCTGAAAAAGGTGAAGCGAGAGCAAGCGAACGACTCAGTCCCCAGGCGGCGGCAGGGGCAGCGGCGGCGGCGGCCCACTCCAGCCATGCCGAATAAAAACAAGCAGGAGAAAGAATCACCAAAAGCAGAGAAGAGTGGAATAAGTTCAAAAGAAGGACAAGACATAGTAGAATCAGAGCAAATTTCCGTCAGGAAAACACCCTTGTTGCTGTCCCGTCTACAGTGTCTGCTAAAATAAAAGTACTCGTCTCTCAGCCCATAGTGAAGAAAGACAAATGGCACAACTCTTCAAGGTTTAGTGCAAGCAATAATAGAGAACTTCAAAAACTACCATCCTTAAAAGATGTTCCTCCTGCTGATCAAGAGAAACTTTTTATCCCGAGGTTACGTCAGTGTTGTGTCCTCTTTTGACTTTGTTTCTGATCCACTAAGTGACCTAAAGTGGAAGGAAGTAACACGAGCTGCTTGAAGTGAAATGGTAGAATATATCACCCATAATCAGAATGTGATCACACAGCCTATTTACCCAGTAGTAGTCCATATGTTTGCAGTTAACACGTTTCGAACATTCCCACCTTCCTCTAATCCTAGGGGAGCAGAATTTGACTCAGAGGAAGATGAACCGACGTTAGAAGCAGCCTGGCCTCATCTACACTTGTTTATGAATTTTTCTTAAGATTTTTGGAGTCTCCAGATTTCCAACCTAATATAGCAAAGAAATACATTGCTCAGAAGTTTGTATTGCAGCTTTTAGAGCTCTTTGACAGTGAAGATCCTCAGGAGAGAGATTTTCTTAAAACCACCCTTCACAGAATCTATGGGAAATTCCTAGGCTTGAGAGCTTACATCAGAAAACAGATAATCTATTTTATAGGTTTATTTATGAAACAGAGCATCATAATGGCATAGCAGAGTTACTGGAAATATTGGGAAGTATAATTAATGGATTTGCCTTACCACTAAAAGAACACAAGATTTTCTTATTGAAGGTGTTACTACCTTTGCACAAAGTGAGATCTCTGAGTGTCTACCACCCCCAGCTGGCATACTGTGTAGTGCAGTTTTTAGAAAAGGACAACACCCTCACAGAACCTGTTGTGATGGCACTTCTCAAATACTGGCCAAAGACTCACAGTCCAAAAGAAGTAATGTTCTTAAATGAATTAGAAGCGATTTTAGATGTCATTGAACCATCAGAATTTGTGAAGACTATGGAGCCCCTCTTCCGGCAGTTGGCCAAATGTGTCTCCAGCCCACACTTCCAGGTGGCAGAGCGAGCTGTCTATTACTGGAATAATGAATACATCATGAGTTTAATCAGTGACAACGCCGCAAAGATTCTGCCCATCGTGTTTCCTTCCTTGTACCGCAACTCAAAGACCCATTGCAACAAGATAATACATGGCTTGCTATACAACGCCCTGAAGCTGTTCATGGAGATGAACCAAAAGCTATTTGATGACTGTACACAACAGTTCAAAGCAGAAGAACTAAAAGAGAAGCTAAAAATGAAAGTACAGGAAGAAGCATGGGTTAAAATAGAAAATCTAGCCAAAGCCAATCCCCAGGTACTAAAAAAGAGAGTGACATGAAAATGTCCAGGGTTACTTGAATGTTTTTATAAGGTTGAAGTATATGTCACCATGCCAGGGGAGGGGCTCAATTTCACTAACGTTGTATATGAAAATGTCTGCAATAAAAAAGTACTTTTAAACTTTGTAAAAAAATTAAAGGGGAGGAGGATGAATTTTTAGGGCAAAGAAAAATTTTCATGTGTAATATTGATGTATTTGTCTTTATTCCAATACTGTTCTAAAGTATAATTTTGAATTTTTGTATGGTGAAGGGGCCACAAAGGTCATAATGCAGCCCTGGCCAGGGTCCTTCCTGACTTCCTGCCCCTACTCCAGGCGCCTTCAAGAACCTAGTGGACATCAACTTCGTCTGTGCCATGGGCCCCCCCGGTGGAGGCAGGAACACCATCACCCCACGGCTGATGCGTCACTTCAACTACCTGTCTTTCGCTGAGATGGACGAGGTCAGCAAGAAACGCATCTTCTCTACCATCCTGGGCAACTGGATGAGTGAGTATTGGTGGGGGTGAGCATGGACAAAGGCAGAAGCCCAGGCCAGGGAGGCCAGACCAAGGACAGCTGGGTGGCCGCCAGAAAAGGTGGAGTGGCCAAACCATGACCGCAACCCCGGCTTCACCTCTCACTCAGCTGTGTGACCTTTGGCAGCTCATGAATCTCTCTGAGCCTGTTTCTTCATCTGTACCTACCATTCCAGGTTGTGAGGGTTAAATATGATATTGCATGTAGAGCACCTAGCATGAAGCCTGGCACGTGGTGATTGCTGGATGTATGATACACATAGATATGCACTCACTCACATACATACATATGTATACATTAGTACTTGCCCAGAAACTCTGGGGGAGGCATGTTACTTTTGTAAATCAGGAGAAGCCACAAGATAGGATGGATGGAGTGTCTCTGAGCCTTTATGGAGTTTGGGGAAAAGCTTAACCCAAGATGCTGTTTCCCCTACCATTTCACCTGGCCAGGGTGAGCAGCAAGATGTCCACCTAACCCCGAGCCCCGTGTCTCTCCCTCCATCCTCTAGATGGACTCCTTGGAGAGAAAAGCTACCGGGAGCCTGTGCGTAAGTGTGGGCCTGGGCAGAGGCCCAGGAGGGCCTGGGTGGGAAGGGGGCACTGGTTCCAGGAAGAGCTCTGGGCTCTGGTTGGATATGTTGAGACTGGGACCAGGCGCCGTGGTGAACCATCCTTAGGTTCATGCAGGGACCTTGGGCCACTGGGTGCCAGAGCAAAGGTTGACACAGGCACTGGCTGCCCCACAGGCTCATTCACCCATTCTTAGAGTCAGCCGGCCCTTCCATGCCTGCGTTAGTGTCCAGCTGATGATAGACGCAAATTAAATGCAAAATGAATGCATGAATAAGGGAATCCAACAAACTCCCACCCTATGTGAAGAATCAGAACTCCAGGGAGCAGGTGTGCGCAGGAAAGCCGGGATGTCTGTGGGGCAGACATTGTGATGAATCTGCCCGTCGTCGCGGCAAGGCAGCTGACCACTGCAGTCCCTGTCCTTGCCCAGGCCTGCCTCCTCCCCCTGCCTTCAGCTGAAAGAGGCTGTCGGGAGACAGCTGCCTTTTGGGTCTGCACCCATCTGCTTACCTGCGCCCTGCCTTCCTTCCTGTGGCTGGGAACGGACTGCTGCTCCACGGCAAAGCCCAGCCTCCTCCTGGGCCTGCCTGGGAATGCGGCTCCCCTCTTCCCCACCAACACCAGTGCTCCCTTCGCCATTGGGCCTTCCACAAACAAGCCCCATTCTCCATCTTAACCACCAAATGCAAAACAGCCTCTCTGGGCCCCCTTCCCACCTGCCCCAGCCCATCACTCTACCTCTCTGCTCACCTTGATAGCAAAACTCCTCCAAAGTATTGCCTCTTCCCCCTGTACCCGCCCTCCCCTCCCACTTTCCTGTGAATGCCCGCCTCACCCTCTGAGAGTGCTCTTGTCACCATTGGCCTTCTGTGGCCAGACCAGTGGTCAGCCCTTGTCCTCGCCTTCCCGGGGGTCAGTAGTGCTGGCCGGCAGACATCCCCTTCCTGCTGCAGGCTTCTCTCAGGCCTCCCCCATCCCTGGCTGCCCATTCTCAGATGGACTGGGCTTGGTCTCCAGCCTCTTCTCCCTCCAACCACACTCTCCTCCCTCTTCTCCCTCCAACCACACTCTCCTCCCTCTTCTCCCTCCAACCACACTCTCCTCAGACAGTCCCATCCCGCCTCTGATGGGGAAATCTATCTTTGTGCTGGCAACTCCCAAGTCTACATCCTCAGCCCAGACCTCTCCCCTGAACACCTGGCTCCGCATCTCCCCTGGGATGTCCACAGGGTATCTCAGGCCGAACCTGTCTAGAGCCAAACTCCTAAGTGCCCTGGTCCCCGCACTCTTCTCATCTCAGGCTTTGGCAGCTCCATCCTTCCAGGTGCTCCAGGCAAGATGGAGTCTTGGCACCATCCTCCATGCCCCCTTCCCTTGCCCCACAGCTCACCTGTCAGGAGTTCCCATAGGTTCTCCCTTAAGAATCCATCCCGATCAGCCACTGCTCACCACCCTGTCCTTGCCCACCTGGCCAGTGCTGCAGCCCTGCCATGGTCTCCTGGCAGCTGCCTTCTCCTGCCTAAGGTCTATCTTCTGCTTAAGGGCACAGGGACCCATGAAATCATTCCATCAGGCCACATTCCTCCTCTCTCACCCATCGCATCCAGGCAAGAGCCCGGGTCCTGACAGTGGTAGGGAAAGCCATCCTCAGTTCGCCCCACCTCGTCCTCTGATCTCACCGCCTCCTGCTCACCCCCTCATTGCTGGTCCTTAACATGCCAGGCCTGCTCCCACCTCTAGGCCTTTGCCCTTGCTTTCCCCTCTGCCTGGGACAATTTTTCTCCAGTTATGTGCGAGTTTGCATCTCACTTCTTTGCTTGACATCCCCTTCCTCAGTGAGGCCTCCCCCAGTGTTGCTGTAAAATCGCCCCCAAGCCCAACTCTGGCCATCCCCAGGCCCCTTTCCTGCTGCGGGGCTGCCCCTAGCCCTTGACACCTGTTTGCTGTCTTTCTTACTTGCTAATCCACTCATTGTCGGCCTCCCGACAAGAATGTCAGCTTGAGAGCGAGGAGTATGTCTGTTTGGGTCACTCTGTGCCCAGTGCCTGTGTCAACAGACAAGCCCCTCTCCTGCCCTTTCTTTCCATTTTTTCTACTTCTCACCAAGTTTCCACTGACAGAATTTGAGTTCCCAGCACAGAATTGGATAGTTTTCAAAGAACAGGCTGATAAGTGTGTGAGTGGTGAAAATGCAGGTTGAGAAGTGGGCAGCCCTGAAGTGGGTGGTGAGCCCTCAAGGTCGGGGGTGTGCTCCAGGCCTCCCCACACCCACCCTTAGGCATCTTGAGGCCTATGTGGACCATGAGACCCTCCCCACATGTGGCTCAGAGATGGAATGTTCAGGTCTGGGCACAGCCCCCGTAGGACAAGGCAGTAATGGCCCCGCCCAGCACTGACCACACGAGCACCCCCAATTCCATGATGAGTCCCAGTGCTCCGACAGGCCGTGTTGGCATAAAGATATAGGGGGTGCAGAGCAGGAGATTCTTCACCTCCCTCACACTGGGGACATCCGAGACGGAGCCAAAGGGTACGTGGAATCCAAGCCTGAAGGCTGGGGAAGGGGCTTAGTGGGGGGCACAGCAAAGGCAAGGACGTCAGGACCTGCAGAGGCAACAGAGGGAGCTCCTGGCATGTGACCCAGGCCACTCTCCTATTCCCCCAGCCGGGGCCCCCCACATTGCCCACTTCACGGAGCCCCTTGTGGAAGCCACCATCATGGTGTATGCCACCATCACCTCCCAGCTGCTGCCCACTCCAGCCAAGTCCCACTACACCTTCAACCTGAGGGACCTCTCCAAAGTCTTCCAAGGCATGCTCATGGCTGATCCAGCCAAGGTCGAGGTGAGGACCGGGCAGGCACCCTCCCCAATGCCCACACTGCTCTCCCCATCCTCCCCAGCCCCACCAATCTCAGGCCTTCCTGCCCAAACAGGCCCTGGAACATGGGGATGCCAGGCCCCCCAGAGCCTAGCCTTGGTGCAGCTGAGCCCAGTCTTGTGGGTTGAACCCACACCTGGAATGGTAGCTGAGACAGGGATCACATGAGAGAGCCAGGGCAAGATGAGGGAGAAAGAGGGCTTCTGGTGTGGGCCCTGCATGTGAGAACGCTTGAGGGACAGTGAGCAGGGTGCCCTCTGGGAACCAAAAACACTCAGGTGGAAGGAGGGGGAAGTGTAGCAGGGAGCCAGGTGTCAGGAGCACTGGCAGGGATGGGGCCAGGCACTAGACATGGTGGGGGGGCAGCATGGAGCTTAAATTTGTTCTAATGAGGAGCTGTGTGGGTGGGCGGGGGACAGACCTGCACTTTGGAATGGGACTGAGCGGCCAGTGTATGTGTAGCCCAGGCTAAGGAGATGGGGTGAGCAGGACAGAAGCTGGCCCTGGCCTTTTAGCCATGTTTATAGCCAACAAAGTCTACAGAAAAGGCTGGGAGCTTCCGGAGGGCAGTTCTGCCACCCAGGGAGATGCAGGGAAGCTGGGACAGAGGCGGCAGCAGAGATGGAGAGAGGGGCAGGTTCCGAGGAGATTTGTGGGTCATGTCAGTGTGGCTTGGTGGGTGGTTAGATGTGGGGTGTTGGGAAGGTATTAGGAGAATCAAGCATCGCTCACAGGCTTGGGGTTAGGGGAGCCACAGGGGGCTAAATGGTGGAAGTGAGGTGCTTGTGACAAACTAGCAGAGCCAGACACCCAGGAGGCACTTGGCCAGCTGGACTTGGAGCTGAGGCATGAGGAGGCCAGGCAGCACTGTGCAGTCCACTGCATCCTCAGCCAGCCAGCAGTCGCACTGGCCAGCAGCCCCCGCACACTGTGCCTGGGCCGTGGTAGGGGAGCCAGGCTCCAGTCAGGGCCCCAGTAACTGGGATCCACCCTCCCTCGCCTGGTGCTTTGAGAGATAGCTGACGGCTCGGGGGCCAAGGACAGGCACCGATGCTGGGGCTACCACAGGACCAAGTGCAGCTGCTGCGACTGTGGTATCATGAGAACTGCCGCGTATTCCGGGACCGACTGGTGAATGAGGAGGACCGCAGCTGGTTCGACCAGCTCCTCAAGCGCTGCATGGAGCAGTGGGAGGTGACCTTTAACAAGGTGTGCCCCTTCCAGCCCATTCTTTACGGGGACTTCATGTCACCAGGCTCCGATGTCAAGTCCTACGAGCTCATCACCAGTGAGAGTAAGGTGAGGGGTCCAGGCAGGCGCCCTACCCCTGGTGGGGTCCTCTTCAATCTGCCTCCCTGGGGCCCAGGCCCCCTGCAGTCACCACTAACAGACCACCACACTGTAACCAGGGGGCCAGGATTCAGGATGAGAAGGCCAGCTCCAGGAGACTCCCGGCATGCCCTTGCTTTCTCTGGGTACCGGTTTCTTTGCTTATCTCTGAGAACCAGCCTGTGGTCCAGCTGAGATGGGCTCTAGACATAGGGGCAATCATCCCTCCACCGAGGGCTGGGTTGGGAGGCCTGGGGCCATGGTTCTGTTTCTCTCTATATGCATCCTTTCCTAATTCCCAGAGCTCCCACCAGGGTCCCAGGGTCGGCACACCCTGGTGGGCCCCAGAAGGAGCAGGCAGGGCTCTGACTCACCTCTCAGGCCTCCATGTGTCCCTGGGTGAGGCCTTGTGCAGGGGGGCCTGGCTTCTTAAGGCCCAGCGTCCCCACCATGCATAGGAGGAGCAGGGTACGCTGTGGCAGGTGAGCTCCCCGTCAGGGAGGGCCCCAGTACACAGTGCTCTGATCGCCTGAGCCCATGGCTGGAGTCACCCCAAAAGTGGCAGAAAGCAAGTTCCTACAAGGGACTGCCCCCAAGCCATCCCTAGATTGGACTGGTTGAGATTCCAAAGAAAGAAGCATTAAATTCCAGGGTAATCAGTCCAGAGCATTTATTAGGGGAACTCACTTACGGGGGAGAGCAGAGATGTTCTAGCTCAGTATGGTACGTCTGCAACGAAGGAGTCATATGAGTTATGGAGTTCACATGAGGACTGAAGGAATTTGGGTGGGCTGGGGCTAGCTTCTATGTGCTTAACAATATGCTTGATCCCTCAGTGGGTTTTGTTTTTGTTTTTGTTTGTGTGTGTGTGTGTGACTGAGTCTTGCTCCATCACCCAGGCTGGAGGGCAGTGGCACAAACTTGGCTTACTGCAGCCTCCACCTCATGGGGTCTATCAGTTGTCCCACCTCAGCCTCCCGAGTAGCTGGGACCACAGGCATGCACCAACATGCCCAGTTAATTTTTATATTTATATTTTTTGGTAGAGGCAGAGTTTCGCCATGTTGCCCAGGCTGGTCTTGAACTCCTGGGCTCGAGTGATCCTCCCGCCTTGGCTTCCCACAGTGCTGGGATTATAGGCATGAGCCACCGCACTAGGCCAATCCCTCAGTGTTTAGAGCAACAACCTAAGCAAGTTTATCAGTGTCTGGGAATGTTCAGCTTGGGCTCGAGCCTGCAGGGGGAACATGCAGCTGGCCAGGTCACAGGGTGGTCAAGGCACCCATGCTTCTCGGTCAGGACAGAGAAGAAAGCAGGTGGGTGCGGGGGAGCGGGGAGACCTTACAGTAAGAGAAGCCCCGCTTTCGCCATCCTCACCTTGGTGCGCAGATGATGCAGGTGATTGAGGAGTACATAGAGGACTACAACCAGATCAACACGGCCAAGCTGAAGCTGGTCCTCTTCATGGACGCCATGAGCCACATCTGCCGCATCAGCCGCACCCTGCGCCAGGCGCTGGGCAATGCACTCCTGCTGGGTGTGGGTGGCAGCGGCCGCAGCTCCCTCACACGGCTCGCCTCGCACATGTGAGGGCCTCCGAGGCGTGCTGGGCAGTGGGTGGCCGGGGCTGGCTGGTCGGTTTAACCCATGCTTTTGTACAGTGGTAGAGGCCTCAGACAGCCCTGAAGCAGACCCGCACAGCCCACAGGCTTCTGGAAAGACTAGTAGCAGGACCTGGGCTGCAGGGAGAGGCAGCAGCAGTGCCCTGTGGTGCTGTGGGAAGTGTAGAGCAGGCATCCCAGAGGGATTACTAGGGGAGGTGGCTAGGGCTGCTCTTAGAATCAGAGCTGGGAGGATGGAAGGGAAGGGCGTTTGGACCGAGGGAACAGCTTGGGCAAAGGTCTAGAGGCAAAAAAGCGGGTTCAGGGCCTGAAGGGCCTGCAGGTCTGCTCAGGATGGGAGCAGAACTCCAGGTGGTCGGGGTAGGGTGTGGCCACCCACCACCTTTCAGCGCCTGGCCCCAAGCCCCTAGCATGCTTCAACCCAAACTTCTGCCTCCAGGGCCGAGTACGAGTGCTTCCAGATTGAACTATCCAAGAACTACGGCATGCCCGAGTGGCGCGAGGATGTCAAGAAGGTCCTGCTCAAGGCGGGCCTTCAGAACCTACCCATCACCTTCCTGTTCTCGGACACCCAGGTGCCACTGCCACAGCAGAGGGCAGGGCTCGGGGGGCTGGACACAACCCCATCTGAGCATAGCATCCCAGAAGGTGGTCAGTCCTTCATGCCCAGCTCACTGCCAGTCAGGGCAGATCTCAGAAGAAACCGCCAGGACCAGGTGGGGCCACAGATGGGCAAGTTGAGAGCATGAGACCAAACCCAACCTCTCAGAGCTAAGGTGGGGCATAGATCATCACTCATGCCCCAAGGGTAAAGAAAGCCCTGGTAGCATAGCACCCCACTCACTGGCCAATGGCATCCCACCTCAAGGACCACAGGGCTTGTCCCCGAAGTGCTGGGGACCCATGGCTTCCCTGTTCCCTCTTGGAGTGACATGAGGCTTCTCCCTAGATCTCTGAGAGGTTGTCTAGGGTCACAAGACAGAACAGGCTTCCACCTGGCTGGTGGTCAGGGTTGGGCCCAGGGGCCCAGGCTGAAGCCCCCGAACGTGCCCCACCCTGGACAAAGGCCCCTCTGCTCACAGCCCTGTCCTAACCCCAGAACTCCCTTCAAGGCAGCCACTGTGTGAGTCAGGAAAGGGAGGATGCCATCTAACACAAGCCGGGCCCAGGCTGTATGAGATGGGCAAGGACCTATCTCTGCCCGTGGCAATGGTTTCCTCTTGTGAGTAAACTGAGGCATGGAGAGGGGTGAAGAGGAAAATGCCAAATCCCCCACTGAGGACCCAGGGTCCTCCTGCAACCCGGTGGTTTTCATAGCTTCTGTACGGGGGCAAATCCTAGACTATGAATACGGGCTAGTCTCTTATGAGGTCATTTGTGTGACTCTGGGCTTCTCTGAGCCTTAGTGGTACAGTCCGTCAAATGGAGCTGTTGTGAAGGGCCAAAAAAACTATGGTCATGCAGTCCAACCTGCAGGGGCTTAGCTCCCCAACCCTTCACTCCTCCCCAGATCAAGAACGAATCCTTCCTGGAGGATATCAACAACGTCCTAAACTCCGGTGACATTCCCAACCTCTATACCGTGGATGAGCAGGACCAGATCGTCAGCACCATGCGGCCCTATGTCCAGGAGCAGGGCCTGCAGCCCACCAAGGCCAACCTCATGGCTGCTTACACTGGGCGTGTGCGCAGTAACATCCACATGGTGCTGTGCATGAGGTACAGGCAGCTGTCGCCTGGCTGCGCCGGGGCAGCAGAGCTGGGTGTGTACAGGGCTTGGCCCCGGGGACACTGGACACCACGCGCTGGAGCCTGAGATGAGGAGACGCAGCCCTGGGCCTGGCCATCATGTCGTTGGGCCCAGGCTGTTGTGCTGCTGTGTCCTGGCTGCCATGCCACAGGGCTGTGCAAGGACCCTGGGTCCTGGGCTCCTGGGGGCACTGGTCAGTGTCTCTGGACCTCATTTGGATTTCTGGCTTTCCAGCCCCATCGGAGAGGTCTTCCGAGCTCGTCTGAGGCAGTTTCCTTCCTTGGTCAACTGCTGTACCATCGACTGGTTTAACGAGTGGCCGGCAGAGGCCCTGAAGTCTGTAGCCACCATGTTCCTCAATGAGATCCCAGAACTGGAATCCTCCCAGGAAGAAATCCAAGGACTGGTGGGTGTCTTGGTAAAGCTCAGGCCCTTGGGGAGAACTGTTTAGTTTGAGGCATGGGCTCAGGGTCACCAAGGTCTGGGTGAGATTCCCGGGCCCACCACAGAGGGCAAGCTTTTGGTCAGGCTGTGCTTCCTGTCTAAGCCTCCGTTTCCTCATCTGTAAATGGGCAGTGCCACAGGTCATCACAGTGATTAGAGTGCTGGGAACACAGCTGCATGGGTACTGTTTCCCTTATTCCCTGAGGGCTCCATGGTGCTTTCTTCCAAGAACCCCCTGATAGAACTCCAGAGACCACAGATGGGGATGTAGATTTGCCTGGTCCAACCTGAGACCGTGACAGTCCCAACATTTCCCTGCCCAGCTGTGCTGAGGCCTTGGGCCCTCTCTCCCCCTAGATCCAGTATCTGAGGGGGCAACCCCTCAGGGCTCTCAGGGACAGGCAGGTCATGGGGGCTGTGACAAGACCACTGGGCCAAGAGCTGGGAGAAACCTAGGTCCAAGTTCAAAGCCAGCCCTGCCCTTGATAGCTATGTGAATTTGAACTAACCTCTGGACTTCCCTGGGCCTGGGGTTTTTCATCTGCACAAAAGGTGACCTCGACCTGGAGGTCGTGAGGCTCACAGAGTGAGTGTGAGAGGCATGGAGGTTCCTGCTGTGGCCCCCTCCTCGGCCCAGGCTGCAGTGGCTGTGGGCACCCACTCCCTGTCTTTCTTGGGGCCTCTACCAGGCCGGCATCCATGGTCTCACTCCCCCAGATCCAGGTCTGTGTGTACATCCACCAGTCAGTGTCCAAGAAGTGCATCGAGTACCTGGCAGAGCTGACCCGCCACAACTATGTGACCCCCAAGAGCTACTTGGAGCTGCTTCATATTTTCTCCATCCTCATCGGGCAGAAGAAACTGGAGCTGAAAACTGCCAAGAACCGCATGAAGAGCGGCCTCGACAAGGTGGGCCCAGGCGAGTCCCCGTGGACAAGGCCAGCTGCCTGCAGGCTACCCGCTCACTCAGCCCTAACTCCAGGGTGACACCGCAGTCGGCCTTTCAAACTGCAGCCCACATTGTTGAAGTGGGTGGCTTCCCCCTCGTCAAAAGCACAAAAGTTGCCAGTCAAGGGCCAGGCCAGAGCAGGGCACCCCACAGATACTTGGGGGACTGATGCCCTTCCTCTGGGGTTGTCTGGGCAACTTGGGGGCCACTGAACCTGCCGGCCACAGCCTTTCTCTCATGAATGAGGGCGGCCCAGCAGGCCCTGTGCTCTCTCTGTCCCCTGCCACACCTGTTTTCCTCTCTGTGCCCCGACCCCCAGCTGCTGCGCACTTCTGAGGACGTAGCCAAGATGCAGGAGGACCTGGAGAGTATGCACCCCCTGCTGGAGGAGGCTGCCAAGGACACCATGCTCACCATGGAGCAGATCAAGGTTGGGGTGCTCCTGAGCCCCTCCCTGATGCCTGACTCTGAGGAAGCTCAGCACCCTCACACAGGCACAGGCTTGCTAGCTGCTTGGCCCCCGCAAGTCGTCTGGCCTCCTTGTGCCCCAGCTTCCTCAATCAGTAGTCATCCATTTAGTCGTGGAATGTTTGCCTGGTAGCTCTTCTGTGCCAGGCACTGCATGGGGCAGGGGGTCGGTGAGGAGCAAGGCAGAGGAATCCAAACGATTCCAATAACCACAACCCGGAGTCTGCCCAGCACAGGGCCCCGCGTTGGAGGGCCCGATCCTCACAGCAGACCTTGCAGTTTGTGTATTCCTTATGACAACTTTCTGGAAGGAATAGTCAAGTATCCTGCTCAGCAAAGTCAGTGCACTGCAAAATTTCCCAGCAGATAGAAGCTGGAAGAAAGGCAGGAGGAAGGTCTTTCTCTGTCTTGCGTGAAGGTGCCTGCAGGCTTAGGGGGCCCTGCCCGTGGGGCACTGATATCCAAACTTGTAAGGCCCCCAGCCACACGTCAGGCCCGTGGTGAGCACTCAGGAGGTGGAAGGGACTCCTGATATTCCCAGGCCTCTCTGGCCTATCACAGCTGGAGGGCCCTTGGAGAACAGGGCACCCCAACGCTCATTTCCTTCCATCTGAGGAGACTGAGATGCAGAGAAGAGAAAAGGGAAGAGGACAGCCCTTTGTCTCCCATCCCCAGGTGGATACGGCCGTCGCCGAGGAGACCCGGAATTCAGTGCAGACAGAGGAGATCAAAGCCAACGAGAAGGCCAAGAAGGCACAAGCTATTGCCGATGATGCTCAGAAGGACCTGGACGAGGCGTTGCCGGCCCTGGACGCGGCACTGGCCAGCCTGCGCAACCTCAACAAGAACGATGTGACTGAGGTGGGCAGCAGGGCATCTCCTGGCATTCCCTCTCATATGCTTCTGTCCTCAGGCCCTCCTTCTGCACATCCCCTGTGATCCAGCTGCCTGCCCCGCCCTCCTCGTTCCAGCCGCCAGGGCCCAGGTAGAAGTATGGGTACCTGGGTTGAGGAGCAGGAGGAACTGTGGGCTGAGGCCAACTTCGGTGGATCTCTGGATCTGCCCGTGTCCTGTGGTAGTAGGGACTTGGTTGGTAGGGCCAACCTTTCTGTCAGGGTCCCTGCCCAGGGATGCCCACTGGGTCTGAGTCTTCCCCACTTGGTGGCTGGGCCTGCAGGTACGTGCCATGCAGCGGCCACCCCCAGGCGTGAAGCTGGTCATAGAAGCTGTGTGCATCATGAAAGGCATCAAGCCCAAGAAGGTGCCTGGAGAAAAGCCAGGCACCAAGGTGGATGACTACTGGGAGCCTGGCAAGGGGCTGCTGCAGGACCCGGGCCGCTTCCTCGAGAGCCTCTTCAAGTTTGACAAGGTAAGCATGCCAGGCACCCTGGCCAGCCAGCAAGTGAGGACAAGGCCTGCCCAGCAGGACAGTGAAGCTGGAGAGGAGCCTGCCCCACCACAGCATCTGCATGTGCAGTGGCCTCTGTCCCGTCTCTCTCTGTCCACCTCCCCACCACCAGCACCACACAAGGGCCTGAGGGCCACGCAGATGGCTGGAACCAGAGCCCGGCCCCAAGGAGTTCTCAGTCTGAGGGTGACAGACTCACCCACAGAAAGGTATTGAGGAAATTGGGACCTGGACAGGCTCCTGTGCCTCATAGGAAGTCACCCATGGTCATTCCAAGTCTCCACAGCCTGGGGATTCTCTTTCATGCCCTTTCTTCCCAGCAACCCCCAGGCCTTGGCCAAGACCTTCACCATCTGCCCAGTCATTCCCTGTCTCCCTCAGCCTCAGCACCTGGGGCCCAGCTTCCCTGTCTGTCTCTGGGTTTCTCTGTCCATCTGGGGCCATCAGTATCCTTGGGCATGTGCTCTCTCGGGGGCTGTGCCATGGTTAAGTAGCCTGGAGCTCATAGCCCCTTAGCTCTGCAGCCCAGAAATTAGCTAGGGGGTAGCTGCCTGTCCCACACAGGCCACCATCCACTGTGTGTCAGTATCAGGCCCTGGGCACATCCCACACCCATTTCAGCAGCATCTGGACTCCTTATGGGCTATCCCACCCCTCCTTCTCCTCTTCCATCAGACAGGAAACTAGAGGCCCCACAGGCCTAATCAAGTCCCTCTGAGAGAAGCGCCCAAGTCAGGAGTGCTCAAGGCTGGTGCTTAGGCTCCCCGGGGCCCACGCTCTGACCTCTGGGAGCTCGTGAGCAATGCAAATACCTGGGCCTATTATGAATTACAGGGCTGGACTCTCCCTGGGTGGGACAAGAGCCCCAGGGGATGGCGTCAGCTCTTGAGGTTGAACATGAGCCTGGTGGGCCTCAGAACCACTCACTCATCCCAATACCTGCTGATGGGCTTGCTTTCAGAAAGTAGCCCTTGCCTCTAAATGAGCTTTTAAGTGGGATCTTGTGTGTTATGGGCTCTCGAGACTGCCACAGTATACCAAGGAAGACCTCCCTAATCATATGATCTAAAATCCTGGGGACCAAAGATTCCTTTCTGGCCAGCCTTTCTGGGCTATGTTGTTCCTTAAGGAGAAAGAATCTATACTGAGGCCTGCACAGGGCATAAAAGTCAGGGCGTCCCTCGGCAGGCCCCACCTCCCAGCAGAGCCCTTCCCCTGTCACCTTTGAGAAGCAGCCTCTTGAGGCCCAGGCTTCCCACCTCAGGACAACATTGGGGACGTGGTAATCAAAGCCATCCAGCCGTACATCGATAATGAAGAGTTCCAGCCAGCCGCCATTGCCAAGGTGTCCAAGGCTTGCACCTCCATCTGCCAGTGGGTGCGCGCCATGCACAAGTACCACTTCGTGGCCAAGGCCGTGGAGCCCAAGCGGGTGAGGGCTGAGTGGAGTTGGTGGGGGTATGCTCCCCTCCCTGGGCTACTTGGCGAGCTAACCCTGCGCCCTTCGCCCCACAGCAAGCCCTGCGGGAGGCCCAGGACGACCTGGGGGTGACACAGCGGATCCTGGATGAGGCAAAACAGCGCCTTCGTGAGGTGGAGGACGGCATCGCCACAATGCAGGCTAAGTACCGGGAATGCATTACCAAGAAAGAGGAGCTGGAGCTGAAGTGTGAGCAGTGTGAGCAGCGGCTGGGCCGCGCTGGCAAGGTACGCACCCTTCTCCTGCAAGGCCTGCGGGTGGGCCTGGCCCAGACAGGGGCCAGAAGGGACCAGGGCGAGGGTGGGCCTTGGGGTGGCTGTCCACACCCCCTCCCTGGCAACCCCAGGTGCTACAGCGGGTAGGTCAGCCCCAGGCCCCTAGCCCAGCCTCCCAGAGCCCACGCCACGGGGCTGCCCCTCCAGCTCATCAACGGGCTGTCGGATGAGAAGGTGCGCTGGCAGGAGACAGTGGAGAACCTTCAGTACATGCTCAACAACATCTCTGGCGATGTCCTGGTGGCCGCCGGCTTTGTGGCCTACCTGGGCCCCTTCACGGTAAGAAGTCCCCACCTGTGTCTCTGACCAGCCTCGCCTTCCCAAAGAGACCCTTCCTCCTTGAGGCCTCGCCTCCAATGACAGGCAGCCTGCAGGTGGCTCTCCCCTCACTCAGTCATTCAACAAGCACTTAGCAGGCTCCCTCTCTGAGCCAGGCACTGTAAAGCACTGGGAATACAGCAGTGTACGAAACAGCCAGAAAAGCCACCTAGTGGGAACATAGAAGAGCTCACACTTCTGCACTTGCTGCATGCCAGGCACTATTCTAAACATGCCATCTGTGTCCCATTTAATCCTCATAGCCGCCACTACAGGCGGGCATCGTTAGCATTTCACAGATGAAGGGCTGAGGTTTGTGGAGGCCAAGAAAGTCACCCAAAGTGGGATTAGAATGCAGGTATCTGGCTCCATGTCTGAGCTCAGGTCTCTGTAACTGCCAAGGACTGTGGCTTAGTGGGAGTTGGGAGGTCTCTGTGGGTGTCGTGGTGGAGTGGTCCTGAGTCTGGCATCTCCCCAGGGCCAGTACCGCACAGTGCTCTACGACAGCTGGGTCAAGCAGCTCAGGAGCCACAACGTCCCACACACCTCCGAGCCCACGCTAATCGGGACGCTGGGGAACCCTGTGAAGATCCGCTCGTGGCAGGTGCCCACCCCAGGGGCAGGAGTGCCCAGGCAGGGCCTGTGGTGTGGTCCAGGCTGGGCCAGGAGCCTTCTGCCTCCTTCCTACCCTGCTTTCCAGGGCCTGGCCCGGAGCTGCCTCTGCTGAACCCTCCTGTCCAGCAAGAGGGTGGTGGGTAGGAGAGGAGAAGAAAGCTGGACTGAGTGTGGCACAGCTAAATGTGGGGAGAGGGATTAGGGGTACTTTTAAGAGTGTGATGGGCCGGGCATGGTGGCTCACGCTTGTAATCCCAGCATTTTGGGAGGCCAAGGTGGGTGGATCACCTGAGGTGAGGAGTTCGAGACCATCTTGGCCAACACGGTGAAAACCCGTCTCTACTAAAAATATAAAAATTAGCCAGGTGTGGGGGCACAAGCCTGTAATCCCAGCTACTCGGGAGGCTGAGGCAGGAGAATTGGCTTGAACCCAAGAGGTGGAGGTTGCAGTGAGCAGAGATTGTGCCACTTCACTCCAGCCTGAGTGACAGAGCGAGACTCTGTCTCAAAAAAAAAAAAAAAAAAATGGGTTGGGTGGAGGTTGAGAAGCAGCATCCACAGTAGGATTTAGAAGGGTTGTCTGGTCGGATGCAGTGTAATCCCAGCACTTTGGGAGGCCAAGGCAGGTGGATTGCTTGAGCCCAGAAGTTCGAGACTAGTCTGGGCAACATGGCAAAACCCTGTCTCTACTAAAAATTCAAAAATTAGCCAGGCATGGTGGTACATGCCTGTAGTCCCAGCTACTCGGGAGACTGAGATGGGAGGATCACCTGAACCCAGGAGGTGGAGGCTCCAGTGAGCCAAGATCTTGCCATTGCCAAAAAAGAAAAGAAAAGGTTTCCTAAAGGAAGTATCTGAGCAAGACTCCGAAGGGCAGGGAGAGTTGGCAAAGAGAGGGAACCAAGAGGCCATAGGCAGAGGCCAGGCATGGGCAGAGGTCAGGAGGGTCAGTGGGGTATGGGCTCCATGAAGATGGTCTCACCAAGCGAGCACTCAGTAGGCAAGAGGACAGAAAGGCACAGCGAAGGAGGGCATTTCTGTCTGTGGATTTCTCTGTCCATCTGGGGCCATCAGTGTCCTTGGGCCTGTGCTGTCTCAGGGGCTGTGCCATGGTTAGGTATCCAGCCCAGGAGCGGGGGAGAGGCAGGAGTCCTGGGGGTGAGGCCTTGCCCACATTGTTACCTGCCCGCAACCTCCAAGGGGATGCAGTAAGGAGAGGGAAGTCCATAGCCAAAGCACGAGGCTGGGAGATGCTGATGCCCCCAGTGACCCTGCTTGCAGGAAAGCCCTGACCTAGTCCAGTGCCTGGCTCTCCACAGATCGCTGGCCTCCCCAACGACACACTTTCAGTGGAGAACGGGGTCATCAACCAGTTTTCCCAGCGCTGGACCCACTTCATTGACCCTCAGAGCCAGGCCAACAAATGGATCAAGAACATGGTGAGCCCACCCACCAGGCACCACCACCCCACCCCAGCCAGGCATAGCAAGGGTAATGGTGAGCAACAGAGCCTCAGGCTGGCTGTCAGTCCCTGCAACCTCTTCTTTCACCCTTTCCTTACAGGAGAAGGACAATGGGCTAGACGTGTTCAAGTTGAGTGACCGTGACTTCCTGCGCAGCATGGAGAACGCCATCCGCTTTGGCAAACCATGTCTCCTGGAGAACGTGGGCGAGGAGCTGGACCCGGCCCTGGAGCCTGTGCTGCTCAAGCAGGTGAGTCTGCAGTGGTGATGGCAGGGTGGCTGTAGGCCTGGACAGGGCAGTCCCCTCCCCCTGCCCCACTGGTGATGCTTAGGCCATAGTACCCACCAGTCCCACCTGCCACAGACGTACAAGCAGCAGGGAAACACGGTGCTGAAGCTGGGGGACACGGTGATCCCCTACCATGAGGACTTCAGGATGTACATCACCACCAAGCTGCCCAACCCACACTACACGCCCGAGATCGCTACCAAACTCACCCTTATCAACTTCACCCTGTCGCCCAGGTAAGCCCCCACCCCTGGGAACCCCCAAGCATCAGCTCTGACTCTGCCTGCCCAGCTGCCCCTCTCCCACCCCCAGGTCGGGAGTCAGTGGGACTTTCCCCCACTCAAAGTCTCCACCAGTTTCCCCCCAGGCACTCACATTCCAAGCCTTTCTAGCCCTTCCACCAGCTCCTCCTACCCACCACTGTTTCCACCTAAGAACCTTCATCCCCACCTCATCAGATCCCTGGCCAAGGTCCCCAGCCTCCGTGTCTAGCACCAGCCTCACCTCCTTCAGGGACCCCTTCTCTCCTGCTGAGCCCTCACCAGGCCCTGTGCCCTCATCCTCAGAGCTGCCCCAGAGCCCTAGGTCGGGCACACTCTGGCTCCCTGAACCCAAATACCCTGCTTCTTACCTTTGCTGCCACGAGCCCAGGCACTGTGGTTTTCACGGGCCATCCACACACAGCCCACAGCCCACAGGCCTGCTTTGTGCTAAGGCCTCCATTTCAGTGGTCAGTGTGAACCTCTCCACAAAGCAGGGGGCAAAAACACCCTGAAGGCTTGCCCCGGGTATCACAGCCCCTCCTGCCAAGGAGGTATTGTCCTGAGACCCCAGCCATTCACACATCCAACTGCTCAGCCCCTTCTAGGATTACAGGCTGCCCTGCAAGGTCTCACTGAGAACTGGTATCTTTGAAGGCAGGCTCTGCACTAGCCCTGAAGCCTGAGATGGAGGCTAGGCCTCCTAGGACAACACTGGCAAGGTTGTTAGGCTCTTGGAGCCCTAGAAGCACAGGTGGATAGGTGAGCAGGTTCACAGCTGGCCCTCTGGCGCCCACCAGGTAGTACAGACTTGGTGTCCCCTCCCCCCGGCAGTGGCCTAGAGGACCAGCTACTGGGCCAGGTAGTGGCAGAGGAGCGACCCGACCTGGAGGAGGCCAAGAACCAGCTGATTATCAGTAATGCCAAGATGCGCCAGGAGCTGAAGGACATTGAGGACCAGATCCTGTACCGGCTCAGCTCCTCCGAGGGCAACCCTGTAGATGACATGGAACTCATCAAGGTGCTGGAAGCCTCCAAGATGAAAGCTGCTGAGATCCAGGTCAGCCGCTGCCTGCCCCCCTACCTGCCCCAGGCTTGCCCCGGGCCTGCCCCCGACTTCTCCCTGTCTGCCCTAGGCCTGCCCCCCTAACCCTCTGCCTTCTGCTCTTTGACCCCTCCCCCCACCCACTGCACCCACAGGCCAAGGTCAGGATTGCAGAGCAGACGGAGAAGGACATCGACCTGACACGCATGGAGTACATACCCGTGGCTGTCCGCACCCAGATCCTCTTCTTCTGTGTGTCTGACCTGGCCAACGTGGACCCCATGTACCAGTACTCCCTCGAGTGGTTTCTCAACATCTTCCTCTCGGGCATCGCCAATTCAGAGAGAGCAGGTAGCACCGGCATGCCAGGCTCCCACCCTGCACAGATATGACCCATGTGGACACATTTCCACTGTGGGGCACACACAGACTCACAACTGTGTTCACTGGCATACACTCTCCTCTTAGACTCACAATACATAAGAATGCACACAGCACTCCTACCCTCCTCAGAGCCCCTTCACTGGGAACACCAAGTGCCCAAGGGGAAGCCCAGGCTGCCCCTGTGGCTGCTGGGGAGACTGGCTAGGCTGGGTTGGACGCCGGGGCTCTTCCTTCCTCTCACCTCTCCGCGCTGCCATCACTTCTCCACTCCACAGACAACCTGAAGAAGCGCATCTCCAACATCAACCGCTACCTGACCTACAGCCTCTACAGCAACGTCTGCCGCAGTCTCTTTGAGAAGCACAAGCTGATGTTTGCCTTCCTGCTGTGTGTTCGCATCATGATGAACGAAGGCAAAATCAACCAGGTGCTGGCAGAGATGCCGAGGACAGACTGCCTGAGGGGTGGCCCTGTGGCAGGGCCTGAGAATAGGCTGGAAGGAAAGGGAAAGCCAGGCATGAGGGCGCCACAAGAGCAAAGGGGCAGAGGAAACACAATTCCTTGATTTAAAACAGCCAGGGCTGGGCACGGTGACTCACACCTGCAATCCCAGCACTTTGGGAGACTAAGGTAGGTGGATCACTTGAGGCCAGGAGTTCAAGACCACCCTGGTCTCTACTAAAAATACAAAAATTAGCTGAGTGTGGTGGAGCATGCCTGTAATCCCAGCTACTCAGGAGGCTGAGGCAGGAGGATCGCTTGAACCCAGAAGGTGGAGGTTGCAGTGGGCTGAGATCGTGCCACTGCACTCCAGCCTAGAAGACAGAGCAAGACTCTGTCTCAAAATAAATAAATAAATAAAAACAGCCAGAAGACCCTGGGTTAATTGTGCTCCAACCAATGGCTCAAGGTTCAAGAAGGCCAATGCTGTGAGCACAGGCCTTCTCGAGCCTTGAGTGTGCTGGTGAGCACGAAGACTGTCCCCAGGGACAGACTGTCCTGAGCCTCCCACACCTGCTTGGCCAGGAACTCACACTCTCATGAAGCCCCACGCATTTCGTGGTGCAGTGGAAAGCCCTGCCGAGACAGTGAGAGTGACAGCCACCACTGCCAGAGCCCTAACTGCATGCCTGGCACAGGACTCTGGCCTGGGAAGCAGTCAATCTTCTGATTCTTTCTACTCCCAAATGAGAAGGCAGAGGCCCAGAGAAGTCACATCTCTTGCCCTAAAGGCACACAGTCAGGAAAAGGCAGGGTGGGAACACTAACCCAGACCCGTTTGACTACCACCCCCAAGGGAGACTCAGTTTCTCCAGGTGAGGGTGGTTGGAGAGACACTACTGGGTGGGGGTGCCCAGAGCAGGAGGAGCTGGCCAGGGCCTGAGCATGAGCCTCCTCCTGTCCCCTGCCAGAGTGAGTGGCACTACCTCCTGTCCGGGGGCTCCATCCAGATCATGACTGAGAATCCAGCACCGGACTGGCTGTCAGACCGGGCCTGGCGAGACATCCTAGCACTCTCGAACCTGCCAAACTTTTCCTCCTTCTCTTCCGACTTCGTGAAGCACCTCTCAGAATTCCGGGTCATCTTCGACAGCCTTGAACCCCACCGGTTAGCTGGGCCCCAGAATATGGCAGGATGAGCCCATCGAGGGGACGAGTCCCTAGGAAAGTCTTGTCTGAGAGCCTTCTCTAGGGGGCCACCCAGGGTTGCCCAGCAGCTGTGGCCACATCTCCTCTGTGCCCCCAGTGCTGAATCCCTGGGATAGCCCACTCTCCCCAGCTGTCCAGCCGGCCAAATCCCTAGGGCCACCAACCTCCTTCCAACAGGCTGGCTCTCAGGGAGGTGTGGGCTACTGTTGCAGGGAGCCTTTGCCTGGCATCTGGGACAAGTACCTAGACCAGTTCCAGAAGCTGCTAGTCCTCCGCTGCCTGCGTGGGGATAAGGTTACCAACGCCATGCAGGACTTTGTGGCCACCAACCTGGAGCCACGCTTCATTGAGCCCCAGGCAAGTGCTGGCACCCTGGCAGGACTGGCACCTTGAGCTCGTCCCCACCCTGGGTCCTAGGGCCCTGGCTGCATCTGGATAGACTACTTGGCCAGGCCAGGACCCCTGCTTGCTCCCTAAAGGCTCTGAGAGGTTCCAGCCCCCACCAGGAAGCCACTGGGGACCACTCTGAGAACCCCAGATCCCCCTCCCTTGCCCTGATCGCTCTGCAGCCCCAGGTGGTCTCAGCATCTCCCCCTGCCCTTGCAGACAGCCAACCTGTCAGTGGTGTTCAAAGACTCCAACTCTACCACGCCCCTCATCTTTGTGCTGTCACCCGGCACAGACCCTGCTGCCGACCTCTACAAGTTTGCCGAAGAAATGAAGTTCTCCAAAAAGCTCTCTGCCATCTCCCTGGGCCAGGGACAGGTCAGGGTTAGGCAGGGAGAAAGAGAGTGGGCTGGGGGATGGGCTAGCTGCCCCCCTGCTCAGTGCTCCTGCCCCTGCAGGGCCCTCGGGCAGAAGCCATGATGCGCAGCTCCATAGAGAGGGGCAAGTGGGTCTTCTTCCAGAACTGCCACCTGGCACCAAGCTGGATGCCAGCCCTAGAACGCCTCATTGAGCACATCAACCCCGACAAGGTGTGTTGCCCTGCCCATCACAGACCCACTGGGGCCTCCTCTGCATCCATCAGGGACTAATGAGGCAGAAATAAGAGAATCATGCAAAGCACTCTGCCTCATGTGCTCGGCAACTGACATGTGCCACGCATTGACGTCCTTAATCCTCTCAATCCACCCCCACCCCCAGTTACCTGTACAAGTGGTGATGTGACTTGCCCAGGGACACCCAGCACAGACTGTGACCTGGGACTTGCCAAAGCCCCTTTTTCTTTTTTTAGATGGAGTCTCACTCTGTCACCAGGGCTGGGGTGCAGTGGTGCGATCTCGGTTCACTGCAACCTTCACCTCCCGGGTTCAAGTGATTCTTCTGCCTCAGCCTCCTGAGTAGCTAGGATTACAGGCGCCCACCACTACGTCCAGCTAATTTTTTGTGTTTTTAGTGGAGACAGGGTTTCACCATGTTGGCCAGGCTGTTCTCGAACTCCTGACCTCGTGATTCACCTGCCTTGGCCTCCCAAAGTGCTGGGATTACACACGTGAGCCACTGCGCCCAGCCAAAAGTCCAATTTTTAACCAGTTGTCTGTGCAGCCACGTCTGACCCACCTCAGGGTCCCTGAGCAGGAGGCAGCCTGGTGTCAGGATGGCCACCAGGCATGGATCTCAATGCTCACGTGGAGCCATGGCCATCAGGTACACAGGGACTTCCGCCTCTGGCTCACCAGCCTGCCCAGCAACAAGTTCCCAGTGTCCATCCTGCAGAACGGCTCCAAGATGACCATTGAGCCGCCACGCGGTGTCAAGGCCAACCTGCTGAAGTCCTACAGTAGCCTTAGTGAAGACTTCCTCAACTCCTGCCACAAGGTGAGGCACACCTGGGCACACAGGCCCATCATACCTGGCCCCTGTCCCGGTTCCTCACCTCCCCTGCCTCCCACCTCCCCCAGGTGATGGAGTTCAAGTCTCTGTTGCTGTCTCTGTGCTTGTTCCATGGGAATGCCCTCGAGCGCCGTAAGTTTGGGCCCCTGGGCTTCAACATCCCCTATGAGTTCACGGACGGAGACCTGCGCATCTGCATCAGCCAGCTCAAGATGTTCCTGGAAGAATATGATGACATCCCCTACAAGGTGGGCCTGGGGCAGACTGGGACTTGGGGGACTGGGCACTTAGGGGAGCCCTCACCCACCCACCCCATAGGTCCTCAAGTACACGGCAGGGGAGATCAATTACGGGGGCCGTGTTACTGATGACTGGGACCGGCGCTGCATCATGAACATCCTGGAGGACTTCTACAACCCTGACGTGCTCTCCCCTGAGCACAGCTACAGTGCCTCGGGCATCTACCACCAGATCCCACCCACCTATGACCTCCACGTGAGTCCAGCCCAAAGGGCTACACAGGAGGGGCCTGCTAGGCTGGGGTTCTAGGGTACCATGAGCACCTTGGTGCTGGGTGGGAGGAGACGCAGCCCCCACCCTCCATCAGCGTTCTTTTCATCAATCAATCCATCCCACGAAGACAGCCTTGGCGAGGGAGTCAGTCCCTGCCCACTGGGGCTCGCCTCTGTGCGTGAACTCCTGGTCAGCCACTTCGTGTGTAGAATTACTCAGTGGAGGCTTGGGGCAGCTCCTCCAAGATGGTAACAAGGCTCAGACTCCACAGTCAGGGAGGGCTGCCACAGAAATGATGCTTCCCCTAAGATGTGTGGGGAGAAGCCATGAGCCAGGGCTGGGTTGTGTGGGTCATCAGTGCAAAGGGCCTGTGGCAGGAAGGAGCCTGACAAATTTGGGCCACTGAATAGAGGGGCAGGGAATGGATGGCAGTAACAAGGGGGCTGGGAGGGAAGCAAGGGCCATGCCACACAGTGCCTCAGAGGCCTGGAGTCCGAAGGCAGGGACATGCATAAGGGTTATAAGCAGGAGTGACAAGTGGGGGATATGACAAGTGGGGATGTGCTCCATTGGAGGGTAACTCTGAAGGCTGGGGTGGAGCAAGCCAGGGGCTTCCATGTTGGCCTCCTCCCTCCTAGGGCTACCTCTCCTACATCAAGAGCCTCCCACTCAATGATATGCCTGAGATCTTTGGCCTGCATGACAATGCCAACATCACCTTTGCCCAGAACGAGACGTTCGCTCTCCTGGGCACTATCATCCAGCTGCAACCCAAATCATCTTCTGCAGGCAGCCGGGGCCGGGAGGAGGTAGGTGGTGTCAGAGGAAGGGGCCCAAGGGCTGGACGGGCTGGGCTCCACCATCCTGCCCACTCCCCTGTGGGAAGGAGCTCTGTGTATGTGGAATCACACAGGGGATAAGGGGGGCCAGCCTTGACCCCCGTGTTCCTTTGCCCCTGCAGATAGTGGAGGACGTCACCCAAAACATTCTGCTCAAGGTGCCTGAGCCTATCAACTTGCAATGGGTGATGACCAAGTACCCAGTGCTGTATGAGGAATCAATGAACACAGTGCTAGTACAAGAGGTCATTAGGTAATCACCTCGCCACACCCCCGCCCCAAGTCAGTGGCCACTGGACTGTAGAGAAATGACAACAGGAGTTACTATGGGCCAGGTGCCATGCCAAGTGCTACACCTCTAACTCAGCCATTTTTGTTGTTGAGACAGAGTCTCTGTCTGTTGCCAGCAGTGGTGTGATCTCAGTTCACTGAAACCTCCACCTCCCGGGTTCAAGCGATTCTCCTGCCTCAGCCTCCTGAGTAGCTGGGACTACAGACGTGCACCACCACACCCAGCTAATTTTTGTATTTTTAAGAGACGGGGTTTCACCATGTTGGCCAGGATGGTCTCCATCTCCTGACCTCATGATCCACCTGCCTCAGCCTCCCAAAGTGCTGGGATTATAGGCGTTAGCCACCGCGCCTGGCCAACTCAGCCATATTTTTATTATTCACATTTTGTAGACGAGTAAACTGTGCCCCCAAAATATTCAGTAAGCTATCCCAGTCCAAGTTCACACATTTGCTAAGGGCCAGAGCTGGGATTTGTACCCAGGCCACCTGACCCAGTTCTCTGCTCTTAGTCTCTGTATTTTGCCATTGCTTTTCAGTCTGTGGCCTTGAGCTGGGGAGCATAGCTACTGCCACGCGACCCCAGCCCACTACCTATTCTCTTGCCACTGGCCTCACAGGTACAATCGGCTGCTGCAGGTGATCACACAGACACTGCAAGACCTACTCAAGGCACTCAAGGGGCTGGTGGTGATGTCCTCGCAGCTGGAGCTGATGGCTGCCAGCCTGTACAACAATACTGTGCCTCAGCTCTGGAGTGCCAAGGCCTACCCATCGCTCAAGCCTCTGTCCTCATGGGTCATGGACCTGCTGCAACGCCTGGACTTCCTGCAGGCCTGGATCCAAGGTGGCATCCCAGCTGTCTTCTGGATCAGTGGCTTCTTCTTCCCCCAGGCTTTTTTAACAGGCACTCTGCAGAATTTTGCCCGCAAATTTGTCATCTCCATCGACACCATCTCCTTTGATTTCAAGGTCTGGGCACAGCCAGGGCCGGGTCAGGTGACAGGCTAGGGTACAGCCCAAGGAGGAGAGGCTCTGAGGCCACGCTTGGTTGGCAGTTGGGGGCTCCCTAAGCCAGGGCATGGAAAGACCCAAGCCAGAAGAGGCCATGAGTCCCAGGAACGGGTCTGGCCTGGGTCCATCAGAAATCCACAGAGGCAGGGCACAGACCACAGGCCATGGGCTAACGTGGTAGGTACATGATGATGGGCAGGCAGGCAGCATTAGGCAGAGCTCAGAAGGGAGTTTTGTGCCTCCTAACCCAGATTCTGGGTATTGTTGTGTGTGAGGGGTGTGTCTGTGTTTACCCACAGGTGATGCTTGAGACACCATCGGAGTTAACACAAAGACCCCAAGTAGGGTGCTATATCCATGGATTATTCCTGGAAGGTGCCCGCTGGGATCCAGAGGCCTTCCAGCTGGCCGAGTCTCAGCCCAAGGAGCTGTACACAGAGATGGCCGTTATCTGGCTCTTGCCAACACCCAACCGCATGGCTCAGGACCAGGACTTTTACCTGTGCCCCATCTACAAGACACTGACTCGTGCTGGTATGAGGCCTGGGGTGGGAGCCTACACTATGAGGGGGGACCCAGGACTAACCCAGCCCGGCCCAGCCCAAGCCAGTCAGACTGATCCAGGTTAGCTGAACAAGGGACAACAGAGATTTGGGCCAGGCCAGCAAGCAGCAGGCAGGTTAATGCCCAAGGCCTGCCATCTGGCTGTGGGGAGCACCCCTGAGCTCCTATCCTACATGCCTCCCTCAGCAGGCCCACCTTGGGCCCCAAGAGCCTACAAGCCCCAGCCTGTCATTGGGAGTTCAGAGGGGTAACTGAGGCCCAGAGCAGGAACTGGTCTGGACTGGGTCCATCGGAGAATGAAAAGTGGCATCAACTCTGCCATCCCTATCTTCAGTCCCCAATACAGTAACCCTGGGCAGACTTGAACCCTGGCCAGACCCCCTCACCAGGCAGGCTTCCTCTTGGGTCAGGGCCCCCTCCCTGTCCTCAGCTTAGCCTGCCCACTGCCCTGCCCCTACGCTATCCCTGCTCTAGTAGTAATAGGGCATGACCTAACCCGTCCCCCTCCTTGCCCATTCCAGGAACACTATCAACCACAGGACACTCCACCAACTATGTCATTGCTGTGGAGATCCCCACCCATCAGCCCCAGCGACACTGGATAAAGCGTGGTGTGGCCCTCATCTGTGCCCTGGACTACTAGACTGAGACAGAAGGGCTGAGGCCATTAAAGCTGAATTTTCTAAGCAGTCCAGCTGTGCCTTAGCTGCTTGCATGAGGACCCCTCTGCAGGATTCATTGCCAGTGGGGTAGTGAGGGGATGCAGCAGCCTCAGCAGATGATGCAGTTGGCAGAGGAGAGCGGGACAGAGGTGGCAGCTTTGACCTGCTTTACCTGTCCAAACGCAACAAGGAAGAGATGCCCAGCGCCCTCCCAGGGAGAACACACCAGGCAAGATTAGAGGCAGCCCTGCCTCTTTGACCCAGAGTCCCAGCACCTCTCCAGGTTGCAAAGCCACAGATTTGGTGAAAGCCATGGCCCTCTCCCCAGAAAGTACACCCTGTCTACAGTCCACCTGAAGCCCTCCTCAGCTCAGGTCCAAATCCCAGGCCTAGGATCCCAAGGATCTCTGGCCCAAGACAGTTGGACACTCAAGGATCATATACTTTTACCTTTCTGGTCCCAGGGCCCTGAGCACACGAGGTCTAGTAAGGCCCCCCCTCCCACCACACACACATAGCCCAGCCTCCACATCTCAGGCCAGCAACCACAGGAGGGTTCATTTCTCAGGAGATTCTTAGGAGAGTTTTATTCATTGATCCAGTATTTACAGGGGCTAGAGGGGTCAGGCTGTGCTCAGCCCAGAGGCAGCTGCCACACATGCCGGCACCCCCCACTCAGTCACTATGTACAGATAAAGGGGCCTGCTTGGATCACCTTTTTCAAAACCATCTGGCAGAGGCCACGGGGCTGTGTTGGGGCCTGGACTCCAGAGGCACTGCTGGGCCCATTACCCCTTGGCATCAGGCCCTCTGGAACACAGGGGCTCCAACTGGTTGTCTTGATCCTGCTGTCCCCACCCTGAGTGCCTTGCAGAAGCTGAGGAAGCTGGAGTAGCAGGGAGAGCTGAGGGTGCCAGCTTCCTATAAGCAACCCTGTCTCTGCTACCCCTGAGAGGGAGACATGGTAATACTGAGGGGCTGGACAGAGGCTCCTCTGAGCCCCAAGCTCCAGGGACAGAGACCTAGAGCCCAATTTAGGCCCATATCTAGGGCCACAACACTGAAGGCGAAGAGCCCCAGAACCTTGCTGTGGAGAGCAGTCTTGAACAGCCTGGCTAGAACAAGGAAGACAGTTCACAGGCCACGGAACAGTTCCCACATGCTCTGCTCAGGCCATGGGATCCCAGCAGCCTGCTCACCCCAAACCCACTGGGACACCCTACTCCCAACCCAGCCCAGTGCTGGGTCCCTGAGTTTGGCACTCTCCTAAGAGGAACGAAGAGAGAAGGCCTGGCTTCCTTACAACAGGGACAGGCTGGTGGCTGGGGCTAGAGCAGCAGGGCCCAAGGCCTACCCAGGCCCCCAGCTGGGACCCTGTAGTTGGGACCCTGGCATGATATAAGGACCTGGGCCCACCAGGACAGCTCCTAGGAGAGAAAGCATAGTCAGGTAGGAACCTATGTCAACATGGTGGCATGCTGGGTTGGAGCCCAGAAAAATAGATGTCTCTGATAGGTAAAATATATATTCTGCTGCCCAGGCAGAAGGGCCAGGTCCTGCTGCTCCACAGCCGGCTGTGGAGGAAGCTGCAGTACCTGGCTGTGCCCTAACTCCAGATGCTGCCTCCTGAGCACTATGGGGCTGATCTGCCCTGTGGCAGGCCTCAGGGCACGATGGAAGGAATGTGGCCTGGTTCCTCCCATTCCCAGGGCCTGGACACTCTGGCTGGGACTATTCAGTAATACTTGGAAAAGGGGAAGTGGGGCAGGGAAGGACCCTGGTGAGGGCCACACGGCAAGAGTGGGCTGCAGAGTCGGGGCCAGCAGTCCTCACTGGCGCTTGGCCTTATAGGGGCGAGAGCGTTTCCGCCGGTCAGGCTTCCGCTGCTTGTGGAGCCGGCCGATGCTGACCCCTTGGCGCCGCCGCACGGAGATGTTCTGCTCCACTAGGTTGGCCAGCATGCCTGTGGAGAGGCAGAGACCCTTGAGCAGGTGCTGGCTGCCTCAGGCCAGGAGCTAAGGCTCTCATGGCCCTCCCTGTGCCCCAAGGTCTGCTCAAGCCTCAGGAGAGGCCACGGGAGGGAAGCTGAAGGACATGGCCCTCAGCAGGGCATTCCAGTTAAGCCAGCAGCACATCGCCTCACCTTCCTGAGCCAGCATGGAGATAAAGGTGCAGATGAACTCATCGTAGTTGTGGGTCCTTCTCTGGTCATCAATCTGTAGGAAAGGAGAAGGCTGAGAGCACTGGAGCCAATCTTGCCAGAGCAGCCACCAGCAGACCTTGGGAGAGGCCAGATCAGGCAACTGGAGAGATCACCCACCTTGAACTTCTTCCTCTTCTCTACCTCTTCCTTGAGGCACGCCTCATAGTTTGCAATCTCAGCCTCCACACACTTTAGCAGTGCCAGCAGCTCCTGCCAAAACCCAGCATTGCACCTCTGATGGGGGCTGGCCAGCAACAAAGCCCCACGAGCAATAGGCAGCTAGAGGCAAGGATGAGCAGCAAGTCCATGCCTACAGAGGCCCCTGCCACCACCCAACCCAGAAAGTCTTCCTGGCACATGGCTCCAGCCAATCTTCACACCAAAGTTCCCATCAAGAACTTGGCACCCGGGCAGGAGGCGCTCAGGCCCTACCCTCTGCCAGGATTAAAGGAGAAAGCCACAAAGGAGGCTCACCTTGGGTGAGTACTTCTCCCCACTCAAGGGCTCGCCAGGCCTCACCAGCCCTGTCTTCTCTCTGCTGTCCGTGGCTTCCATGACCTCCTTCTCCACTGGGCTGCTGGACCCCTGGCTGCCTTGGATTGGTCTGATGGAGGGCGAGGAACCCTTCCCACCCTCTGGGAAGAGAGGTCACAAGAAAATCATTAGAGTGCAGGACACTTTGTGGTCACTTGGCCACTTCCCTTCTCCCTCCTGGGTGCACCAAGTGGCCAGTGAGCCAGTCCAAGGCCCACCTGTCAGCGCCAGGGGACTCAGCACCCCATCCTCAGCCAGGTGCAGCAGGCCTGTGCTGATGACAGGACCCAGATCGCGGACAGCACGGTTGTAGCGTATGCAGTCAACACGCAGCAGGCTGTCATCCTCTCCAAAAAGCACCTTGGAGATGTGGGAGGTGACAGGGCTGGAGGGCCGCGTCGGGTTGGCCGAGCGGATGGGTGAGCGCAGTGGCGAGTTGAAAGCACTGCCGATCTCAGAGGCTGTGTCCGTACTCTCATTGCTGGGGGTGGGCGAGGGCTGCGAGTGTGTGGGCACTGCCACAGCCGGACTCCCAGCCCCACTGCCAGTCTTGATGGACAGAGGAATTGACAGGTCCTTCTGGGACTCTTTGAGCTTCTCAGCCAAGACGTTGATGGTGTTGGGCTGCAGTACTGACAGTTGCCCATCAGCAGAACCGCTCAATGCCCCTGGCTTCCCTGTTCCCTTCCGCTTATACCTGTGGGGCCGGAGAAGATGTGAAGCAAGGGAACGGGCCAGGTGACCATACCCAGCAGTACCCAGAATGGCTTAAACACATCCTGACCTCCAGGGGCTGACCCTAAAATTCCTTATACTTGGTCTAAGCAGCTTGAACTAGCCTTGCTAAGCCTGGCATCAAGTTCTGTCAGCTGCAGCCAAGTGTCCTCAAAAGACACTTCCTCTATTCCAGCCATCTCACTCCTGGCCTTTTGCCAATGCCCTGTGTTCCAGCAAAGCTGCCTCCCCACCACCCACATCTCCATCCCTGCCCCAACCAATCCTTCAAGGCCTGGCTAAAAGGCCACTTCCAACAGGACATGATCTATGCTTATATGCTTACCCCCCAGTCTACCAAAAACTTCCTGGACACTTGGGGTCAGCCCCATCATGCCAGCCTCCCCCAGGGCCCCAAATTTTGCAGGTGCTCAACATTATCTGCTGCAGGGCATTCTCAGACACAGACTGAGATATTCAGAATGAGATCTGAAGCACCCAGAGCCTGGTAGCCTTAGAAAGCTGGGGCTGACCTAATGGCAGAGTTGGTATTCTGCACGTCGTCATCCTCGTCATCCTCATAGTCATCCTCATCATCTGAGTACTGCTGGGGTGGGCGGACTGGAACTCGGCTGCGGCCCACACCAGCCGCCAGGTCTTCTTCCTCCTGGGACAAAGACCAGGGCAGTTACAAACAAGCACTGCTCGGCCCAGGCTGAGCCTAGACACTCACAGCCAGAGAGAAAGCCAAACATGGTTTTCCAGACTGAGTCAGCGGAACCCCTCCAGGTGTTCCACGGCCTGTCCTTGGCTTGTGGGGTGGCTGCCACCCACTTACACTGCATAGAAACCCACGGAGGGGTTCTAAGAGAAACAGAGTGCCCTGAAACACAAGCCTTTATTTTGCCAGTAAAACCCAACTCATAAAGTTGTACCAAGGAGCGTGACCTAAACATTTAATCCCACAGTCACGTAAGTAGATTAAATTCAAAGGAATTCTCCCTGCCTCCCTAAGCCCCTGCTGTTGTGAGGCCTTTTTGTATCAGGCAGAGGAATCTAGCATCCCAGGCCCAGGCAGCTTGACCCAGCCATAGCAAGGGTGAACACCAAGGAACCACATGGGGAAATTGCCTGTTGCAGCCTCTCAAGAGAATCAAGTAGAGAATCCTGCAAGGGTGCTCCCAGCTTACCTGCATGGGGGACTTGGCATAGTTGTGATTGTCTAGAAAGGCTGGCAGCCGCTGGACAATGGGAGTGGGGTTGGGGGGAACACCGTTGAGGCTACTGCCTGGAGGCTTCACCACCAGCTTGGGTTTGCTGGGAGGGCTATGGGATGGGGCTTGTGTGCATGAACCAGCCGCCTCCTCTGCACCATCTGAGACAGGGCAAGAACACAGGCAGGACCTCCAGTAGGATCTCCAAGAAAAGCTCACGGTCTCCCCAGCCCTGTGGAACAGCACTTCCCAGGGAAGAACAGCCGAGCCAGCCGGTGGAATGGAAGTCAGCAAGCTCTAAGTCATGATCCCGCAATGAGACAGGGAAAAGAATGAGATGGGGAAAAAAAAGAGGCAGAAAAAAAAAATGCCTCTAGAGAAAACTAGAAAGGGAGTGTACATTACAGAGAAGGGCCCAGGGGCCTGTGGTAATAGCAGCCCTTTACAGGTGCCTTTTTTTTTTCTTTTTTTTTTGAGACGGAGTCTCACTTGTCAGCCTAGGCTGGAGTGCAGTGGCTGATTTCAGCTCACTGCAAGCTCCACCTCCTGGTTTATGCTATTCTTGCTCTCAGCCTCCCCGAGTAGCTGGGACTACAGGCCTCGCCACCTCCCGGGCTAGTTTTTTGTATTTTTAGTAGAGATGGGGTTTCACTGTGTTAGCCAGGATGGTCTCGATCTCGACCTCGGATCCGCTTCCATCTTAGCCTCCCCAAAGTGCTGGGATTACAGGCTTGAGCCACCGCCCCCGGCCTACAGGTGCCTTTCTTTAGGGAAGGACTGCTCTCCCTCTACCTTCTGCTAGGGGAAGAACACTGCCCAAGGACATCCCCAGAAAAAGACTTGCCCGGCTTAGGCCTCCCAGGTCAGACATCAGGGGGTGGCTCTGAGGCCCACAAGAGGTCCCAAACCCCCTAGTACCTGTGTGGGTGCCCTCAGTGGCTGCAGGGGCCCTGTTTGCTTCCAGCACCAGCGGGGACTTGTTGCTGGCTGACTTGGACTCCTCAGGCAGCTGTGACTCTTGAGACTTGTGGGTCTGAATCAGCTCCGGCTGTGTTACTCTTATCAGCTAACAACAGAATCCAAGGCTCAGAGGAGGAAGGGTAGACCCGGGCTTCTACCTCAAACAGCTAAGGGCTGAGAACCTAAAGGAATAATGGCCTTGGCTCTACCCATTTACTCACAGGGAAATAAAACACCCAAATGCAAACTTCCTTTTAGAAGCTATTCTCCCTCCCCACTCCAAGTCCCACCTTTCCCATAAGGGGAGCAAAGAAAAGATGTGGTTAGCTGAAGCCCAGATCTACAAAAGAGTGTGTTCGGGAATCAGAGACAAATGTTGTGGGGGAAGGGAGGAGGAATGCAGGGAGGGTTGGGCTGGGCAGGGGCCAGAGAGAAAGGGCACCTACCTGCTGCAAAGCCTCTAGTACTGTCTGACGGTTCACCTTCAGCACATGCAACCTGGCCTCATACTTGATCCTGCGATCGGGCACCACTGCCATCAGGTTGAAGCGGATGTCGTGGTAGGGCTCCCTGCAGTCACAGCCGCAGCCGTGAGAGCAGCTCCTGCCCCGGCCCCGCCATCAGGTTGAGGCAGATATCCTGGCAGGGCTCCCTGCAGTCACACCTGCAGCTGTAGGTATAGGCCCCACCCCAACAGGCAGGCAGCGACTAGCCATACACGCCAGGCACCTGAGCTGGTACCTTCCAACAAGCTGTATGAGGGGCCTATCAGGAAGTGAACTAGCAGACCTGGGCTGCCTAAGGCTCCACCAAGGCCTGCCCCTCCCCCAGCCCAACGAGGAGCAGGCCACAGGCAGCCCAGGCAGGAAATAGGACAAGGAGTTGAGAGCCCATGATCTAAGCCTGATCTTGCCAGATTCACCATATGGCCTTGCAATTTACAAATCACCTGGATACTCTCTGTCCCTCCCAAAGTAGGTACAGCTCCAGAAGGTAGAACAGGGCAGGTGCAGGGCCCTTACCCTGCAGTGGCGAGGCCAATACGCTCCATGATGACCCGCCGGGCCTTGTCTGTCCACTCCTCATCCTCCCCCCAGGGCCCTGGTGGAGACCAAGACAAGGAATCAGCGAGAAGGAAACCCTGAGTTTGGGCAGGCCAACAGTGGGAAGGAAGACACGGGAGAGCAGTTGAGCCAGGAAGTCAGGAGCTGGTCAGGCAATATGGTGCAGGGTGAAACCCCAGCCAGGGCCAGGTGTCGGTACCCACAACCTCTGCCACTGGGTCCCACATACCAGAGGGCCCTGAGCCCCAGCTCCCTAGGAGGTAGGCAGAGACACCCAACGGGCCTCCAGCTCATGGTGCCTACCATGGTCAATGGGGTAGACCTTCAGCCCATCCAGCTCAAAGAGCCGGCCTGTGATAGGCACATAGCTGACAAAGTGGAACGCCTCCATGGTCCGCACTGCACTAAGGCCATTCTGCTTCTCAGGGAGGTGGCGTGGCTCGGGCCTGGGGAAGGACAGAGTCAAGACCCAAAAAATGATACTCCCCCTACTCGCACCCCACATCAGCTCCCACAGCTCCCACGCACCTGGCATGGCTATTATGTGCCTTGGCCAACTCCGGGGCATTGCCAATCGCATATCCTTTGCTCTACGGGGAAGAAAATAAGGCTGTATCAGAATAATTTCTCCTCAGGTAGGACTATGGTTGGAAGGCAAAGCTTCAGAGAGCAGCCTGGAGGCATTCCAAATGAACTTTCTTAAAAGGTTTGTCAGGGCAGAAAAGAGCTCTGGAGTCCCAAAGAGATGGACTGTGCTGGCCTTGCATGGTAATTCGTGGATACTAGGAAGCAACATGGCCTGAGAGGAAAAGTCCTGACAGAGAAGATTCTGACATGGTGTGACTTAAGGAAAGTCTCCTCCTTCCCTAAGCCTGTCTCCTTTCCCCACAACTGTGCCTAAAAACAATGGCCTTACACAATTTATTTAAGAGTCTAATGTAATATAAATGATCATTTGAAAAAAACACACACACAAAAAACAGCCTAATAGTACCCAGTATCATGTGGTAGCATTCCCAGTGGCCCTCAGGGTCAGATCTGCCCAGTTGGCTGTGAGCCAGGATGAAGGCACTGCAGCCTACCTCAGGGCTGAAGCCCTTGGTGAAGTCCTTCATGCGACTCAGGGTGGGTCCCAGGTCCACGTTGCTGCAGTTCAGGAGCACGCTCAGCAAGGCATGAGTCGCACAAGAGTTGGGTATCAGCTGTGAAATCAAGAATAGTCACCCATACACAGTACCCCTCACTGCAAACCACAAGCCCACATACATCAAGAATGGGGATCCAAAGCAGGTCAGTCATATCTGGACAACTCCCCTTCTCAGCTCCATCTTTGCCTAATGTTTATTTATTTAACAAGCACCTACCAAATACGCACTGGGTATCTGAGGACACAGAGAGTGGACTCACATACCCCCCTACTCTGAAGCTGTTCCCTTTAATGAATTAGAGCTCAGTTCCTTCTGCGAGGGTTTTTGTAGCCACCGCCCCTAGAATCTGCCTATCTCCTCCTTCTGTCTTCCTCCATTTCCACTTCCCAAGCAAAAAAATGGCAGCATCCCAACCTCCAAACAAAGCACAGAGTCCAGCAGACCTGGTGGGCAAAGAACATGTTATTCACAATATCATCATCAATCACGGACGTATCATCCACCAAGGTAGAGACCTTTCGCCGGGACCGGCGCTCTTCGATCCATTTGAACAGGAAGATAAATCCATATACAGGGCTGGGGGAAGTAAGAAGCAGAGCCAAATCAGCCAAAGGGGAGAAGGCAATCAGCATTCCCTTATTTCTCCCACTGAGCCTTTGCACTGCGTCATCACTCAGGTGTCCTTGCTGTGATCCCACCTCTCCCCTGGCTTCTTCCCAATACTGTGTCTGAAGTGGCCTTGTGCTCTCATACACCAAAGGCCTGCCACAGGCAAAGCTAAGCATAAGCTTCTGGCTGTGATGCTCCGGGAGTCCACCCAGTCTCCTTATGAAGTCTATGGTTCAGGGTAAGAGAAGAAAAGCTGGAACTGAGGGTCAAGGATGGGACAGGGTAAGAACACAAAGTAAGACAAGAACAAAAACTCTGATGAGGAACTGAGGCAATAATTCTCACTTGTGGGCCCCAATGAAGTCAGGAAAGCAAATGAACACCTACACCAGTCTCTTTTGTTCCAGGAAATTAAAGCAGACTTCTTGGTTCAGTCACTGTTGCTACTGTTGCTACTCTCCTACACCTCTATTCTGCAGGCCCACTGGGACAAGATCCTAAGTGTGGGCACCCAGGAGGGGCCTTGTCACCCCAACCAATCAATACAGGATGACTTTGTGTCAGGATTAAAGCCAGGCACACATGGACACACTGAAATTAATACATTACACAACCGCACAAAAGGCACTGCGTGCCCTGGGTCTTCCTGCTGCAAGGCCAAGAAAGCAGCTGAACCAAAGGATGGTTAGGGGTAGGGAGCGGGCTGCTACAAAAAGAGAAGCGCTAAGGAAAGATTGGGAGAAAAGAAAGTTTCAGTTTGATCAGGAGGCGGGCACTCAGAGAGCAAGGCTGCTTCTTTATGTCACATTTTATAACGTAGGGTTCCTGGCACTGCCTTCCCTAAGGGGCCTGTTCTCTGGGACCTTCCCCAGCACTCTGGGTGTAAGGGGCAGCCCTGGTGTACAGCCACTTACCCCTGGCATTTGCTCTGAAGGTCGTAGATCTCCTCCACTTGCACCCCTTTGACACCTGCGATGAGGAAAGGAAAGCAGTAGGGAAGGACAGATTCTGGTGAGTGAGGGCGCAGGGGTGGGCCCCCACATCCCCGGTCAGGCAGGCAGAAGAGGCTCTTACCGAAATCTTCCACTAGCAAGGTGAAGAGGCCTGGGTGGGGCGACAAGAGGAGGGGGTGATGGTCAGGCAGGCGCGTTCCGGGCCCATCCGGCCTCCCCAGCCCCTGGCCCTCCCGGTCCCCTCCTCACCCGGGTCGCTCTCCAGCTCCAGCCAGCCCTTATTCATCTTCCCGCGGGGCGGCCCCTCAGCGCCATGTCCAGGCCCTCCCGCCCCACCGCTGCCCGCACCGGGAGCCCCCACTGCCCCCGGGGCCCCTCAGCCCCACACACAGACAACGGGCCCAGCCGCGTCACCCGCCCGCGCCGGCGGCACGACGTCACCAAGGCGCGACGGCCCTGCTCCGCCTCTGGGCTCGTCTTCCGCCGGCCGGACTTCAGACGCGGGCACGCGCTCAAAGACGAACGCGCACGCGCAGAGGGACGGAGGCGAAGGGGAGGGGCGGGGCGAGGCGGGCGAGGGGAAGAGGGGGGCCGGGCGATGCTGAGCGCTGAGGCTCGAGAGGAGGGGCGGGACCGGCGAGGGCAAGGGGCGGGGCCGGGCAGTACTAGGCCCGGGTGGAGGGAGAGGAGGGGCGAGGGCGGGCGAAGGAAAAAGGCGGGGCCGGGAAGTGCTGGGCGCGGGTGGTGCGAGAGGAGGGGCGGGGCAGGCTAGGGAAAAAGGCGGGGATGGGCGGGGCTAGGCGCGGGCGAGGGGGAAGGGGCGGGGGCGGCGAGGGGAAGGGGCGGGGGCGGCGAGGGGAAGGGGCGGGGGCGGGTGGTGCTGGGCGCTGAGGCGCGGACGGAGGGGCGGGGCGGGCGCGCGGCCGTTAGCGCGCGGCCGTTAGCGGTCCCTTTCTACCAACGGTAGGCGTTGCCGCGGTTCCCGAGGGTCACAGTCCGCGTGACCCGCCCCCGTTTGCAATCTCGCCGTCTTCGCCGGCGCAGTCACCGCGCAGGGCGGCCGCCCGGAGGTAGCTACCACGGCCTGTGTCAACGACTAAAGCTCCGGTACAGCGGCGCCCTCAGAGACAGCTGAGAGGGTGGCTCTGGCCGGGAGCGGCGGCCGGTGAGCTACCGCGAGGAGGAGCGGCGGAGGCGACCTCGGCCCGGCCCTGCACTAGCCGTCCGGCAGGCGCGACATGATCCTGGTCTGGCATCCGCGGGATGCTCCTTGAGCCCCTTCTCCGGCTGTGAACCTCGGGAACGGTTGTGATCACACCGACACGTATTTTACAAATAAATCATTCTTGCCGCGGCGAGTCGAACGCGTTTATTTATTTTTGATTTTCTCAACAAGCATTTACCCAGCACCTGTCCAGTGAAACAACTTGATAAGCGTTTCGAGGAGCGTCCGCCGGTTTAGGAGGCCACTGCCTGGCAGCTCGTGGAAGCCGTATTTGCAACGCCCCCTTCAGATGATCGTAACGTCTTGTAACTAACTGTGTGTGCACAGAATCCTACTCAAGGAACGTCTTGGCCCAGCGATGCAAAGAACTGAAGTTTCAAGGTTTTATTTCTATTGCTGGATGGTCGGGGTAGCCCCAGTAACTGGGAACTGCTCCGCAGTCCGCTCACATGGACCCCTGTGGGAATAGCAAGGTCAGGACATGCTCTTCTCTCTCCTCTTCCAGCCTGTCCAATGTTTTCCTTGAGGAAGAAGCCATCAGATGTGATTGCTTCTGCAACTCATGGATTAGAGGAGGAGACAGAACAAGCACAAAGAAGGGGAGGGCAGGGTGGCTTTGGTTTCTTGAACAGTAATTTCCTCAGTCGTCCTTATTCATGCAGAATACAGTCCCTGAAGATATTCCTGATCTCCAGTGGTGATCGGAGGCCATGGATACTGGAGTGTCTCTGGAGTGACCTGATTCACCCAGCGCTCCTTCTAAGAAATGCTGTCCTTCTCTCCCCTGACTAGACAGTCCTTTCTTCACAGCAGTGGATTTTCTTTCTTTAGTTCCCCTTCACTTTCAGGGATCTCCCCCTTAACCGGTGAAACTGTACATTTGTTTTAGTTTGTTTACTAATGAAAACAGGTAACAGCCGGAGTTGGCTGACATTGGAAATAGACAAGGTACCTTCTGCACTTTGGCTATTGTACTCGGCTCAGATGGAGACAAAAGTTGGGAACAAACCATATCTCAGTGGCCACCTGAGCCTAGGTGAAAAGAATTGATAGGAGAGGCCAGGCCTGGTGGCTCATACCTGTAATCCCAGCACTTTGGGAGGCTGAGGCGAGAGGATCGCTGGAGCCCAGGAGTTGGAGACCATCCTGGGCAACATGGCAAAATCCCGTTTCTGCAAAAAAATTAGCTGGTGCGGTGGCATGGCACCTGTGGTCCCAGCTATTTGGGAGGCTGAGTCAGGAGGATCATCTGAGCCTAGGAAAGTGGCACTTTCCCACACTCACCCACTGCACTCCAGCCTGGGCAACAATGAGTGACCCTGTCTCAAAAAAAAAAAAAAAAAAAAAAAATAGTGATAGAGCCTAGAGGGTTTTGTCAGTGTTACCTCTTGTCTCTCACTAGAGGGAGTTCTTGCTTTTAGGCAGCCCGAATCTCACAGGCTCCTTTGCCTAGGAAAAAGCTACCTTATCTAGCTTTTACTGGGTAGAATTAAGGCACCCATACTTAGGTGCAAAAGGAGCCTTTTTTTCCTGAGTGCTACTTCATGTGTGCTTTTGTAGGCACAAAGAACCATTTAGCTAGGTCAAGTAATGGTTCTAAGTTCTTTTGCTACTGTGTGATAGCAGTATAACATGAGAGTTAGTGTTGGCCTCTGGAGCCAGGCTACTTGAGTTCAAATCCTACCTATATCACTTACTAACTCTTACCTTGGGCAGGATACTTAAACCTGTGTCTCAGTCCCCTCATCTTGAAAATGGGGATAATAATGGTACCTATTGCATGGCGTTTTTGTGACTTAACACGTCAAGTACCTAGAACAGTCCCTTTTATTCCATCACATGGGTTGGGAGGTGAAGTGCACCATTGCCTTGACCCTGGGGAACTTGATAACCAAATACAGAATCAAATTGCTTACCAAACCCCATTTATATTTATAGCTGGAAGAGCCTGTGTTGTCCTCAAAATAATATAGAAGAATTCAAGATAGGAGAAAGAGACAGCAGCGAATGAAGACTCTAAAAGAAAAGAAGGAATGCCAAAGATTGAGGTAGAAGGAGTTGACATAGGGAGTTTGGGAGAAACTGTCCAATGGCCTGTGGTATAGGTTGCACTTTTTGCCCCCTTTGTCATAGTCTTGGGGGTTGGGGTTGGACAGTGTGGAAGCATACACTGGGAGCTGGGAGCTGTCATACCTGTCTTATCAGTGCTGTCCCTAGTAGCAAAATGCTGACTCTGGAACCTTACTACCCAGATTCATATCCTAGCTCTGCCACTTGCTAACAACTGTGACAGAAGTCACTTCGTTTCTTTATATCTCAGTTTCCTCATCTGGAAAATGTACATAATAATGGTATTTAGAGTGTTCTGTAGATTCATTGAGCTACTGTAGATTAATTGAGCCAATACATGTAAAGTGCTAAGCATAGTGCCTCACAACGGGAAATACTTTTATCAATTTTGGTTCATTTTAGTATGCTTTGTAAAGCTGGTACCACCTGAGATTCAGAATAGTTGGCAGAAGAAACAGTAAAAAAGTAAAAGGGGGTTTACTCTTGCATTAATTGCAACATAGGCAGAACAGGCACTGGGGAGAGAGAGATGCTTACAGTCTGGTTCCTGCCCTCAAATAACTCAGTGAGAGTATGTTTTGCACTTTAAAAAAAATACGAAATATGGCCGGGTACAGTGGCTCACGCCTGTAATGTCAGCACTTTGGGAGGCCGAGGTGGGTGGATCACCTGAGGTCAGGAGTTCTAGACCAGCCTGGTCAACATGGTGAAACCCCGTCTCTACTGAAAACACAGAAATTAGCTGGGCGTGGTGGCAGGTGCCTGTAATCCCAGCTCCTCGGGAGGCCGAGGCAGGAGAATTGCTTGAACCCAGGAGGCGGAGGTTGCAGTAAGCTGAGATCGTGCTACTGCCCTCCAGCCTGGGCAACAGAGCCAGACTCTGTCTCAAGAAAAAAAAAAAAAAAATATATATATATATATATATATATATATGAAATAGGAAAGGCCGGGCACGGTGGCTCACGCCTGTAATCCCAGCACTTTGGGAGGCCGAGGCGGGTGGATCACAAGGTCAGGAGATCGAGACCATGATGAAACCCCGTCTCTACTAAAAATAGAAAAATTAGCCGGGCGCAGTGGCGGCTTCTGTAGTCCCAGCTACTCGGGAGGCTGAGGCAGGAGAAGGTGGACCCGAGGCGGAGGCTTGCAGCACCAGATTGCCACTGCACTCCAGCCTGGGCGACAGAGCAAGACCCGGCCTCAAAAAAAAAAAAAAAGAAATAGGAAAATAAGCTGATGTCTTAGGCTTTAGATATTTTGGTCCTTCATCAGACCCATGAATGGCATTTTAAGGGAAATGTTGGCCGGGTGCGGTGGCTCAAGCCTGTAATCCCAGCACTTTGGGAGGCCGAGGCAGGTGGATCACGAGGTCAGGAGATCGAGACCATCCTGGCTAACACGGTGAAACCCCGTCTCTACTAAAAAATACAAAAAACTAGCCGGGCAAGGTGGCGGGCGCCTGTAGTCCCAGCTACTCGGGAGGCTGAGGCAGGAGAATGGCGTAAACCCGGGAGGCGGAGCTTGCAGTGAGCTGAGATCCAGCTACTGCACTCTAGCCTGGGCGACACAGCGAGACTCCGTCTCAAAAAAAAAAAAAAAAAGGGAAATGTTAAAAAGGTTATCAACAAGGTCCTCAAAGAACACCTCGTGCTTCTTATTTCTCTTGTATAGGAAATCTGCCAAGACTAGGAGGGTAACCCAGAGGAAACCGTCTTCAGGGCCTGGTAAGAAAGACTGGAGCTTGTGTTCAGCCACTGCCTCCAGCCCTCAGCAAAGAAGGCCACCTGTGTGGGGCAGTACACTTGCTGCTTCTCTTTCTCCCAGCCCTAGTTCTTTCCCAGATTCTCTAAGATCTTGAGGACTCAGGAACTGTCATTTTAAATTACCATGTTTGAAGTTCAAGAAACAAGTTATTCAAGTCACTTTAGAATAAAACAAAACAAAAAAAGTGAAGTGAGCAGTTGTGGCCAACTTGTTCATTGTAACCAGAATTATGTGACAGCCTAATTGATGCCAAATAAGACCTCCTCCCAACCTGCCTTCTTGCCAAAGTGACCCTTTTCCTAGTATTCTACTCCTTCCTGACTTAGAGGAATGATTACATTCTCACCCTTCCCTTCCATTCTTAATGGTCAACTTGAGCCAAATTCTGAGTGTCCTTTCTTCCAGTTTGCTGGCTATGCCTTCAAGAACCTGGGGATCCCGAAAAATTAGGGGAATTTCTTCAGAAAGACAATATCAGCGTGCATTATTTCTGTCTTGTGAGTATGAGACCTCCTTTGCTTTGAATATCCTATGGCTTTTGATGTACTGACTGTTCTCTGTTACATCCATCCTCAGATCCACAGACTTGTTTTTTTGTTTTTCTTAATAGCTTTTTTCTTTTAAAATCTATTTTTAGGCTGGGCGCAGTGGCTCACGCCTGTAATCCCAGCATTTTGGGAGGCCAAGGCAGGAGGATCTCTTGAACCCAGGAGTTTGAGACTGGGCAAACGTGTCTCTACAAAAAAAATTAAAAAAAAAAAAAAAGTTGGGCAGGGTGGCAAACGCCTGTAGTCCCAGCAACTCCAGAGGCTGAGGCAAGAGGATCACTTGAGCGCTGGAGGTGGACACTGCAGTGAGCGGTGATCACACTACCACACTCCAGCCTGGGTGATAGAGGAAGACCCTGCCTCAAAAAAACAAAAATATATGTGTCTGGTATAAAATCCTGACAGTATAAAGTAAGTTCAGTAAAAAGGTCTCTTCCCTAAACAATGTTTCCAATCCTTCTCCCTCTCCTCAGAAACAAATGCTATCAAAGTTGTAACATCTTTCTAATTTTTTTTTCTTAATATTCTTTTTTATTAGGTATGACTTCCATACTGTAAAATTCACCAATTTTTTTCTTTTTTTGAGAATGGAGTCTCACTCTCTCGCCCAGGCTGGAGTACAGTGGCACAATCCCGGCTCACTGCAACTTCTGCCTCCCGGGTTCAAGTGATTCTCCTGCCTCAGCCTCCCAAGTAGCTGGGATTACAGGCACCTGCCACCACGCCTGGCTATTTTTGTATTTTCGGTAGAGATGGGTTTCACCATGTTAGCCAGGCTGGTCTTAAATAAAATTCACTAATTTTAAGGACACAGTTCGATAAGTTTTTATAAATGTATGTCCCCACATAACCACCACCCCAATCAAAATAAGTAACATTTTCATCATCCCAGAAAGTTCACTCCTGCCTCCTTTTCCAGTCAATCCCACTAGACGTAATCACTGTTCTGATCCATGGATTATTTTTGGCTATTCTTTTACTTGATATAAATGAAATCATACAGTTTATAATCTTTTGTATCTGGCTTTTTTCTCCCAACACGGTGTTTTGGAGATTCATCCATATTGTTGCATGTATTCGTTGCTTGTGCCTTTTTATTACCTGGTAGTATTCGGTTGCATGAATAAGTTACTATTTGCTTATCTGTTCACCTGTTGATGAACATGTGAATTGTTTCCATTTGAGGACCATTATGAATAAAGCTACTTTAAGCGTTTGTGTACAAGTCTTTTTGTGAACATGTGCTTTCACTGCTTTTGTGCAAATGCCTAGAAGTGGGATTACTAGTTGTATGCTAATTAGATATTTAACTTTATGTGAGGTTGCCACATCACTGTCCAAAGTGGTTGTACCAGTTTACACTCCTACCAGCAATATATAAGAATTCCAGCTGTGGCCGGGTGCGGTGGCTCACGCCTGTAATCCCAGCACTTTGGGAGGCCGAGGCGGGCGGATCACAAGGTCAGGAGATCGAGACCATCCTGGCGAACACGGTGAAATCCCGTCCCTACTAAAAATACAAAAAAAATTAGCCAGGCGTGATGGCGGCGCCTGTAGTCCCAGCTACTGGCTGAAGCAGGAGAATGGTGTGAACCCGGGAGGCGGAGGCTGCAGTGAGCCGAGATCGTGCCACTCCACTCCAGCCTGGGCTACAGAGCCAGACTTTATCTCAAAAAAAAAAAAAAGAATTCCAGTTGCACAGTATTCTTGCCAAAACTTTGTTTTGTCAGTGTTTTTAATTTTAGCCATTCTAGGTGTGTATTGGTATTTCATTGTGGTTTTAATTTCCATTTTTCTGATGACTAAGGCTTCTTTTCATGTGCTTATTGGCCATTCACATATTTTCTTTTTTTTTTGAGATGGAGTCTTGCTCTGTCGCCCAGGCTGGAGTGCAGTGGCACGGTCTCAGCTCACTGCAACCTCCGCCTTCTGGGTTGGAGCAATTCTCCTGCCTCAGCCTCCCAAGTAGCTGGGACTACAGGCGCCCGCCACCACACGTGGCTAATTTTTGTATTTTTAGTAGAGACGGGGTTTCACCGTGTTAACCAGGATGGTCTCGATCTCTTGACCTCGTGATCTGCCCGCCTTGGCCTCCCAAAGTGCTGGGATTGCAGACAGTCAGTCTCCACTGTCGCCCAGGCTAGAGTACAGTGGTGCAATCTCGGCTCACTGCAAGCTCTGCCTCCTGGGTTCATGCCATTCTCCTGCCTCAGCCTCCTGAGTAGCTGGGACTACAGGCACCTGCCACCACGCCTGGCTAATTTTTTGTATTTTTAGTAGAGATGGAGTTTCACCATGTTAGCCAGGATGGTCTCGATCTCCTGACCTCGTGATCCACCCACCTTGGCCTCCCAAAGTTCTGGGATTACAGGCATGAGCCACCGCGCCTGACCACCACTCAATGTTTTAAATGGGCAAAAATATTTGTACAGATACTTAACAAAAGAAAATATGTGGGCCGGGCTGGGCATGGTGGCTCATGCCTGTAATCCCAACATTTTGGGAGGCCAAGGCGGGTGGATCATGAGGTCAGGAGATCGAGACCATCCTGGCTAACACGGTGAAATCCCGTCTCTACTAAAAATACAAAAAATTAGCCGGGCATGGTGGCAGGTGCCTGTGGTCCCAGCTACTCCGGAGGCTGAGGCAGGAGAATGGCATGAAGCAGGGAAGTAGAGCTTGCAGTGAGCTGAGATCACGCCACCGCACTCCAGCCTGGGTGACAGTGCGAGACTCCGTCTCAAAAAAAAAAAAAAAAAAAAATTGAGTGGTTTTATTATTGAGTTGTAAGAATTGCTTACGTATTTCGGATACAAATTCTTTTTCAAATGTATGTATTAAGACTATTTTTTTCCTAGTCTTTGGCTTGCCTTTTCATTTTCTTAATGGTGTCTTTCAAAGAACAATGATTGTAATGGAGCCCAGTTTATCCATTTCTTCTTTTATGGTCAGTGCTTTTTGTGTGTCACAAGAAATCTTTGCCTACCCATAGAACTACCTTGGTGCCTTTGTCAAAATCAATCTGTGGATCTGGATGATCTGTTTATGTCATTTATCTGTGTATCTATTCTTACACCAATCCCCACTGTCTTCATTATTGTGGCTTTGTAGTGTCTTGAAATTCAGTATTGTTAAGTTCTATAATCCTTTCCAAGATTGTTTTGACTATCAGGTCCTTTCTTTATAAAGTTTATATTAAGCTTGTGAATTTTTCTTTAAAAAAACGTCTACTGGGATTGTGATTGGGATTGCATTGAATTTATAGGTCAATTTGTGAAGAATTGACAAATAATATTGAACCTTCCAATCCATGGACATGGTATATTTCTCCATTTATTTGGGTCTTTTAAAATATATCTCAGCAATGTTTTGTAGTTTTAGTGACGAAGTCTTGTACATCTTTTGTTAAATGTATTCCTAAATATTTTGTGGTTATGCTATCGTAAATAGTATTTTTATTTCATTTTTAAGTTTATTGCTGGCATATAGAAATGCATTTTATTTTTGTATATTGATTTGTATCCTATAATCGTGTTAAATTCAGTTTGGTTAGTTGTTTTTATTTTGTTGTAAATGCCTTGTGTACACAGGATTCCCTATGCACATAACCACGTCATGTGTGAATAAAGACAGTTCTACTTCTTCCTCTCAATCTTTGCCTTTTATTTCTTCTTGCCTTGTTGTATTGGCTAGGACCTTCAACCTAATGTTGAATAGAAGTGGTGTGAGTTGTTATCTTTGTCTTGTTCCCAACATCAGGGGACAGCATCTAATTTTTCACTATAAAAGTATGTTAGCTGTGGTTTTTTTTCATAGATGTTTTTATCAGGTTGAAGATCCCTTTTATTCATATATAGTTTGCCCAGAGTATCATGAATGGGTGTTGAATTTTGTCACTTTTCCTGTATTTATTGAGATTATCTTGATTTTTCTCTTTAATTTTGTTAATGTAGTTTGTTACATCAACTAAATGCTCTAATGTTAAACTAATCTTGCATTCTTGGTATAAACCCTACTTGGTCATGATGTATTGTCCTTTTTATACAGTGCTGGATTCAGTTTGCATCTGTTTTGTTTGATTTTTATATCTGTGCTCATGAGAAAGATTGGTCTGTGATTTTCCTTTCTTGTAAGTCCTATCAGGTGTCAGGGCTTAGTTGTAATTTTGATGCATTTACAAGCATATACATTTTTTACATAAAAATTAAACATTACACAGAGTGCTTTGTATCTTGGCTTTTTTCCATCATATATGTCTCGGACATCTTTCTATATAAAACATATAGGTTTAGTTTTTTTCTTTTTAGTAGCTAATTAGTATTTCATGCTATAGGTATGCCAAAAAGTATCAGAACAAATCCCGATTAAAGGACATTTAGATTGTTTCTGATCTTTCACTATTGATTTTTCTGTTTATAGAATCAATACATGCTTATTGCAGAAAACATGAATGATACTTAAAAGTATAAAGAAAACAAATCACTCATATTATCCCAAAGCCCTGGGATAATTAGTTTTAAAATATATGTTTCAAAAGTCCAATTCCTTCCCCTATCATTTGACTAGAATGAATGACAACAGAATGACAACATCAAGAGATATTAAAACCCTGTTTTTCTTCCTGTATTACTCTAAGAAGAGTATTTACTAAGAGGTGATGCAGGCCGGGCGCGGTGGCTCAAGCCTGTAATCCCAGCACTTTGGGAGGCCGAAGCGGGTGGATCACGAGGCCAGGAGATCGAGACTATCCTGGCTAACATGGTGAAACCCCGTCTCTACTAAAAATACAAAAAACTAGCCGGGCGAGGTGGTGGGCACCTGTAGTCCCAGCTACTCGGAGGCTGAGGCGGGAGAATGGCGTGAACCCGGGAGGTGGAGCTTGCAGTGAGCCAAGATCGCGCCACTGCACTCCAGCCTAGGCGACACAGCGAGACTCCGTCTCAAAAAAAAAAAAAAAAAAAGAGGTGATGCAGCAGGAAGGGTAAGAGTGTGGATTCCATGGGCCTGGGTGTGAATAGCCAGCTCTGTTCCTCCTTGCCCTATAACCCCGGCGGGCAGTGTCACTTGCCACACTGCACCTCAGTGGCCTCCTCTGTAAGATGAGGGTCATAATAGCATCTGCCATTACAGGATTTTTTTTTTTTTTTTGAGATGGAGTCTCACTCTGTTGCCCAGGCTAGAGTATAGTGGTACAATCTTGGCTCAGTGCAACCTCCGCCTCCCGGGTTCAAGTGATTCTCCTGCCTCAGACTAGCTGGGATTACAGGTGTGCACCACCATGCGCACCACCATGCCCTAGTTTTTGTATTTTTAGTAGAGAAAGGGTTTCAGCATATTGGCCAGGCTGGTCTCAAACTCCTGACCTCAGATGGTCTGCCTGCCTCAGCTTCCCAAAGTGCTAGAATTACAGGCGTGAGCCACCGTGCCTGGCCAAGGATTGTAAGCATAAAATAAGTAAATACAAAGGAAATGTTTCCCCCAAAGTGCCAGCACACAATAGCAGCCCTCAGTAAATGAGAGGCAGCCTAGAGCAAAAGTAAGAGTCCAGGTTCCAGAGTCCTGTGGCCTTGAGCAAGTCGCATCATCTCTCCTATAAAATAAGGACAATAATAGTACCTACCACCTAGGGCTGTTGGGAGGATTCAATGAGTTAATATTTGAAACCGCCTAGACTACTCAACACATGGTTGGTGCTATGTAAGCTTTCATTAAATAAATTACCCTGTCAGTGCATATATATTCCACACCAAGCTCTATTCTTTTTTTTTTTTGAGACGGAGTCTTGCTCTGTCGCCCAGGCTGGTGTGCAGAGGCCCGATCTCGGCTCACTGCAAGCTCCGCCCTCCTGGTTTCATGCCATTCTCCTGCCTCAGCCTCCAGAGTAGCTGGGACTACAGGCGCGTGACAACACGCCCAGCTAATTTTTTTTGTATTTTTAGTAGAGACAGGGTTTCACCGTGTTAGCCAGGATGGTCTCCATCTCCTGACCTTGTGATCCGCCCGCCTCGGCCTCCCAAAGTGCTGGCATTTCAGGCATAAGCCACCGCGCTCAGCCCAATCTCTATTCTTTAGCTCTGTTACCCTGTCTTTCTCCTCACCTCACTGCACTGTTTCACTGATCAATATTAACAGCCTGGTTCTACTGCCCCCCAGATCTTATCTAGTAAGCTGCCTCAGAGGGGCCAGTCCAACAGAGGTTTCCATGGATTCCTGCCTGAAGATATCAAAAAGGAGGCAGCTCGGGCTTCTAGGAAGGTTAGAATCCCCTGAAGTGAGGACCTTGGGGTAGGCCTCTTTTCATACCTCACCCATCATTCCTGTTTCTATTCTCTTCCCTACTTCCTAGTTTAGACATCAAAGGACTCTTGGATTTTCCAACTAGTCCTTAAGTCCCATATTCCTCTGGGGTATGGTGTCCTAAGTGAGAAGAGGGAGAAACATCTTGAGAAAACAGGAAAGAACTCAGTGCTGCTTGAAGCTCAGCTTCCAGGTGCCCCAGAGCATTCAGGACCACCGAGGAAAGGGAATGGCTATTATTTCACAAAACTTCCATTTAATAGAAAAATGTCCCACACTGTGTCTATTTGCCTTTCTTGGGGTCCTGAGCACTGTCTGGGAACTCATTTGCAGATCTGCTTTGTGTGCAAGAAAAAGGGAGCTGCTATCAACTGCCAGAAGGATCAGTGCATCAGAAACTTCCATCTGCCTTGTGGCCAAGAAAAGGGTTGCCTTTCACAATTTTTTGGAGAGTACAAGTGAGTGAGGAAGGGGAAAAGTCTGACTTCCTTTTTGCAACTTGTTATTCAGCCACTAATGAAATCAGAGTCCAATTCTCACAAGCAGGCCTGTTTTGATTCACCAGTGAATCTGTTCCTCCATTCAGTAATAAGAAACGGTGTCTTGACTTGGAGATTTCACAGGGGTTTCTTCTTGCTTCCTGCCCCCTCCTTAAATTACAAACAGCTGGGGTACTTAGACAGCTGCTCAGCACTAAGTGGGGCTTTCAGGAACAAGAGGCTATGGAGACAGTTCTGGGAACTTTGCTCAGTAGGCGAGCAGCCATGAGAAGGCATGTGGCTGTTCTTCACCCTGCCTCTCCTCTTCCTCATGAGTGTGGAGGTTCACTGGGCACCAACCCGGGTGGCTGGCTGCCCCTCCTAGAGTGGGCCATTGGGAAACTGCATTGATGACAAACCAGAAACCAAGTCTGTTTACCTGCCACAGATCATTTTGTGACAAACATCGCCCAGCACAGAACATCCAACATGGGAATATGGGGGAGGAAAGTTGCATCTTGTGTTGTGAAGACTTATCCCAACAGAGTGTTGAGAACATCCAGAGCCCATGTTGTAGTCAAGCCATCTACCACCGCAAGTGCATACAGGTGGGGCTTTTTCTGCCCTGGGGCCCTTCCACCATTGCCCTGGTTCTCTGCCTGGAACCAGAGCACCCTGGGCGTGCCTCAGGCGTGCCTCAGCTTTGGTGCTCCATGCTGGAGGCCTGTATTCAGGGCTGGTTTCAGGCAGTTAGAAGAAAGTCAGTCCAGTCTGTGGTCATTCCTGACCTATAGGACCTCACACATAAGATTTAGAATAAGCAAAATCTTCGGCATTGCTAGAGCAAATGGGCTCATCCCAGAATGAGCTGAGGAGCCTCCCTGTCAGCCTCACTTCCTGGGATGAAAGAAAAGGCAAATGTGTATCCAGGTACCTGACCCCTACTTAGTACTGCCGAGCCCCATGGCCAGAGATGACGGCTGAGGCACTCCTGGGAATTCTCTTGAAAGTATTTTGGTCCCAGGTCTGACACCTGGATTTGCAGTCCTCACCCTAGCCCACCCAAACTTCTTTTCCCGTACCGTCAGTCAAACTCTCTTAGCAACATCCTCTTTGTGGGGGTGAGGGTGGGAGGGGAAAGAAGGTAGTCAAAGGGTTTTTATAAACACAAAGCTCTTACCTGTTTCTCTTACAGAAATATGCCCACACATCAGCAAAGCATTTCTTCAAATGTCCACAGTGTAACAATCGAAAAGAATTTCCTCAAGAAATGCTGAGAATGGGAATTCATATTCCAGACAGGTAGTGGGAACCTCAGAGCAGGAACTGAGCCAGGGAGAGGGTTGCCTAGATTTCTAGAGAGGAGGTGAGTGAGAGGATAGTTCAGAGAATGAGAGCAGCAGAGGCACTGATAGTGAAGAAGGAAGGGGAGGAGGGAGTGCTTTTCAATTATCAAAACAAGGGAGGGGAAAGAAGTTTGTGGGGGAAGCGGGTGCTTGTTGCTAAAAAGGGCATTTGGGGAATCAGAATTCCCTGGGTGGTTGAGTTCTTGGATTCCACAGTGGAACTAAGGAACCCACATGCATGTTCCATTCATCCTGCTTCAACCCTCTCCCACTGCCAGGCCACTTGACCAGCCTTGTTGGAAGTGTTCGGGCAGCCTACTGAACTCTTACTGTGCTTAGCTTGGGGTTCTTCCTAATTCCTCCCTGATGGACAAAAGTTTCACCAACCTGTTATGTTCTTATTCACTGTTTTTTCTCCCACTGCAGAGATGCTGCCTGGGAACTCGAGCCAGGGGCTTTCTCAGACTTATATCAGCGCTATCAGCACTGTGATGCCCCCATCTGTCTGTATGAACAAGGCAGAGACAGCTTTGAGGATGAAGGGTAGGAGAAGGATTCTGGCTAGAAAGAGCTCTCATCAGTGCTATCTTAGAGTTAGACCTTGGCACAGTTACTAGAAGTAAGAAATTCACTCTTGTATGCAGACCTTAGGATAAACACAGTTGCTAAGTCTCATTCTTGACCAACCCCTGACTCACTTGTGTGCAAGTGAACAGGTCTCCCCTGCAAGATCCACTCACCTTGTGCCCAGTGGAGAGACATTCAGAGCCAATTCCTTTCCTAATCTACCTTTCAAGGGGTTATGACTGATGGCAGGCTCCCGGGATCAGCACTCATCCCCTCTGAGCCATACATTCATGGTGGGTAAAATGTGCCGTAAAAAATGCCTGGCCCATAGCAAACATCCAAGAATGGCAGTTAGTGTTCTGTATGTCTCCACAATCCTTCTTGGGCTCTTCCTGTAGGAGGTGGTGCCTCATTCTGTGTGATACATGCGGATCCCACGGAACCCACAGGGACTGCTCCTCTCTTAGATCCAACAGTAAGAAATGGGAGTGTGAGGAGTGTTCACCTGCTGCAGCCACAGGTGAGGCTGGAGGGATGGGCCAGCCTCAGAGCAAGGAGCGGGCTGTAGGGACTTGTGGTGCCTGGGGAAGGAGGAAGGCATCCCACCAGAGAGGGATTAATCGTTGGTTCCTTTGACTTTGGAAGGAAAGTGGCTAGAGAGGAGCTTAAGGACCTGTGCCTGGGAGAAGCAGAAGCTTGAGTTTTCCTCTCCTGCCTTTCTCTCACCACAGACTACATACCTGAAAACTCAGGGGACATCCCTTGCTGCAGCAGCACCTTCCACCCTGAGGAGCATTTCTGCAGAGACAACACCCTGGAAGAGAATCCGGGCCTTTCTTGGACGGATTGGCCAGAACCTTCCTTATTAGAAAAGCCAGAGTCCTCTCGTGGCAGGAGGAGCCACTCCTGGAGGTCCAAGGGTGTCAGAATCACTAACAGCTGCAAAAAATCCAAGTAACACCTTCTGAGTAGCTGCTATCCCGCACAATAGGGTATGAAGCTGTGCTCCTCCATCGGGTTTGGGGAGGGAACACTCTGGGACTGTGAGACAAGGAAGCAGGACCAGCAGTGAGTCTATGAGCCAAGCAAAGAGAAGTCTCAGGGGAGCATGAGGAGGGAGCAGCCCAGACGCCAACAAGGAAATGAGTTTATGGCTACAAGAGTGCCTCTGCTTTCTCCTCCTCTCCTCCCACCAAGATTCTTCCACCTTAATCTGGTTTTCACATGCCTCTTCTTCACCCATGTTTGTTGTTTTGCAATAAAGGTGTTCTCTCCATTGGTGTCTCCTTATAAATTCATTCTGAAATTTGCGTGGGTAGTAAAGATTCTAGGGGGTAGAGTACAAGAATAAGAAAACTCACCCTCCTAATCCATAAAATTCAGGGAATTAATGTAGAACTTTTAGCTTAGAATATAGACATGTTTCTTTGGAGGGAAGGAAACCTGTTTATACAGAAATTGGCATTACAGGGGCAGAGAATCTTCATCAATCATTGTGCAAATAATAAGTACACAGGTTCTCTTTAGGGAGGTGAGCCAGCATAGCAGTCCACACTGGATGGAGAATAGGCCCTTGTTGCAAGGCTTGGGGCCCTGGACTCAAACAAGTCAGGGACTGCCATGCTTATACATGGGGCATAAGGGACTCCATTCTTTCCAGACTGGTGTGGGCTTCAGCATACTTCCACAGCATGAGTGAGCCCAGTCAAACCCTCACTGCCTGGTGGTTTGAGCATTTCCGTCCAGAGTTTAACTATGAATTTGCATGCCAGGACATTCAAATTAGGCAAGGTGGCCGGGCGCACTGGCTCATGCCTGTAATCCCAGCACTTTGGGAGGCCAAGGCAGACAGATCACTTGAGGTCAGGAGTTCGAGACCAGCCTAGCCAACATGGTGAAACCCCATCTTTACTGAAAATACAAAAATTTGCTGGGCATGGTGGCAGGCGCCTGTAATCCCAGATACTTGGGAGGCTGAGGCAGGAGAATCACTTGAATCCGGGAGGTGGAGGTTGCAGTGAGTGGAGATTGTGCCACTGCACTCCAGCCTGGGCGACAGAGCAAGACTCCATCTCAAACAAAAACAGGCAAGACAACTAGGATGGGAATCTGGCAGAAGGCCTAGCGAGAAATTGAACAAAGCCTATCTTACATTTTTATATTTTTAATGATTTCATGGGATTTGGTTAGTGGGGAGAATTCAGAACCAGATAGTTCTCAACATCTTGCCACTGTATCATCGCCACTAACAGAGGAAGACAATGTTCTCCTTCCAAACGTTGTATACCCTAAAGACTTATATCCAAGGTGTGTATGCAATGAGTGTCTTCAGATTTGAGCAAATTCACTTGAAATCAAATGGAGGCTGGCTGTGTCTTTCTGTTATTATCAAAGTATACACGCAAAGTAACACAGACTTTTAAAAGTCTAATAGTACTAAAAGGATTATAATGAAAAACAGTTTTGATTTACCCTTCCCTACTTCCATTCCTACTCTCTAAAGGCAACTACTTCCCATTTTTTAAAGCTGTTTCTTAATTTATTAATCTTAGACATTATTGACTTTCTATTATGTTACATAAAGAGTTAGCACTTTTACAATCTTCTCATTTTTGACTGGGCACGGTGGCTCATGCCCGTTAATCCCAGCACTTTGGGAGGCCGAGGCAGGCAGATCACTTAAGGTCAGGAGTTCAATACCAGCTTTGCCAATATGGTGAAACCCCATCTCTACTAAAAATACAAAAATTAGCTGGGCATAGTGGTGGGTGCCTATAATCCCAGCTACTTGGGAGGCTGAGGCAGGAGAATTGCTTGAGCCTGGGTGGCAGAGGTTGCAGTGAGTCGAGATCGCGCCACTACACTCCAGCCTGGGCAACAGAGCAAGATTGTCTCAAAAAAAAAATAAATTAAAAAAACATAATCTTCCCATTTTCATTCGCCTCAGATAATTGTATCGCAATTTTCGTTAACTTTCAGTGTTTATATTATTATGATGCTAGAAATACTGTTCACACTGAGCCAAGCAGTACACTATACTTTTCCTCTTTTGTACAATGTTTTTTTCTGAAAGTAATAACTGCTGCTTTTTTGGTATATACCTATTGCTCATTCTTCTCAAATGTTGCAAATGATCAACAAAATGTCTCAAAATGCAGTTTTCCTCATAGGCCAGGCATCAGATCACTATCAGCTGCACTTCTTTTCCTGAAGACCTGCCTCCCAGAGCCACCTGCTCCTGGGCTGGCTGCTCCTAGAGTTCCTGCACAGCTGTCCTCCTAGGGCTCCCCACAATTATGCCCTTTTTCTTCATTTCCTTTCTCTTGGGTTTGACCACTCAATCCTATCCTTGCTTATCTGGCTATCCAGGGAAATTTTGTCAGAGCTCTACAAGTAACAGGAACATTTTTTAATTGTGAGCTTTCATATAAAACACAATATTTAACCCATTCTAAAGATTCAACTCTTGCAGTGACAATTCATAACTGAAAGATGCTCCCTAGATTAAGACTTTAGTTCTAAACCTAGAGTTTCTGTAACTTGGGTCACTAGGCAAATTCTTAGGGATCTGTGGTAGTATTAATATATTTTCTTAAGGAGTCTATTTGTATACTCAAGTGTGAGAAACACTATCTAAACTGAGAGTAATGGCCCCTAACAGTGCCCTCTCGACTTCAGATTCAGTGGGCGGAAGGGGAGCTTGGAAGGGGGTAGTTTTTGTCACCCAGATGTCAGCTGCCCCTACCTCTGTATACAGTTGGCGTTGTGGGTACTTGCTTAGCTAACAGGACAGTGCATGCATACACACACACACACCTATTAACTATTTCTTACTCTTTGTATTTTTAGTCTCCACTGATGTTAATAGCCTATTTTTATAGGCTGGAAAGTCCAACTTTGAAATGTTCTATTCTTCATCTGGGCCTAATCAGTCATTCTCCACTAAATAACTGGTTTACTTCTTTTTTCCCTTTTTTTCTTTTTTTTTTTTTTTTTTGAGACAGTCTGTTGACCTCGTGATCCGCCCACCTCGGCCACCCAAAGTGCTGAGATTACAAGTGTGAGCCACCGTGCCCGCCACCGTGCCCGGCCTCTTTTTGCTTTTTTTTCTTTTTCTTTCTTTTTTTTTTTTTTTGTTTGAGAGGGAGTCTCACTCTGTTGCCCAGGCTGGTGTGCAGTGGCATAATCTCAGCTCACTGCAATCTCCGCCTCTCGGGTTCAAGCGATTCTCCTTCCTCAGCCTCCTGAGTAGCTGGGATTACAGGCACATGCCACTATGCCAGGCTAATTTTGTATTTTTAGCAAAGACAGGGTTTCACCAAGTTGGTCAGGCTGGTCTCGAACTCCTGACCTTGTGATCTGCTTGCCTCAGCATCCCAAAATGCTGGGATTACAGGCATGAGCCACCATGCCCAGCCCTTTTTTTTTTTTTTTTTTTTTTTTTTGAGACAGGGTCTCACTCTCTGCAGTGGCATGATCATGGCTCACTGCCCCTACCTCCCTGGGCTCAGGTAATCCTCCCACCTCAGCCTTCCAAGTAGCTGAGACTACAGGCATGCACCACCATGCCTGGCTAATTTTTTTTTATTTTTTTTAAGAGATGAGGTTTCACCATGTTGCCAAGGCTGTTCCTGAACTCCCGGGCTCAAGGGATCTGCCCACCTTGGCCTCGTAAAGTGCTGAGATTACAGGCGTAAGCCACCACACCCAGCCAGCTTCTTTCTTAAATAGGCTTTTAGTTTAGAATAGTTTTAGACTTACAGAAAAATTGTAAAGATAATATAGAGTCTCATATATCCCAAACCTACTTTCTCCTACTATTAACACATTAGTACAGCAAATTTGTCACAATTAAAGAATTAATAGGCCGGGGGCGGTGGCTCAAGCCTGTAATCCCAGCACTTTGGGGAGCAGGCGAAAGCCGGGATCACAAGATCAGAGATTGAGACCATCCTGGCTAACATGGTGAAACCCGATCTCTACTAAAAATACAAAAAACCAGCCGGCCCGAGGTGGCCGGGCGCTCTATGAGTCCCAGGAAAAGGCTGAGGCAGAAATAAAGGCGTAAACCGGGAAGAGATTACAGTGAGCTGAGATCCGGCCACTGCACTCTTCTAGTGACAGAGCGAGACTCCGTCTCAAAAAAAAAGGAGAATAATATTGATACATCATTATTGACTAAAGCCCAAATTTTATTCAGATTTTCTTGTCTTTTCTGTTCCAGGATACCACATTGCATGGTGTCATATCTCCTTAGGTTCCTCTTGGTTGTGACAGAGTGGCAGACTTTCCTTGATTCTGAAGACCTTGACAGTTCTGAGGAGTACTGGTCAAGTATTTTGCAGAGTGTCTCTCAACTGGGATTGTTCTGATGTTTTTCTCATGATTAGACTGGGGTTATGGGTTTTGGGGAGGAAGATATGGATGAAGTGTCATTTTCATCACATCATATCAAAGTTACATAGTATCAACATGACCTGTCACTACTGAGGTTGACTTTGATCAGTTGGCTGAGGAAGGTTTTGTCAGATTTCTCCACTGTAAAGTTACCCTTTTCCCCCCTTTTCTTTTCTTTCTTTCTTTTTTTTTTATTTTTTATTTTTTATTTTTTTGAGATGGAGTTGTACTCTGTTGCCCAGGCCGGAATGCAGTGGTACAATCTTGGTTCACTGCAACCTCTGCCTCCCGGGTTCAAGCAATTCTCCTGCCTCAGTCTCTAAGTAGCTGGGATTACAGATGTGCACCACCACACCAGCTAATTATTTTTTAGTAGAGATGGGGTTTCACTATGTTGGCCAGGCTGGTCTCGAACTCCTGACCTTGAGATCCACCCACCTCAGCCTACCAAAGTTCTAGGATTACAGGTGTGAGCCACTGTGCCCGGGCTTTTCCTCTTTTCATACTACACCTTCCAAAGGGAAGTCACTATGTGGAGCCTACAGTTAAGTAGGGATTTTTATGCAACTCCTTGAGGATGGAGTATCTACATAAATTATTTGGAATGGTTCTGCATTGGAGATTTACCTATTCTCTCCTGTTCATTTATTTAGTCAATCTTTTTGTTTGTTTGTTTGTTTTTTTGTGAAACGGAGTTTTGCTCTTGTTGCCCAGGGTGGAGAGCAATGGCGCAATCTTAGCTCACTGCAACCTCCGCCTGCCGGGTTCAAGTGATTCTCCTGCCTCAGCCTCCCAAGTAGCTGGGATTACAGGCATGCACCAGCCACCATGCCCGGTTAATTTTGTATTTTTAGTAGAGACAGGGTTTCACCATGTTGGTCAGGCTGGTCTCGAACTTCTGACCTCAGGTGATCCACCCGCCTCGGCCTCCCAAAATGCTGGGATTACAGGCGTGAGCCACCGTGCACAGCCTGTTCAATCATTTAGTATGGACTCCTAGACATGTACTTGATACTTTGCGTTACAATGTAATAATACTTTATTTTGTTGCTCAAATTGCATTCGCCATTGGGTGTTCATGTGACCTTTTCACACATCCCCATCACTGTGTGTTTGGTTTGGTTTTGTTTTTGAGCACTTTTTTACTTTCTGGCACTACAAGATTCCCCAAGCTCATCTTCTTTTAAATGCCTGTTTCATTACAAACACATGTTTAAAAATTTTAATACCTATTTTCATAACTGATGTGTCTTATTAGAATTAATTACTGTTTCATAACTTAGGAGCTGGGACAAATTAGTTCACTTAGGGATAGTAGAAATAGATGTTAAATAAAACTTTCCCAAAGCACCTGCTCCCCTTCCTCTAATCGTTACCTTTACAGGAACCATAAACTAAGGCCAGAAACCTCACAATTTCCTTCGGCTTCCCTCTCTGCTCAGCCAACCTCTTTTTTGTCAGTTTGACTGTTTTTCAAATGTTTGCCTTCCTCTCCTTCCCATTGTCAGTGCTCAGCTCAGACTTTGGTGCCTCATAGGATGGGCAGCAAAAGTCTTCTGTCTGCATGGTTTCCTGTGTCCACTTGCTTCTCTGACACATCCACCCTTTTCCCTTCTGCCAATTGCCACAAAACATCTGCTAACTCTTTGCTCAGGATGGCCCTGCTGAGATTGGCATTCAAGACCTTCTACAAATAGGGCCTTCCATAGCTGCATCTCCCGGGACACCCCACCCACAGGCGTTCTGCTCTGGCTGCCTCAGAATACTGGGCCCTGGGCCTGGGGTTCTCAGCCTGGAGAATCCTGGCATCCATCTTCAGCCTGTTAGACACAGCCTAAGGGCTACTTCTTCATCTCTAGGCACTCTTACTGGCTCTATTTATACCCCTGTTATAGCCCATGTCGTTCTCTGTCTGTCCTACAGTTGTGGGTCTGTCTCTCCTGCTAGATCAGAAGCTCCTTATCAGCAGGGACCTGTCTGTCTTATTAACCTTTCTTCCCCTCATGATGCCTGGCCCAGGACTCCACGTTCAGAGGCAGTTTAATGTCTACAGAATTGATGGATGCTCCGTACCCCGTATTCAGAAGCCTGTGTTTTGCTGCCAAACACCAGAGGGCACTGTTAGCATGTTGATGAAGATGATTATGACCACCCCCTCCCCCCCCAGACCTGGAAGGCTGGGAATGGCTTATGAAAATCTTGCTTCTGTTTCAGGATTGCATGAGACTTATTGCACCTCAATTGTTCTAAACACATCTGTTTGAATGTATTCATGAGGCACGTTCCTGTTGGGATTAGAGATGAGTTTGAAAGCTACTAATGACGGTTCCCCCTCACAGGTCAAATCCTCAGACAAGACCTCCTTCATAGTCCCTCCAGATCCAAAGTGGCTCTCCTGACCCACCAAAAATGTCTCCCAGTTACTCACTGAGAGGCATCCCGCTGCCCTCTCCTCCACCAAAAATGGCAACTGCCAGTCCCAAGGGGAATGTGGGATATGATTCTATTCCTTTTCTGCCCCACCCTCCTCCCAAGGGCACACATGCACAGGTCCATGTCCACCCAAATGCACACTCACTGACATCAGGATCTCTGGGTGATGGCTCAAAGGCTCTAGCCTCTATGGGTGGGGTGGGAGGATGCTGTGAGAAGCAGCACCTCCACTGGCCCTGACCCCAGGGAGACAGCATCAGTTTCCCAGGTGCCCCCAGTCACAGCATCATGGGGGCCCCCAGGTGTGAGAAGTCTCCCTAGTGAGCCGGGCGCGGTGGCTCACGCCTGTAATCCCAGCACTTTGGGAGGCCGAGGCGGGCAGATCACAAGGTCAGGAGATCGAGACCAATGTGAAACCCCATCTCTACTACAAATACAAAAAATTAGCCGGGTGCGGTGGCAGGCGCCTGTAGTCCCAGCTACTCAGGAGGCTGAGGCAGGAGAATGGCGTAAACCCGGGAGGCGGAGCTTGCAATGAACTGAGCTCGCACCACTGCACTCCAGCCTGGTGGACAGAGCGAGACTCCGTCTCAAAAAGAAGTCTCCCTAGTGACTAAGCCAGGAAGCTCCATTTCAAAGAAGCTGGCTATTTGCAAAGGTGTCATGGCTTGTACATTTTTCCAAAAAACGACAGAAAAACTGAAGAACTGATTTTTTTCCCCAAAACAAAAAACCCGTGCCCTCACTTCTCCCTAGCAAACCTGCTCTAATCCTGGGATCCCTGAGCAACTTGACAGCATGAGGTCCAGATGGATGGGGTAAGCCCCAGGAGCCCCTTCCCCTTGTCTTTGGTGTAAACTGGCTTCTTGACCCTGCCCTGCACATACCCCTAATAAACAGGAAGGCATCTGCGCCATTAGTGTCTATCCTTTTCAGAGCATCTGAGACCTGTCTGGACCATCAAAGCCATCTCCAGCCCCCGGGAGCATACTGGAGGAGACACCAGCCTTGCCAAAACAATTCTCCATTGTGTTCTTCCCCTTAGAAATCATGGGTTTGTAAACAGCCCCTTACATTTCGACAGGTCCTGCCCTGGCTTTGTGCTGGTGTGTTGTTTTTTCTTCCCTGAACAATGTCCTTTCCAGTAGGGCCAGCCGTTCACACCATTGTCTGAGACCCTTGGACTACAGGAAACATCACCAGATTCTTATCAGCTGGGGGCAGGAGTAGGGGGGTGAACAGATGAGATCATGTCCATAGAGCAAGTGGCTGGTGTACCACGTCATTCCCCTATGCCTTCATCTGTGAGAGCAGAGCCCGCCTCGCCCTCCATCAATCTGGGCTTCATGTGTCCTGAGTCCAGTCCCCTCCATTTGGTGATAGACACCTGGACTCTGTTCCAGGCCTCTGTTGAGTTACTTTGGAATCCTATCAGCCCGCAACTGTCTCCTTGCCCTGGTCATTCCTCACAGCAGTGAAACAGGCCCTTTTGGGTGGATTAGGGGGTACTCTGGTCATCATCCTCTCTGGGGTAAAGAGGTCAAGACTGGTCAGCTGAGTCCTCCCATCAGCAGTGTCCCTGCATGCAGGCTGTTAGCTAGCCACTGGAGGCCTGGCCCAAAGACAGCCCCATATCCCTTACATGGCCTCCCTGGAGACTTTGCAGCAGCCCTCGTCCTTAGTGGAGGGTGATTTTTTTAAAGGCTTCATTAGGAACCAGGAGTTTCCTTAATGGAAATCCAGCAAGGAAAGTGAAAGGCTTCATTAGGATGCAGTCTCTAAGGGAGAGGGGCCCAGTAGTGGTACCCATAGCAAAGGCGGCCAGGGACTGGGCAGTGAGAATGGGCACAGGGCCACAGCTGCCTTGCCTTGTCTCCTGTACACCCGAGGGATGGCTGAGTATGGAAGGAGAGCCAGGGTGGGGCCCAACAATTCCCAGGCACCTTATCAGATTTTTATTATTTATTTATTTATTTTTTGAGACAGAGTCTTGCTTTGTTGCCCAGGCTGGAATGCAGTGGCACGATCTTGGCTCACTGCAACCTCTACCTCCTGGGTACAAATTATTCTCGTGCCTCAGTCTCCTGAGTAGCTGGGATTACAGGTGTGTGCCACCAGCTAATTTTTGTATTTTTAGTAGAGAAGGGGTTTCACCATGTTGGCCAGGCTGGTCTCGAACTCCTGACCTCAGGTGATCCACTCACCTCAGCCTCCAAAAGTGATGGGATTGCAGGTGTGAGCCATCGTGCCTGGCAACCTTTTCAGATATTGTGTCCAAACCTAGCCCTACCCACTGTCCCTCTCTCCAAGTTTAAAGTCTTAGAAGACCCTGGGAATTTCTTCTTGGTGTATGTTGAACTTTCTTCTTGTAGAACCCACTGCAATCCAAGACTTACGTGAGGCTGGGATGGGACCTTAACTGGGATGGAAACTGGGCTATTTCTGAGCAACTACCTCCTAGCTCTAAGATGTGGTTGGCCAGGGGCGCCTCTGTTTGCTGGATTTCCAGAGGCATGTGAGCCAGTCTTCTGGGGCCCACCTGGCTGGAGCTGCAGCTGGACCCCTGCCAGCCCATGAAGAGGACAGGCTGGCGGGAGGTACACCAGGTTCCTGGGGGCTGCTACCTGACCACTCTTCCAAGCAAGGGATTCGAGGACTGTCTAGGGCCTGACCCCGAGCTTAGCCAATGAAAGAAAAGCCCAGGAGTCACTTGAGAAAGTGGAAACTGCTGTTTTCCTCTTATTCTGACTCCTCCCTGCCCCCCACCTTCTTAGAAACGATTCTGTTGGATGGCAGGACAGCCACAGACTAGGGGTGAATGCTAGCCCTCCACAGAGGACCATGCCAGACACAGGAGGAGCCAGAAGTAGGCTGGGTATGGGAGGACGAGAGCCAGGAACAGAGCACAGTCCAGGCCCAAAGGGCAGCAGATTGGCCACTTGGCAGCCCTGTCCTGGGGTAGCAGAGTCTACTCCGGCAAGGGTCATAGGAAACCAAGATGTGGCTATTTCAGCAGAAAGCTGGGGCTTCCAGAGCCTACAGGCTGGGAAGGCAATTACTAATTAATCAAGCTCACATGTTAAGGGAGGGAATTAACCTAATCAACATTTTTCCAAAATATGTTCTTCAAAATGTTAGAAACATGAGATGTTAGCTGCTCCATGGGAAAGAAGAGAGAACCAAATGTTTTGGAAAAGCACATAGCACATAGTAGGCATGCACATTAGCAAGAGATCATCACAGGACTTTTCAGGGCCTTCACAGGGCAAGCCAGCAGGCAGCATTTCAGCTCTGTCAGGGCTAAAGGGGCAGAACATGGGGACCACGAGATCGTGGAGGGTCCCATGGGATTATAGTTATCTCTTGGAACCACTGGGCTAGTCTCATTCTCTAAGCACCTTTCCAGCTCTAAACCTGTTTGGGAAGTCATGGAACAGAGGCCCCAAGAACAGAGGAAGCTTTAGACGCGGAGGAAAGAGCTTTGACAAGACAAGAGAGAGGCTGAAATCACTGAGGCAGGAAATAGGGCTCGAGATGGGAGGGGGAGGTGGTGTGGACCAGGGAGGGATCTGGTCCAGAGGGTTCTTCCGGGCCACCCTGGGGAGAGTGGTGCATGAGGGAAGAAGGGGGCTCTGGAGCCCGCCTTCACACACCCCTCCCAGCCCAGCACACTGTGCCAGGTGGGTGCCCCGGTGACACTTCTCAGTCAGAGGTGATGATGCTTCCTGGGGTGGGGTGACAGGGTTTCAGGCTCTGTCAGGCCTAAGTGATCGTGGAGGGCGCAAGGAACAAAAGGAAAGGCCAGCTCCAGGGCCCCGGCTGCAAGATGAGACTTATGACTGACCTGTTAAGACCCCTAGTCTACAGCATGGATTGAGGGGCCTGCTCAAGCAAGAGGCCCAGGGAAGTCTCCCTGGGAAGGTAGGGTTATGACCCTTCAATCTTCCTCCAGCAGCAGTGGAATCTGCTTTTTGGGCTGGGGTGTTGTTGTCACTGGGGAGTGGGAGCCATGCCCAGACGGACCTCCTGCAGTGTGCCCAATAGGTCAGATGTTCGGGGCCTCCCCTCCTTTCCAGAAGCCACAGCCCCCACAGCACAGCCCAGTCCCCCAGCCATGAGGACTTAATATCCGTTGGTATGTGGCTTGGGATGAAGGCAGGAACCATGCCAAGTGTCACTGTGACAAATGTCAAGTGTTATTATGAAAAAGGAGCAGAGCTGCCTACGTGCCCAGCTGCCCTTTGCCAATGTTTTTTTTTCTCTTTTGGTTCAAGATCCTCCTGAAGTCCCAAGAAGGTCAGTCTTACAAGCCCACAGGCCAGGATGTTCCTCATTTAATGAGCAATCTCGGCTTCATAGACAAAGCCCTCTAACTCCTTCCTTCCCCTGATACCCATCTTCCTCCTTTCTAGAAAGCACCACCCAGTCTCTTTCTTTAAGTCCTTTTCCAGCTCTAAAACCTGTTTGGGAAATCATGAAACAGAGGTCACTCAGGGTGACCTTCTTTCTCATGCAATGGATGGGAGGGCTCTTCATTTTCAGCTCATGCGCTGGCATCAGTCCATTTAGTACAATACACAGATACACAGTAATGATATAATTACATGATGCAAATATTAACTTCATCCCTTTCCTTATAAATTTGGCTTTTCTCACCAGAGCTCAGGGGCAGTCATGACAATAAAAATAACAATAGTAATTACAAGAAATATTCTCTGAGAACAGAGAAACCACAAAGCCCATCTCAACATACAAATACAAAAATAGAACTCGCACATACAGGGCGTTTCCAGGAGTTAGTAGCATACAGTACCATGGGTAGGGTGCGGTTGGCAGAAGCTGTCCACTTTTTCCAAGTGCAGGTGTTCGTTGCTGAGGACCTTGTGCTCCTCCTCCCTTCATTTTCTAGAGTAACTTCCCAGAGGACCCTGCCTGGAGCCTGCCAAGCCAGAGTCTAGCCTAAAGGCCCAGAGGGCTGTTTGTTTCTTTCTGGCCTCCCTAGGGTAGAGGGCAGAGCTGGCTGCAGCTCTGACACCCTTTCTTGGAGCTCCGCACTCTCTCCTCCCCTCTTTAATCCCCTCTGTCTCCCCTCCCTTCTGCTCTTCAGCCCCTATCCTTTCCTCCTCTCCTCCTCTGCTTTGACCAGCTGACCTCCCAGCAGACAGCACTGCAGGCTGGAAGGCTTCTCAGGGCGTTGATAGGTTAATCTCTGCTTCTGGTTCATTTACTACATGGTCAAAGGGGAGAAAGGAGCAGGTATTTCAGGTCCCAGTTCTCTGGAGGTGCCAGGGGCAGGCAGTCTGGGTTTGAGTTTCAGTGGGGCAGGGAACCCTGTCTTGCTTTTTATCTTTTTTTCCCCTCCTTTCTTTGTCTTGGTTGTTTTAATGGAGGGAATCTCAAACCCGGTGGTCTTATCTCTTTCCAGTCAGTTTTGTGCATCATGAACGTGTTCATGTGCAGGCTGGGAACAACTTTTCATTTAGTCCTCCTCCTCCGCTCTGTGCTCCCCAGCCTGAGAAACTGCTGATGGCAAAAACACCTCCGATACATGCCCCGGCAGAATGCGTCCTTGCGGTCCGATCTTTCCCCCCAAGAATCAGCAGGACTTACACTTCGTTTTTTTCTCTACCTTGTTTCCCCCTTAAAAGAAAAACAGTCTTCCTAAATCCATTTAGCATAAAACAGAGATTCCAGAGATGGAAACACGGGGTCTTACAGGTGGCTTCTGAGCTAACTGATGCCATCCTGAGTCCTTGTGGACACCTGTTCCTGCTTGGGTCCCACAGTCTATCCTAAGGGTCTCCTGCCCTCTGTCCATCTCCATATCCTCTCAACCTTCTGCATCCCTGGCCCTGATTCTGAGGACTGCAGGGCTCACAGAGCCTCCACATTCCCAGCCTCCAGGGCTGCGGCATGCTTGCATCACCCTGGGAAAGACAGCCCACTCTTCCCGCCTGCACCCTTCCCCAGCTCCCCCGCCCTATTTCTAGTCCACAGACACAAGGGACAACAATCCCCCAAAACCCACCCCTCCCCGCTCGTGGGAATGGAGAGCCTGACAGTGGGGAGGGGCTCCTCTCAGGAGGAGCAGGTATCCCAGCAACCCTGGCCTGGGGAAAGGAAGTCAGGCTGTGAGATGCCCCCACCTGGTTTACAAAGTGAAGCCTGAGCCCTGACCAACCCAGATCCCTGGGGACTCTAGCAGTCCATGCCTCTAGATTATCTATGCCTCTCTCTGATTCTCAGATGGAGAAGAGGCGGTGGGCAGTGGCAGAGAGCCACCAAGATATCAGGGCACGACAGGAGGGGAGGTGCATTGTTGCTCCACCTTCCTAACACCTCCATGTTCCCTCCCCAAGTCGGTCAGGTAGGCTCTTCTTGCGGGGTGCTAGCTTAGAGGCCATTTCCTCCCTCCTCTGGCTCCCTGAGAGCCCGCTACCGGGACACCCCCTAGACCCACCCACACACCCACTCGGAGGGTCACTCAGAATGGCCATTGTTCTGTAGGCTGGGAAAGAACCACCCAACCCTCTTGCCTCTGGGCACACCCGGAAATGTGCTCCGGAAGCCAGGCCATCTCTGAGAACAAATGGCAGATCCCTCGGGGCTGCCAGCGGCCAGAGGGTGCTGGCTCCAGCTGGGTCTGAGAGCACAGAGAGGGGCAGGGAACAGGCCTCAAGCAGCCGGCCCCTCCATCAGACCCCAGTCTTTTCTGTAGGTGGCCCAGTAGCAGTGTGGGGGCAGAGACACCCGTCTCTAAGAGGCAAACAGACGTCCTGACCCCCTCTGCCCTAGCCAGTGGGTGGGAGATGCTGGGGGCTGCTAGTGGGTTCCCCCAGCCCATTCTGACCACCCCTCCTCTGCCTGCTTCTACGTGGCCTCCACCTCCCGGGGTGTCCGATTGTGCTCAGCATGCACCCGGCTCTTCATCTTCTTGCCTAGCTCCAGCCCTGCCCAGCTCTTGCCCTTGGCCTGCTTGCCCCGGCTCCGGCTCCGGAAGGAGCCTGAGCATTCCATGGTGCCCCCGCACCACACGCGCTCACAGTACTCATCTACCCGGGGCAGGTTGGCAAAGCCGATGAGCTGCAGGATGTCCTTGTACCAGGCCTTGGGTCGGGTGGAAGCCAGGCCTCCCCGGGCTGGGGGCTCCTCTGGCTTTGGCGCCGGAGGGAACACGTTGTCCAGCTGTGAGGCCACAATCACCACCAGAGCCAGGCGGACCACAGTCTGGGAGAAGCCATGCTCCAGAGTGGTGCAGGTATATGTGCCCGCATCGAAACGGCTGAGCCTGCGGAACAGCAGCCCTCGCTCCGTGTGCAAGACTCGCTCGTCCATCTTCACCTGCCAGGTGGGCGGGAGGGCGTGAGTGTGGTGCGAGGTGGGAGTGTACCATCAGCTTCTCTGCCCCAGCTTTTCTGCCATCCTTGGGGCCCAGTGCCTGGCCACTTCTTGCCCTGTTCTCCCCTTCCCAGGAGAGGACCAGCAGCTTGGCAATGTGGGCCTCTTCTAGACCACGAGCTAATTCAGGTGGGGCCTCACCTTCCCATAACCCAGGAAGAGGCCTTCTCAAGGATTTTACTGGCTAGTTTCTCTCTTAGTCAGAGGACACCAATCTTGGCCTCGGAGGGCCCTGGCACACATTCCCAAGGAACAGAGGGGCTAAGATGTTATCCCCTTAGCCCTTCTGGAGGTACCATCCCATCTACAGGCTTTTCTCAAGGGAGGGGCTGTGCCCTGGGCCCAGGACTAGGCTTCAGAACCTCCCTATACTGCACACATGCACATGCACGCGCGCGCGCGCACACACACACACACACACACAGACACACACACGCAGCCTTCCCATCCTGGTCTGAACTGTTCACTCCCCCGACGGTGCGAGCTAACAGCCCCAGCCCAGGGTGGGCTGAGCGCCCATCACAGCGTGGGAAGCGGGAGTGCCGTTCTGATCCCAGCTGGCCTCTGGCCTGGACCCTGTGTGGGCTTTAGTCTGCACATCTGTGTGTTGAGGGTGGATTGCTTGGGCCGTTAGCTAGTGTTGTGAAACACCATCTTGTTGCTCCCCTCCTCCCCTGGGGAATCTTCTCAGTGCCCAGCCCAACAGCTGGCCCAAGGCTGGCCTCCCCCAGTTCCCAGGCTGGAGGGAGAGCCCCTCCTGTAATCAATCCACTCCTGCCCCTCCCCTTCTCTGCCCCAGCCAGTGCCCATCCTCAGGCCCCAGACTTAAACCATCCCTGGGGTTGACAGACCTTTCCGGATGGGGGAGGAGAGGGCCTGAGCAGACAGCTGGACTCCAGGGAGGAAGTGTGGGGCCAGGCTTTGAAGGTGGAGGGCAAGGACCAGTGGTTAAGGACCCAGAAGGTTCTCTTCTGTTGTGTGTGTGTGTAGCATAGGGAGGTTCTGAAGCCTAGTCCTGGGCCCAGGGCACAGCCCCCTCCCCTGCCTGGGGCAGAAGAGAACCAAGAACCCCTGGAGAAGAGAAACCTTCAAAGATGAGCCATGTGTGTAAATATGGAAGACTTACTGGCCAGCCCAGACCCTCTTCCCTCTCTTCCACCACCCACCCGCCAGACTGGGGGAGTTCCAGCCACATCTGGCCTGGGCATTCCCAGAAGGCAGACATAGGGCACGTCCATCTAGGCACCTCAGGAGCCTAATACACACTTTTCTTAGGTTGATCTTGGCAGGTGCTCCCCAGAACCCCTTTCTAGGGCTCAGGTCTTGGGGTTCAGGATGGGAAGTGACCTCAGGACATGGAGGCTGGAGGCAGGGGTCTTCTCACTCACCTGGTCAGGCCCCTCATCCCCTGGCCTCTGCAAGAGCCAGCGGACAGCAGCCTGGGGAGACTTGGGCAGGCACTCCAGGAAGGTGCTGTTGTGCTCCGTGCCGTAGACCGTGGTAGCCGCCACAAGTCCCACTGCCTCCTCTGGAGAGAGGCAGAGGTTGGCTCAGGTTGGGAACTATGGGACCCAGATCCCAGTGCCACCACCTGACACCACAGCTCAGAAGCCCCACTAGTATGACAAGAACTTAGGTACCCATGGATCCCTAAGCCAGCCACTGTGTCCAAAGGCTCTGCTTCCATGCACTAGCAGGAGCTACACAGAGAGGGAAACAGGACTATCGTCATAAGAAGACCATTCTGAGAACACACTTTGCAGGGGTGGAGCCGAGCCACAGGGGTGAGTTCCAGCCCAGCCTGGGCCCTCCCACCTGCCACCACTCACCTTCCTGGCTCTGGCCCGGGCACTGCAGGACAGGGTTGCCATGCCGGATGTCCTGCCGGCGGAACCGGCGCTTGCCGAGGCTAGGGCGGTAGTGGGTACAGGAGGCACCGTCCCAGGCACAGTATGGGTCCCGGGCTAGGCAGCATTCTGCACAGGCAGTGCCGTAAGTCTCACACTGGTGCAGCCGCAGCTGGGCCACACCCAGCCGAGAGCCCACATACAGCATTTGCTGAGAAGGGACGGAAGTAGAGCCTGAGGTGAGCCCGGGGTTCGCCCACACGCAGCCAGGCTCTCAGCCCCTTGGCTTCCTGAGACCCCTGCCACTTGCAGGAAGTCTTCCAGAACCTCTTGGATTCATTCAAAAAATAAAAAGTGTTTATCACCCACCTGCTGCATACCAGATTCTGTGCCAGGACACAGAAGGGATGGAGGAGAACCAAGACCTGGGATGTTTTCTCTAAGGGACTTCTCCAGGCCCTCCCAGCTGCTGACCTTTGCCCTCTATCCCAGGGGCCTTTATCCTGACTTGTCCCTGACTTTAGAGGTGCACCTTGCTTTAAGCAATCCTTGCACAAAAGTTAGGATTTGCACAAAGATACACTGAAGCAGATAAACACGGGGAGATGGGTTTTGCCACTTGGCAAATATAGTAGGCCTCTAAAAAGTGGCCTTGTTGGACTTAACATCTGGATTTTGTTTTCAGGCACACTTTTGCCTCCCTTAGGAACTGGGCTTTGTGGCTATCCCCTTATCTGGACACGGCCCCACTTACTCGGTGCTTCCAATGCCCACTGGCCACTTGTTGCAGGGGCTAATCAGGCCTGCCTCAGCACAGCTTTCCCCAGACTACAGTGGAGCTTGAGGAGGCTGCGGAGCAGGGGCAGAGGAGGAGGCTGTGGAGCAGGGGCAGAAGAGGGGTCCAAGAGGAGGGTGGCAGCTGCTCTTACCCTTTTGACAGAGATCTCCATTTCAGTGATAGGTGTTGGCACCTGGGGAAGGAGAAGGGTCTCAGCGTGGGTGGGGTGGACCAGGACCTGTCACTGCCCCCCTGCTTTCGGTCTCCTCCAACCCTGGGGTGGGAACCACCTAGCTCCCAGGCTGGGTCTTGCACTCCTTGGCAGCTAAGGCTAGACAGTCTTTCCCAGACAATGGGTTACAAGAAAGCCCCCCTGGTCATGGCTGGCCTCCAAGCAGGAGGCTTGGCTGAAAGCACAGAGCTAGAGTGTCCCCTCTCTCCACTTGTTCCCCAGCAATGAGGCAGCTGTCCTAAATTACCCAGCTCAGGTCCAGGAGGTACAACAGGCCTCCAAACACAGACTATCCCCTTCCTGAGTCTCTAGAGGGGCCAACAGAACATCTAGGGGCCTTGGGGTCTCAACCATCTCCTCCCTGCAACGTGAGCCCAACAGGGTTTTGCAAAGGGTTGCTCCCCTTGACCATCCCTCCCAGCACCCCAGGCACTTTCAGCTCACAGGCTGTAGCTCTGGGCCTCCAGTCATTCATAAGTGGCTGCAAGGCCTCTGCCACAGCGGAGGTGGCGGGGGCATCTCTTTCTGCACCCTCTCCCCAGCATCCTGCCAGCTGCAAATTCAGTAAAGACAGGCTGGCTACCTACCGGGCTTGCTCCTGCATCCCTGCAGCTAGGCTCAGACCCAAAGATGGGGCTTGGAGGGACCCTTCCATCAGCCCCTTGCTTACCTTAAACACCTGGAGCTCCTCCAGAACCACTTCCTCGGGTTCAGCTGAGCCCCCTGCCTGGAGGGCCATGACTTTGAGCACGGAGCCTGAGTCTGGAGCCAGGGAAGAGGGGTCAGTGGGACAGGAGGGGACAGCCAGGGACCCCACACCCCTCTCCAGCCTGGCCACTCTTGCTCAGCTGTCCTACCAGTCCCCAGGAAGATGACATCGTAGGTCCCATCCTCTGCCTCCACGCGGTCCACCACGATCTGGTGTAGCTGCTGGGCCAGGTGGGTCTTGACAAGGACAGGGCGGCCATGCCGAGGCCGCACAGGCCAGAACATGAGGGGGTGGGCTCGGGCAAACTGCAGCACCTCATCTGGGTAGTCCTTGGTGCTGCCAAAAGGCCGCCCTGGCTGCGCAGTCATCTTGCTGGGGCACTGTGGGCAGCAGGGAAGGGAGGGCCTGAGGTATCCTGAGACAGCACACACACCCCCACCACCAGTCTGTTTCCACCCCAACCAGGGCAACCTCTCTCACTGCAGGAGGGCTCTCCTCTCCCACCACACCCACCCCACCCCACCCCACCCCACCCAGGCCCTCTGGAGCCCAGGCTCAGCCAACGTCCGCTGCCATGGGGGTGCATGGGGACATGGGGCCACTCCAAGGAGCCCTTCCCCACATCTGCTCAGAACTCGATTCCCTGGCCTTGCCCCAGGAGATACTCACCACGCCAGGGCGGGGGAAGGGCACCTTGCCCACATAGGGCCCCCACTGGTGCTGAGGCCCATCTCGGTGGGCAAAGGGCCCGTTGAAGACCTCCCAGATGTCTGCCATGTGGTACACACAGACGGCGAAGCCCTGGAACACGGCACTGCCAGGGCACACGGGACAGTCAGGCCAGAGTGGCCATCAAGGACAAGAAGGGGACAGCCTGGTTCCATGGGCAGGACACAGGATAATAGTGCCTGTGCAAGCAGAGACTCCAAAAAGCAAAGACCCCAAGGCAAAGGCAAAGAGAGACTCAGAGAGTACAGTCATAGGTCACAAAGACGGGGCCCATCGCAAGGCCAGGGTGCTGGGTGCAGGGAAGCTGGGTGTGCCCACCTGACAGTGCTGAACAGCGCATACACCTCAAGGCTTTTCCCGGCCTTGGGCCATAGCAGGAACACGTCCTCTGGGGTAGAGAAGGGAGCATGAGTGTCATGGCCACCGCCAATGCCCTGACTCACCAGCTCTCAGCCCTCCCTAGTCCCGAGCCCTAGACCTGCTTGGCCAGGCCCTCACCTAGCTGGTCAAAGTGGGTCTCGGCACCACCAGGGCCGGGCACTGAGCAGACCAGCCTGGCCTTGAGGAAAGTGCTCCATTTGTTCACCAGCACCCGCTGGCCCCCAGCATCATTCTGCAGGATAAGGGGCCAGAGTCAGCCTTGGGCCCCACGAGGATGGGTCCCACCATCCGCTCTAATACCCTCGCCCACTCGGGGAGAGGTATGCATGTCAGCTTTGCATCCTTGCCTCAGTTCCCCTACTGCTGGCCAGGGGTTGGGGGAGAAAGGTCTGGGAATGGGAGGGTGCAGCGGGGACTTGAACCTCACCACCCCTTCCCAGCTCTCACCACGCAGACGCGGCCCACGCGGCTGACAGTGACATAGTTCAAGCCACCATCGGGCGAGGGGACAGTTTCCGAGAAGAAGAAGTACACCTTGTCATTGTCCTGGTCAGAGTTCTCAGGGATCCGGGCGGCCATCACAAACCGGGGGTCTGGAAGGGCGACAGGGTCATGCTGGGTGGAGGGGCCCCACAGGGCAGGATGGGAGCAGAACCCAGTGGGGAGAGGAATGGGGCAGGCGGCTCCCACTGGAGGCTGGTGTCCTAGCCGGGAAAGTAGCCTCTTCCCCCGTGCCAGTCCCAGGGGCAGGCCTCACCGTGCAAGAGGCTCTGGTCAGAGTCAGAACGCAGAGCTAGCCGAGGACCTCCGCTTCGGAAGATCATGGCCTCTCGCCCCAGGAAGTCAGCGGTGAGACCCGTGTACAGCTCCCCACCTGGGGTGGGGGTTGGGGAACAGAGTCAGGGGAGGAAGCCCAGGCTCAGCAGCCGGGTCTCTCCCTTCTCAGTGACATAGGCCAGCTGCCACCCTCCCTGTTCCCACCCTGGCCTGGGCATCACCCACCTACGAAGGTGCTGGCAAAGGGACGGCTGGGTTCGTGAGGGCACCGCCCCCGGCCGCTTTCCACACTGCCGGGCTCCAGGTGGAGCACATGCTAAGGGGAGGGAGAGAGGGAGGGAGGGGCGTCACCTGGGAGACACGCGCCAGCAGCCCACACCCAAGCAGGAGCCCTTGCGTGCAGCTAGAGAGTGGGGGCGGGCAGAAGGCGTCCTCATCCAGGGCCCCTCTAATGGGGTCAGCTCCCCGACACAAAGGCGCCTTTCAGGCCCCTGCCCTTCTGTCCCTACCCAGGCTCAATGGGAACGTTCAGGCAGCAGGGAGGAAATGTCACTGCCTCCCAGTCCCTTGTGGGGCCTGGCCCAGGCTCACCTCCCCACGGTGGCCCACTGTGATGAGGGCGCAGGTGGGCTGGAAGGCCCCAGTGCCACAGGCTAGCAGGTGGGTCCGGTTGTGAGGCTGCAGCACCCGCACGAAGTTGGCACACTCTGTCTGCGGGGAGAAGGAGTGGGTGGCTGAGGGGTGAGAGGGGGTGCTCGCCATCTCCTTGGGGCCCAAGGCTCAGCCCTGTCTGGCAGTCAGCTCTGGGGAAGGGGTGGGTGTGACATTCCCAGCAGACCTTCAAAAGCCCTCAGGATCTGCTCCAAATGCCCCTGGTAGAGGCACCTGGGGCGTGGCCACAGACTATCCTGAAGGTCAGGGCAGGGTGTCGGGTTGAGGGGCCATCCCTCCCGACAGCACTCACCAAAGGATCTCTTCCCTTTTGAACACACTCCTCCCTCTGTCCTGGCTGCGGCGGCCACAGGACCTGAAACACAGCCTGGCTGACCTCAGGTCCTCCCCTGATCTCACAGGCTCAGTTTCCCCATGTGGTCTCCCATCTGGAGGTGCCCAGCTCTCAAACAGACCCCCTGCCCTGCCAGTCCAGCTCACCTCCCGGGGATCTGGCCACGCCTGGTCCAGTCGCAGAGAGTAGAGGGCGTCCAGGCCACCCAGAAAGAGGCGGTCCCGGTACTCATCTAGGTACATGGCCTGGAGGTTCAGGGAGCCCCGGGGGCCCAGAAAGATGGCAGAGCGGTTGGCAGACAGGAGGTCTAGGAGGGAGTACAGGGAGGCAGATCAGGGCCACGGCTCAGCCTAGTTCCCCAGCCAAGGAGTGGAGGTGGAGGCTCCGGCTGAGCATCCACCCCCGACACACTCACATCTGGAAAATGTTTCCAGCCATGTGGTGCTGGAAGGTTTTTGGACCACGGCTCCTGGGGACAGGTGGGACGGGAGGCTCAGAGCCTCCCACCCGGCCCAGCCTACCCTGGGACCTACTTCCCACCCTTCCATTCCTTGGCCCTTCATCGTGCAGCTATCTTCCCACTGTCCCATCTGTGCCCTACCCAGTCCCCAGGGAGGATGGCCCCAACCAGCAGAAACTAGAGCAAAGTGCTGGAAGATCCTGGAGGAAGGGCGGGAGTCTTTGCAGGCCGCCTGACTCAGCTGGAGGGTGGGCCAGCAGGCGAAAGTGGGGACCCCTGGCAACCGCCTGGGTGCAGGAGAGGGCAGGTGTGGCCAGGAAGGGCTCCCCCCTTCAGTCCAGGTCTGTGGCCGAAGAGAATTTTCTCCCCATAGATGTTGGCCATCCCGGCCCCAGAGATGAGAGCCGGGAGCTGTCTGGGGACATTGGTCCCAGGAGTTGAGGATCCTGAGGTAGGTCCTCAGGCTTGGCTGGGGAGGGGGAAGTAATGGGGGCAGTAGAATGTGGTAGGAAGGGGGCACTGACCACCTTTGGGAAGGCCCAGAGTGTCCTATGCCTTCCCTACAGAAGCATCTCCACCCAACACCCATTCCACCCCCAAAACTCATCAACAGCCTCTTCCGGGAAGCCCTCCATGGATGACAGTACCTTGGGGAACTTTCCCTATTTGGGGCTTTTTCTAGTAGTCTGACCTCCCGCCAAAACCACAGGTCCCAGAATAAGACCACATTCCCCTCAGCCTCTCCAGGAGGGAGTGGTGTCTCCCCCACCAGACTGGGCTTCCCAGGGGAAGGTGGTCACCCCTCTGGTTTCCTTAGGAAGGATCTCCCAAGAGCCTGTCTCAGGGGCCTTCCCCGGGCCCGTCCGTGGAGGCCTGAGCCGGCTCACATGTCTAGGGTAGAACACAGGAACCCCCAGGCTGGGAGGGGCGAAGAGGGGAGGTGAAACTCCCCCTGGGCTGAGGCACTTCTTGGATGGAGGACCACATGAAGAAACCCACTCCGGGAAGTGGGCTGCAAGGGGTTCCTCCCCTTCTCTGTGGCCCCAGGACCAAGGGATAGAGTGCTGCCCACTCTCCCATTGGCCACCCTGGGCAAAAAGTGCCAGCTGAGCCCAGACAGACCCTTCAGCCCCATCCTTTCTGTCCCTCTCCCCTGCCTGGTCCCTTCCTCTGTCCCCTCCCCATCTTTATTGAGTTCTCTCGGGGTTTCCATCTGTCCCTTTCTCAGCAGTCCCCCTCAGGTCCCTCCCCACCACCCTGGTCCTGTCTCCCAGGACCTGCCTCCCTCCCACTCCCCTACAGCTGGCCAGGCACCCAAGAGCCCAAGGCACCCAAACAGGGCACATGCACACAAACAGAGCACATGCACACAAACAGGGCATGCAGGGGCTGGTACCTCGGTAGGAGAGCCGCAGGCGGGGCACACTGGGGCCAGGGCTGGGGCCGGAGCTACCCCCATGGAGCAGGAGGCCCCCTAGCAGCCAGCAGATGGCCCAGGCCGAGGGGGCCATGCTGGGGAACTGAGGGCACTGCTGCCGCCTGCCTGCAGAGCCGCCCTCTGGTCCTGCTGGCCGCCGGCTGTAGTTTGCTCTGCTGCCACCAGGCCACCACTTATAAGGCAGTGGCTCCACCCAGTCCTGGGCGGGAAGAGGGACGGGGGAGAGAAGGAGGCCGGGGCCTTGCCGTCCACCTGCCACTTCTCCTTCCACCTTGTTGGCCCAGTGCAGGCCTTTGTGTCACACTGGCCAGCTAGCTCTCCATTGGGAAGACCTTCCCAGCTGGGGCACGGGCCATGTGTACAGAGATGTCCACAAATACAGGTCCTCAGGCTCCAGCAAAGTGACAAGTGGGGAGAGAGCCTGGAAGGGAGGTCAGGGATCAGAGGTCGAGGTTGATGGGCTGGGTAGAGGCCGAGCTGGGCTCTGCCTTGTTCTCTGCCCCTCCACTGCCCACAGCAGAGACCTTCCAAACTGGCCCTGCCCCAATTCCAGGATGTTCCGGCCCCCTGAAGCCTCGGCCAGAGGGGGTACCATGTCCTAGGCTGGTGTTTGAGGTCTGGCAACACTTCATAGAGCAAGCAAGAGATGACTACCCAGCCTCTTCCACCCAGGCCTGTCCCCATCTGGCTTCCAGCCACCCCAGCCTCTCGCCACATCTACAGGCCCCATCTCAGCTCACCAGGCTTGCTTTGGGGTAGGGGACAAGGGCATTAGGGGACCCCATGCTGAGGGAACCTCCCCTTGCCCTGCCTCCCTCAGGCCTCCAGTACTTCCAGAGACTCAGGGTCCAGAGCTTCACCAGGTCAGTGATGGTTCTTCCCAGGGACCCCATACCCCAAAGGCCCTGCAGACACCTGTGCTCTCTCAGAGCTCACTCCCCCTGCCCTGAATGCTGACTGGGAAGCAGCGGGAGTGGGGGGGGGGGGGTGGGCACAGAAAGCCACAGAAGAGGGCCAAAGGGGAAATGGTACTGAGAACCTGAATCTGGGGTGAGTGACAGGACCTCCCCATGCTCCCTGCTCCAGAACAGTTCCCACCTCACCCCACCCCAGAACCCTACACTCAGAACCTGAGGCCCTGGGCACTAAAGAGACTTTAATTTTGAGCTGGAGTTTGAGTTCCCAGGATTCTAACAACTCCTGCAGGTTGGGCCCCCCACATGGACTGGCCTGGACCCTCTGGTAAGTTGTGGGGGACTCAGAGAGGAGGAAAGGACCTGGCCTAGGCCACAGAGCAGGCTGAGAATGGGTCCAGCTCAGCCCTGCCCCTTCCTGGGACCCTCCTTTGCTTCTGGGCCTTCTTGGGAATATGGGGACCCCACCCTCCTCCCCTACCTCAATCCTGAAATGGAAACAGGCTGGCTTCTTGGGTCAGCATGACAGGTCCTAGAGACCTACAACTCTACCTCCCTGTCTCCATCTCCCTTCACTCACACATGCCTCCTTCAGCAGGGGGCTGGCCTGGAGGTGGGCAAGGGGCTGCCCAGAGAGACCAGTGATGGAGCTCAGCCCAGCCCTGACTCTGGCCCTGCTAGAACGCCTTGGCCAAGGCCTTTCCGTCTCTGGGCTGTTCTCTGCCCCTCCACTGCCCACAGCACAGACCTTCCAAACTGGCCCTGCCCCAATTCCAGGATGTTCCAGTCCCCTGCAACCTGGGCAGACTCTCCAGCTCCCCTGGTTAGGGGTGGGGGGTCATTCTCCTCCCAGATGGGGAGGGACCTCCTCCTCCCAGGGCCGGGGATCAGCCATCCTGGGTGTAAGCAGCCTTTATAACCTGACGAGTGGGCTTGCGCAGGGACTGCTGTCAGGGTGACCATATCCTGGGACCCTGGGGTGGAGTGCTTCTGCCTCAGTTTCCCTGGGGAGGTGTGGCCAGGACACTGCCCAAGTTAGGGCCAACTTCTAACTGGAGACTGAACCAGGCAGCCCTTCAGCCAGCATGTGACCAACAGCGGCGGGCAGGTGACCCAACACTCCTCAGCCTGCCAGCCCACCCTGGGGTCTCAGCTCAGCCAGACGCCCAGCAGGGGCTGCAGGGAGGCCTGGGTCGACCGGAGCAGGGTATGCGGGCAGCCTACTCCACACTGGGGAAACAGCCTGCGGCAGGCTGGGAGTCTGAACTCTGCTGTTAACGTGTGTGGCCTCAGTCAGGTCCTCTCCCTCTCCGGGCTTCAGTTTTCCAGGCTGGGGGCAGGGGGTAGGGATCCTCTCTAAAGGCCCCCCTGCTTGCCAGCTGCAGGTGGGAAAGACCCCAAGGGTGCCCTGAATTCGCGGATTAATGGGCCCAGACACAGGTATCTTGTGCCATCTAGTGGACAAAGAGGGAACTGCAGGAGGCCCCCAAACTCGCAGCGTTGGGGTAGCAGGGCCATCCAGCAGAAACGGCAGTCTCTTGAGGTCGCTAGCAGTAACCAGGCAAACACAATATAAAGAAGCAGGAGCAGTGGAAGATACTCCAGTGATTGCTCTTGATGGAGGAAATCAAGGGAGGCTTCATGGAGGAAGCACTATCCAAGCAAAAGTCCAGAAATGGAAAGGATGCAGCAAAAGAGGCAAAACTAGATGATTTATGTAGGATGCAAAATGCTGTGTACTGGTGGGAGATGGTGAGCTGGGCTGATACCTATGTGAGGTGCGTGTTCATGCAGCAGGTGCCACCAGGTGGGTATGTGGACGGTCACAGCCCAGCTTCTCCCAGCCAGAATTCTAGGGTGGGCATGCCTGGAAGGAATGGATGCCCCCAGTCCCCTCCCCACCAATTTCATGGATGGAACAGGGATATTAGGACAATGTCATGCCCCCTCCACCCCCACGGACCTCCAGCTGCTTGCAGAGGGTGAGCCCCCCCCCTTCCCATCAGCCATCCCTCACAGCTCCACCCTCCCCACCCCAACCCTCCCACAGTCTCCTCTGGGACTTCCCTCTGCAAGTGGGGCCATTCATCTCTTCCTGTCCAGGACTTGTCCCCCTCCCTGCCACAGCTGATGAAGAGAGAGCCAGGACATGGCAGAGCCCTTCTTCCCCCATTGCCCCTTCCTGACAATCCTCACTCCCTTCTACCCGAGCACACGTGGCCCTTGTCTGAGGCAGCAGCCTGCCCCCAGAATGCACCCTCTCTGTAGCTGGCCCAGACACTCTCCTGTTTCCTTCACAGAGGGCTTAACTCTCTTCGCCCCAATCCCACTGGCATCCCACATCCCTGGTACCCCCCTATCTCTTGGGTCACTGTCTTCCTCATTGTCATGGTCCCCTCCCCCTACCTCAGCTACCCACCCTCCAGGTCACTACCAATAAGGGCATGACCTTCTGCCTGTCCATTTGGAACATCCCTTCCTCTGGACATCACCATCGGCAGCTCAGCACCCCCACTGCCACATCTTTCACTCGACGAGGCCCATCTGCCTGCCCCTCCTTTCCTTGAGACTCCTCTTTCTCCCTGTACAGCTTGCACCTGTGACCAGCTCTAGAACTGGGCCCTGGCAGACACTGTCCGGGGCCCAGTAGCCACTGGCCTGCTGCAGAGCTTGCCTACATCTCACATGGCCCTTTTCCTGTTTCACTGGGTTGATACCCCAGCATACAAGCCATTCCCTTACCCCTTCTTAAACAAGCTTCCCTGGACCCCACATCGCCCCTCAGCTTGGGTCCCTTTCTCTGTTCCCTGGGTGTTGCCCACACCTGCCATCTCCCCTGTACTTCAGCTCACTCCTGTCAGGCTCCCACCCCTCTGCTCCACGGAAACCCCCCTGCTCAGGTGGCCGAGGCCTGGGGGCCTGCAAGTTCCCAAACCCTGGGGCCACCAGACAAACCCAAAGTGAGTGAGATTCTACAGAATAACTGGCCTGAGCTCTTCAGACGTGACGAGGAAACACGGAGGACCGTCACAGACTAGAGGGGAGTAAGGAGACAGGAGGATGAGGTCACTCTAGTGCCATCTTAGATTGGCTCCTGCTCCAGGACAAGGACTTTAGGACAACTGACAGAACTCCAATAAGCTCTGCAGATTAATTAGCAGTGTTTATGTCAATATTCATTTCCTGTGTTTGATCCTTCTGTGGTTAAAATGTTAACCACAGGGAAGCTGGGGGACCTGTAAATGGGAGTTCTTTGTACTATTTTTTGCAAGCCTGGAATTTCAAAATGAAAAGAAAAAAACAAAAAACCCAACTAAAACCTAGTGTTGGGAAGTAACCTCCACTTCACAATACCCCACGGCTGAACCTGTGCCTCCCCCCAGCTTCCTTATCTCAGGAAATGGCAGTTTGGCCAAAAAGCTAAGGGTCATTTTGGATTTTCCTATTTCTCACCCCTCACATTCAAGCTTTCAGCAAATTCTGTCCATCCTAGTTCCAAAATGTGCCTTGAATCCATGCACCCCCGACCCCCTCTCCCTAGCACCCCACTGTACTGGGAGCCACCGGACTTTCTTGCCCAGAGCCTGCCCCCACTTCATGCCAGCTCCTGGGACCCTCTCTCCCACCCCTTTTGTCCTCTGCAGCCCTCACCCCTCACATTGACTGGGTCCTCATGGGGCCTGGCACTGCCCACGTCTCCCAAGACTGCTGGGGCTTGGTTTCCAGCCCAACACTGCCTTTCTGCTCCTGAGACCTTCCCAGTCTTTCTCCATGGCCTCCCATGGCTGGTTCCCTGTGGTTCCCCCAGATCTCACGCACAGGCAGCTCCTCCCGGGAGCTTTCCCAGACCACTCTAACTCATGGGCCCACCACACCTCCAGTCTCCACGCCAGCCCGTGCTGGTTTTCCCACTGTACTCATCTCCTTAAAATTCCACCAGATTTGGCTGGGCACGGTGGCTCACACCTGTAATCCCAGCACTTCAGGAGGCCAAGATGGGCGAATCACTTGAGCTCAGGAGTTCAAGACTAGCCTGGGAAACATGGTGAAACCTCGTCTCTACTAAAAATACAAAAATTAGCCGGGGGTGGTGACGGGCGCCTGTAATCCCAGCTACTCAGGTGGCTGAGGCATAAGAATCGCTTGAGTCCGGGAGGCAGGGGTTACAGTGAGCCAAGATTGCGCCACTGCACTCCAGTCTGGTGACAGAGCAAGACTCTGTCTCAAAAAAGAAACAAAAATCCACCAGATTAGGGACCAGGCCTCACTGTGACATGCCCCAGCATCCAGCCCATGCTGGGCACATGGGAGGTATGTGATGAACCACTGAGTGGTACACTGGCTGGTGGTGCTGCCCAATGTGGCCCTTCCTTTTCTCCTTGGTTGTCACCCTTCCTGGGTCACTCTAGGTGTCTGTAGAGGTCCCCAATTCTCCAGCTCACAAGGGCAGGCCTAAAGGGACTCCCCTCCACTCCCCTCAGGTCTCTCCAGGGACCAGAAAGTTCTTGCTAGCTCTGGCCTCCACCAGAGGCGTCTGTAGAATTCCAAGACCATCTCTGGAATGCCGGGCCTGTCTGGGGAATGCCAAGGCTGGGGCACAGGTGCAGAGAGTGGAGTGGCTGGGCGGGGCAAGGACAGCTGATGGCATTCTGGCTAGAGTCTGGGTGCTGCTGGCAGTTGTCCCTCCTGCGAACACCACTGCTGACACCTCCACTTCCTTGCCCATGCCCCCAAGACAGCATCACTGTCTGGCAGCAGCTCTGGACTGGGCGCTCCCACTAAGCTGAGAGCTGCCAGGCCTTGGGCCTCTGTCCCTGTCAGGGAAAGAGACTGGGCCACAGGAGACAAGCCTCTGAGGTTCACAGGAACTGGAAGTCACGCCCATTTGGATGTGGCCCATCCGACAGGGCCCTTGGCTGGAAGCCAGCTGGCTCTGCTCTCCCCCACACTCACTGGATGACCTTAACAGGTCCCTGTACCTCTCTGCGCCAAACAGGTGAGGGGAGGTAGAGCCAACTCCATGCGCCTCTGGCCCTGGGAGTCAATGTTGCTGGCAGGAAATACAAGTGAGTGGGCAGGTGAACTAGCACTGTGGGCCTGCAGGGACCCCACAGGCTCAGCTCCATTCCAGCCACGGCTGAGAGGTAACGGGGGTTGCTCTGCCAGGCAGCATTCAGGGCCTAGCTGTGTACCGCAGTGAACCACTCTCTCCAAGGAGAGGACCCCTAGGCTGCCACAGTGGTTGACCAAAGTGATGGCCCCCAGGAACTTGTAGGGGTTCTAGGCCCCCCCAGACTCCAGATGCTGAATCCCTGGAGATGGTGCCTGGGCATGAGGAGTGATAGAGGGCAGCCAGCAGGGCAGGCCACACAGCAGTCTCCGATCTCATCTCACTCCCCGCAGAAGGCAGTGTGGAGTGGCGGTCAGGCACCAGGCATTGCAGCCAGCCTGCCTACGACAGGGAAGGAAGCAGTCATCGGGTAAGAGTGAGTCCTGAGGAAGAGTCCCCGGCCCAGGGACACCAGGGGCAGACAGCAGACCTCCGGGGAGCACACTTTATTTGCATCTCCCAGGACACAGTTGGGGAGGGAGTCAGGGGATTTGGGGTTGAGGATATGGCCAGGCTCAGGTCCTGGGACCCCAACCCCCTCCCCAACCTCAGGACTCCGCTGGAGTTGGAGGCTGGGCATGGGAAGCTCTGGGTGAAGGTCAGCATCTACTCCACACCCTTCATGAACTCCAGGAACTCTGTGGAAAGAGGGGCAGGTGTGGGTCGGGGGTGGGGGCTGGGCAGGGCATGGAGGCAGGGGACCAGCCCACCTACCCACTTACCATCATAGTCGATGCGGCCATCGTTGTTCTTGTCTCCGTCCTTCATGAGCTCCTCGATGTCGTCCTCTGTGATGGTCTCGCCTGTAGCCTGCAGCATCATCTTCAGCTCATCCAGGTCGATGTAGCCATCAGCGTTTCTGTGGGGAGGGGGCTCAGGGTAGGACTGTGGGGAGGGCATAAGGCAGCCCCACCCATGCCCCAGGAGGCAGAGCAGGGACACTGGGAGATGGGGCATCCCTCTCCCCAATCATGCAGAGGCCGCAGGGTCCCTAGGCCTGGAATCTGAGACCGCCCACCTCTCCAGTTCGGCTTGAGTGTGGGTCAGGGTCAGAGGTCAAGGGTCACATGCTCACTTGTCAAACATGCGGAAGAGGTCAGACAGCTCCTCCTCAGATTTCCCTTTGCTGTCGTCCTTCATGCACCGAACCATCATGACCAGGAACTCATCAAAGTCCACCGTGCCGCTGCCTGGGGGTGGGCGGCATGGCCGTTACAGAGGCCGGGGTAGGTACTGCAGGCAGCACCTTCGACATGAACCCCCATGTTCTCACCGCACCCTCACACCAAATGCCAGGCTTCTGTGGCCATTATGCCCATTTTATAGATGAGGCAACTGAGGCTCAGATAGGCAAAACCGCTCCCAGCTAAACAGAGCCAGCATTCCAGCCCCCAGCCAGCTGGGGTTCTTCTGGAGCCTGGGGAGGAGGGGGCTCACCGTCCTCGTCCACCTCGTCAATCATCTCCTGCAGCTCCTCAGGGGTGGGGTTCTGGCCCAGCATCCTCATCACCTTGCCCAGCTCCTTGGTGCTGATGCAGCCATCCTCAGCACCCAGCACGAAGATGTCAAAGGCTGCCTTGAACTCTGTGTTCAGGGGTTGGGGGGCACAGTAGTCAGGGCTCAGCAGCCAGGACCTCAGAAGGCCAGAACCCTGGGGCCATCTGCCAACCTGCCCACCTCCCTCGGAGACCTCTCTGAGGTCAGAGCAAGAGGGACCAAGCCTCTGCTCTCTGGTCTGGGGTCCTCTTCTGGTAAGGGGTCCCCATGCCAGCCTGGCCCCGCTGGTCTCCCACATGTGTGATAGGGGTTCTCACCATTTTTCTGCTCTTCTGTCAGCTGCTCTACCTAGAAAGGAAAGGGAATCTCAGGGCTCAGACTCAGGTATAGCTGCTGCTGAGGAAACCAATCCATTCCACAGGTGAGAAGGCTGGAGCCGGAGGAGGCAGGCTATTTCCAGGCCACAGGGTGGAGGTCTCAGTCCTCCCTCCCTGCCCCCAAAGCCCTGATGTGACCCAGCTGGCCTCACTGAGACTGGGCTCAGGGCCAGGGTGACAGGTGGGCACCCCCTTCAGGGCCAAGGTGACCCTCAGTAACAATAGTCAGTGACCACTCAATGCCCTTTCAGCCCCTGATGAAACTCAAGCTGGGTGGCCCGAGGGACAGCTGTCCCTCAAGTTGGGACAATAAAACCAGTGTGGGGGCAGGCGAGCCACCCACTGTAACCTGACCAGGGTGGCCACTGGGCTATTTTTAATGAGGAACAAAGTTAAACCTGGTGATTGTTCTGGGGACTTTGGCATGCAGGGGGTGGGGCAGCGTTATCTGGCCCCCTGGCCTGCTAGTGCCGCCTCAGGAGCCAAAATTAGTCCCCAGCTCCGCCAGGCCTTGTATGGGCACTGGGTGGAGGGCTGCCCCCACTCCAGCTCCATGGACTCCCACAGGATAAGCAGGCGTGCCCCCAGAGCTGGCTGTAGCACTTCCCTGCCCAGGAGTGAGGGAGGCTGAGGGAGGGGTTCCCCTGGGGACAGCTGTTCATTCCAGGATGTCCTTGCTCTGGGGTTGGGGGAGGTCACCACCACCCCTGGATAGAATAGCATCTGAAGACCCCCAGTGACCCAGGAGGCTGCAGGGGCTTGGGGTGACCACTCTCCAGCCCTTGTTCCCTCGCTCTCACCCCTAGCTAAGCCACTGAGCGCTGAGCCTGCCAGGCATGATGGGAGCTGGGGCCCCAGTTCTCTGTTCCTTCTTCCTTGGTTCTCCCTCATGTCCAGAACTTCCCTGCCTCAAACTTCAAAGCCCCATCTCCAGCCCAGGACTCAAGCTCTGCAGCCCACTCCTCTCACACCCTCCACCTCCCAAAGCATCTTCAGCCAGTCAAGGGGCTGGAGTGGTGTAGCAGATTTTGAGCATGTGAGAAGCATAATGTGAGGGGCAGAAATGGGGGTTGGGGACAGGGAGACAGTAATGGGGACTCAGACAGCTCAGGAGGAAGAGATGAAAAGAGAAAGGCAAAAATGTCCAGAGACAAATGCAGAGACATGTGGCTGAGCGACAGTGCCTCAGACTACAGACACTTGGAAACAGAGAGTGAGACATGATGCTGAAAGCTGCGACATCCTCCACCACCCTTCAGACCCTGAACTCCCATCCCTTCCGCATCCCCAAACACCAGAACCACTGTCCCTGTGACAGCCTGGGTTGAAGGCACGTAGGCTTTCTCCTGGGTCCCCACCACTTCCCTGGGGCTACTGGCCCCCCATTCTGAGCTGAGTGAGCCCCCAGTGGGCCTGCCCACCCCAGCCCTACCCAGCCCTGTCCCTCACCGCAGCCTTGTAGATGTCATCCATGCTGGCGGCTCACAGGACAGCCTGCTGGGGTTGCCAGCCGGCCCTTGACTTAAATAGCCCTGCCCCACCGCATTCCTGGCCCAGCCCAACCCAGCCCAGCCCACCCCTGCATGTAGTATCCTCCAGTCCCTCCTCTGGTCCCAGTGATCTCAGGCTGGCCTGAGTCCCCGTGTCCTCTGCCCAGGGCAGGAAGCAGATGAAGGGCTACAAGGACCAGGTTTCTTTCCCTCCTGTCCCCCACACTCCCCAAGGGACTCTCTGAAAAGGTTTCTGGAATGAATGAAAACATGAGTCCAGTGCAGGACAGGAGTTACGAGGTCGTGGGCCCTAGGCAAGGCCCGGGCAACACAGCAGCTCAGGCTCCCATCCAACCAGGGAGGCGGGTGCCATGACCACCACTTTCCAGATAAGGAAACTGAGGCTCTGGAGGAGTGGTGACTTGCCCAAGATCTGACTGACTTGGCAACCCCTGCCTTTAACTCAACTTCTCTGGAATGGGGGTGCAACGTGCAAGGAGAGGCTGGGAGTGCAGGGCCCTGCCAAGAGAAGCCTTGAATATCAAGCTCATAGTACGATGCTGTGGAACTGGTGAAGGAGGAAGTGACTGATCCACCTTAGGACAGGGTGGCCAGGAGCCTTCTGCCAGAGGAGCCTGCCCCAGACCTCCCATCCGCCCAGGAAGAAGTACTCACTTCGGGCTTAAGTCAGCTGCTGTCAGTTATTCAACAGCACCCCTACAGATGCCCCATCTGTGGCAGGCTCCTTTCCTCCTCACCCTCTAGTTAGGTTACTACCTCCCTCTTCTAGGTCTCATTTTTCCTTGGTTTAGGACTCAGTTCCCCATTCTAGCACTGTAGTTCCTGGGTCCAGGTCAATCTGTCTCCCTCGTTTTAAACTCTGGCAGGCCACCCCGTGGGGTTCTTGTGCTCAGTGGCGGCACACACCCCTCCATCCACCTACACCCTCCTTCGTACAGAGTTCGTATCAAGTTTATCCCTCTTTTTTTTTTTTTTTTTTTTTTTTGAGGCGGAGTCTCGCTCTGTCACCCAGGCTGGAGTGCAGTGGCCAGATCTCAGCTCACTGCAAGCTCCGCCTCCCGGGTTCACGCCATTCTCCTGCCTCAGCCTCCCGAGTAGCTGGGACTACAGCCCCCCCCCACCCAACCCGCCAAGTTTTTTGTAATTTTTAGTAGATACGGGGTTTCACCGTGTTAGCCAGGATGGTCTCGATCTCCTGACCTCGTGATCCGCCCGTCTCGGCCTCCCAAAGTGCTGGGATTACAGGCTTGAGCCACCGCGCCCGGCCCAAGTTTATCCCTCTTGATAAACACGCTCCCTGCCTCGAGCACTACTGCGTGCCGGGCCGCGCATGAACCGACCCACTCAGTTGTCCAGGAGCCCCACTGACAAGAGATCTCCGAGTCTCGGAGAGGTTCAGAACTGGCCCAGAATCGTTCTCGCCCTGCTCCGGCGGTAAGCACAGGTCCTGTTTTCCCCTCCAACCCGCCTTGCCCTAAAGAGAAAGAGCTCAACAGCCAGGTGAGGCACTATTATGGCCTCCTTTATCCGGAGGAGTAAACTGAGGCCAGGAAGAGCAGTGACTTGCTTCGTGTAGCCCGGAAGGCTCGAGACCTTCTGTCCCCTCTTCCCGAGGACGGAGGGGCGATGCCCAGAGCTGTAACCACCAGGGGTCTCAGTTTCTAGCAGGCTGCGCAGTGTACCTCCAGCCGCGCCACGCAGGTAGAGATTACGCAAGCGAGCACCGCGCACGCGCGCGCTGTGGGTGGTGCCTGTCAATCACGCGCGAGGGGCGGGGCGAGGGCGCAGGAGGAAGGCGGGGCCAAGATGGCGGCGCAGCGCGCGGCGGGGGCGTGGGGCGGCGGGGGCTGGGGGGCGGTGGGACGTTGACCCCGCCCCCTACTGCTGCCAGTCTGCGCCGGGCGGCGGCGGCGGCGGAGACCCGAACATGGCGACGGCGCGCACCTTCGGGCCCGAGCGGGAAGCCGAGCCGGCCAAGGAAGCTCGCGTCTTGGGCTCGGAGCTCGTGGACACTTATACGGTTTGTTGGGGGCGCAGGCACCTGAAGCGGGGGTGGTGGCTGGGACCCGGAATCCGACTTGGGGGCTTGGGGAGGGGTTCGGGATCTGCAACCCTGAGGAGCGGGTAGAAGAGTCTGCGATTGCGAGGGGGCTGGGACGGGGGATCTAAGGAAAGGGATCTGGGCCTCGCAGGTTCGGGTGAAGGGTTGTTCGGGGCCTGGGGAGGCGGTTTGGAAAAGGGTACGCGATCAGAAAGGGAGGCTCGGGTTGGGGGCGGCATCTGGGGATAAAGGGGGCCTGGGGAGGGGGGTGTCTAGATGAGGCTAAACTCCTCTAGATCCTCTAGGACTGGAGGGGCCCCGGCCTGAGAGACCGTTACTGGTGTTCAGGAGAAAGGCAATGGGGAGAGGGTCTCTGATGGATGGAATCAGGGAAAAGGGTCAGGCTCCGCAGGCCTTGAAGAAAGAGAAGGCGCCAGCATCCTGATCTGGGAAGCCTGCGGTGGTGGTTGAGATTTTCTCTGAGAAGTGAAGGATAGACCTGGGGGGCAGACGCCTTGGGGGTCGGGCGGAGACAAGAACGGAGGACGGGTGGAGCCCAGCTGTGGAGAAATAGGGGTGGTCTCAGTGCTGAAGCGCAGGCCCTATAAACCTTAGGAATCTTCGTGACTTTGGGCTGTGGGAGCGAGATGGGGCAACAAGCTGCGCACACACACTTCTAAGCTATGGGGGAGACAGAGGACAAATGGGGGGTAGTTTCCGACTCTGACGGGGCTGGATGCCAGGCCTGTGAGCCTGGTGGGCTGCCTGGCAAAAACTAGGCATTGAGCACCTCCCTGCTTCATCCCCTTTGTTCCCGCAGGGTAGGGAGTGGGTGGGGGCCTTGGCCCTGCCTGCACCCCCCTCCCTGGCCCTCATCCTAACCTCCCCCTCTGAGGGCCATTCATCGGGCTCTTTTCTCCTTTCTTGAGGGCAAAGGGAAGGAATCAGGCAGGATGGGAAGAGGAGAGGGGTGGATCCTGGAGCAACAGGCCAGCCTGGAGAAATGGCTGCTCCTCAGGGCTGGAGAAGGCTTCAGCTCCATGCTGCAGAGAGGAGAGGGAAACTAGGTGCAGGAGGCGGGTGAGGTCTCTGAGCTGATGGCTGGCTGGCCATCAGCTAGGGGCACCTTCAGCAAGAGGGCCATCTTCAAAAAGCCCTCCCTATTCTGGACTGCACCCCTCCTCTGCATGTGTGTCGGGGGAGGTGGTGATCTAGATTGGACCCTACCATCCTCTGTCTCCGGGTGTGCCGGGTTGGATATTATGAACACACCTACCCTTTGAACACTTGCCATGGGTCAGGCCCATGGACAAAGCATTTTACATGCATTGCCTTACTTGGTCCTTGATTCTAAGATGGAGGAACTGAGGCTCAGAGAAAACTTAGGCTCCAAGTTAATTATATAAGTGACACATAAGCTGCAGCCAGGAAATGACAGAACCAGGTTTTTAACCCAGGCCTTCCTTAACCTCTAGGCCATATTGCCTCCTGATAGAGCTTAGTTGCTACCACTCCCTCCCCACATCAGCTGCTTGTGCCTTGATTCCTGGCTCAGTAGCAGAAATCACAGCCATGAACCAGTTGAAAGGGTTGGAAAAGGACTTGCTTCCAGGAGGGTAGGGCACCTGGAAAGAAGTACAACAGAGAAGATGCTCAGGCTACAACTGGCCCTCCTCTGCCTCCCTTGGAAGAAATGGCCTTGCCTGCAGCTCGGGTTGGGTTTTGAGTTACCTAGAGGCAGGAGGTAAAAAACTAAAGAGGTGACTTGTTGTGGTAATCACTTTTTTCATTCCTTACTGATGGATGGAGCCACAGGCTTGTCCCATGTGCCTCCCAGCCCTACTGCTTGGGCCATGGAGGAGGCTGAGAGGGGCCCTGCTGGTCAGCAAGGGTCAGGTGCAGAGGCTAGTGGGCAGGGGCAGCCTGACTTTGGCCTTGGGGTGGGTCTGAGTTGTAGAGAGAAAGACTGATAAAAGATAATTGGGAAAGGTAATTGCAGCTTTTGCTATAGGGGGAGGAGACTCCTTGTTGGGGCTCCCTTGCTACAAGGGCTTTTGGTTTCCCCTTTTAGGTTTACATCATACAGGTCACTGATGGCAGCCATGAGTGGACGGTAAAGCACCGCTACAGCGACTTCCATGACCTACATGAAAAGGTAACTGTTAAGAGCTGGGAGCACATATTTCAGGGCTGGAGGGTCCTGTAGGCCAAGTTTCCATTGTGCCACACATTAGTTTTAGGGCAAAAGAGGCTCCATGTCCATAGTTCTTAATAAATCACTTTGTTAATATAACTGCGTTCATTAATATAGCATGTAAATGCTAGCCTTCAGCTCTAGCATGAGCCAGTCTGCAAGGAGCATATTTGAATTTCAGTTTTAATATTTCCAGTCCTAGCTTGGATACGAGATGCTGAGACAGTTTCCTGGGAAGGGGACAGGTTTGAACTTGTTCGACCTAGCTATGGCTATTCCAAAGCCTGTGCTGTAATATCTGGCTGTGATTCCATCTTTTCTTTGCTTTTGGAGATGCTGTCTTTCTCTGGGTCATTTACAGCGTGTTTTAAAGACACACCACTGCCCTAATTGGTTTTTACTCTGGCTTGGAAAAGATGGCAATTTTAGGGGCAAAAGGTGTTACTTTTCTGAATGTCTCCAAAGTCTCCAGATGGAATTCCTTGTCTGGAATTGTATTGGTATTTCTAATGCTAATTTGGATTGAAAGAGGCGAATCCCAGGTGCCCTCGTTTGGTCACTGATCTTGGTACTGCAGGGAGGGGCTGTGCAAGTGCTGACAAGCGCCTGTCCTCAGGCTTCTTGCCTCGGCCTTACATAGGCACAGAGCCTCTTAGTCTGTGGTTGATGTGCTTATGTTTTTTTACAGCTCGTTGCAGAGAGAAAGATTGATAAAAATCTGCTTCCGCCCAAAAAGATAATTGGGAAAAACTCAAGAAGCTTGGTGGAGAAGAGGGAGAAGGATCTGGAGGTCTACCTCCAGAAACTCCTGGCTGCCTTCCCTGGCGTGACCCCCAGAGTGCTGGCCCACTTCTTGCATTTTCACTTCTATGTAAGTTCCTCATTGGGTTTTCACCTGTGCCTGCAAACCCACAACTGCCAAGCTTGAGGCAGCAAACCAGGGGGGACCTCAGCTTTGAGGTGGGCCGGGGTTTGACCCTAGGTTAGAAGATGGAGGAACGTCACCCTGGTTAGGGATGTGTTGTGGGCAGAAGCATGTTAGTTGACAGATTTGCCTTAAATTAGACTGAGTGTGGCCACAGAGATGCTTTCCTCTACCACAAGGCATTTTGTTTAGCAAAAATGGCCTGTGGGTGTTTAAGCTAGGTTTCCATCCAGATGGATGAGGCTGGATTAGAAACAGCTGACACCTGGGATAGACTATTGTTGAGTTGTTGGTTCACAGCTCAAAACTAATTAAGGGATTAGTCTGTGATGGTGGAATATCACCATCTTGGGACATGTAATCGGGGTCCACGCTGCCAGGGTGCTAAGGTTGAGGGTAGATAATTTCCTCTGATGGGAGAGTGTGTCGTAGAACAGCTCTGTACTCCGTCCTGGACAGAAGAACAACTTTCGTAAGTTGCTGGGGACAGAATGCGTCGTCAGACTTTAAGAACAGCACTTAGGCAGTGTGAAACCACAATATTTGGGGTTTTTTTTTTGTTTTTTTTTTTGTTGTTGTTTTTTTGAGACGGAGTCTCGCTCTGTCGCCCAGGCTGGAGTGCAGTGGCCAGATCTCGGCTCACTGCAAGCTCCACCTCCCGGGTTTACACCATTCTCCTGCCTCAGCCTCCCGATTAGCTGGGACTACAGGCGCCTGCCACCTCGCCCGGCTAGTTTTTTTTTATTTTTTTATTTTTTTAGTAGAGACGGGGTTTCACTGTGTTAGCCAGGATGGTCTCGATCTCCTGACCTTGTGATCCACCCATCTCGGCCTCCCAAAGTACTGGGATTACAGGCTTGAGCCACCACACCTGGCCAATATTTGTTTTTTTGAGACGGAGTCTTGCTCTGTCACCGAGGCTGGAGTGCAGTGGCGCAATCTCGGCTCACTGCAACCTGCGCCTCTTGGGTTCAAGCAATTCTCCTGCCTCAGCCTCCCGAGTAGCTGGGACTACAGACTTGTGCCACCACACCCAGCTAATTTTTGTGTTTTTAGTAGAGATGGGGTTTCACCATGTTGGCCAGACTGGTCTGGAACTCCTGACCTCAAGTGATCTGCCTGCCTCAGCCTCCCAAAGTGCTGAGATTACTGGCATGTGCCATTGCACCTGGCCGAAACCACAATATTAAATAGCAGTTCTAGTTATGAGAATTTTTTTCTAAGGAAAAATCAGGCAACTGCAAAAAGGATATATGAACAAAGGTAGTCATTCCAGGGTTGTAACAAGATAGTAAGGACAACCCTAAAGTCTAGTAGAAGAGGTTACAAAAAAAGAAAAAAAAGAAAACAGGCCGGGCGCAGTGGCTCACGCCTGTAATCCCAGCACTTTGGGAGGCCGAGGTGGGCAGATCACTTGAGGTCAGGAGTTCGAGACCAGCCTGGCCAACATGGTGAAACCCCATCTTTACTAAAAATACAAAAATTAGCTGGGTGTGGTGGCAGAGACCTGTAATGCCAGCTACTTGGGAGGCTGAGGCAGGAGAATCGCTTGAACCCAAGAGGCAGAGGTTGCAGTGAGTCGAGATCATGCCACTGCACTCCAGCCTGGGCAACAGAGAGTGAGACTTCATCTCAGAAAAAAAAAAAAAAAAAGAAAAATCAAAGGGTACAACGAGGCTGAGCACAGTGGCTCATGCCTGTGATCCTAGCTCTTTGGGAAAAAACAAACAAAAAACAAGTCTGCAGCTCCCCCATCATTTTCCCAGCAGCACACCAGTCTTCCCAGCAGACTCTGTCTCAAAAAAATGCAGCTTTCTTAAGCAGTATCCAATCGTATGGCTGTAGTTTTTTTTTTTTTTTTTTGAGACAGGGTCTCACTCCCTTGCTCAGGCTGGAGTGCAGTGGCCTGATCATGGGTCACTGCAACCTCAAACTCCTGGGCTCAAGCGATCTTCTTGCCTCAACTTCCCAAATAGCTGGAACTATAGGTGCATGCCACCACACCCAGCTAATTTTTAAAATTTTTTTGTAGAGATGGGGTTTTGCAATATTGCTCAGGTTGGCCTCAAACTCGAGCTCAAGCAATCCTCCCACCTCTGCTTCTCAAAGTGCTTGGACTGTAGGCATGAGCCACGTACCTGGCTGACTATGGTCTCATTTTTATAAAAAGTTGATATGGACATATTTGTCTAGGAAAACTCTAGGAGGTTTATGTACACCAAAATGCTAAGACTAGTTTTCTCTGAGTGATAGATTTTCAGATAATTTATGTTTACTCGTTTTCCCTTTATATGATGAAGACGGGGAAGAATCCACTCCCTTATTCAGGCTCACCCTGAAGTAACCTGTGAGTTATGGTCCTAAAAGCCCAGCTGTATTTAAAATACAACTTTCTTGGCCAGGTGCAGTGGCTCACGCCTGTAATCCCAGCACTTTGGGAAGGCCCAGATAGGCAGATCACTTGAGGCCAGGAGTTCTAGACCAGCCTGGCCAACATAGCGAAACCCCTTCACTACTAAAAATACAAAAATTAGCTGCACGTGGTGGCGTATGCCTGTAGTCCCAGCTACCGAGGAGAGAGGCATGAGAGTCACTTGAACCTGGGAAGGGGAGGTTGCAGTGAGCCGAGGTCATGCCACTGCACTTCAGCCTGGGCCACAGAGTGAGACTCCGTCTCAAAAACAACAACAACAACAACAACTTCCTTAAAGTCTTTTCAGAGTAAGACAGTTGAACTTTTCTTGCATCACTGAAGAGCCTAGAAATTTGGTGGCAGTGCTAACCTTGGGCCACTGAGCTTGGCAGGAATAGGTGAAAAAGTAGATAGCATTCACAGATGGGAACTGTGTATGTGCTTTGGATTTTATTTAGCATATACCAGCAAGTATAGGGTTAGCAACATACCCTTTTGTAAACATATTTTTACCCTTTCTTATGTGAGAAAAAATTTGCGTTCCTTATGCAAGTCTTTCAGATAAACTTTACTGGTTAGTGTTTTAAGAAATAATGTACTTTAAAGGTCACGCACAGTGGCTCACACCTGTAATCCCAGTACTTTGGGAGGCCGAGGCGGGCGGATCACGAGGTCAGGAGATCGAGACCATCCTGGCTAACATGGTGAAATCCCATCTCTACTAAAAATACAAAAAATTAGCCGGGCATGGTGGCGGGCGCCTGTAGTCCCAGCTACTCGGGAGACTGAGGCAGGAGAATGGCGTGAACCTGGGAGGTGGAGCTTGCAGTGAGCTGAGAGACCGTGTCACTACACTCCAGCCTGGGCAACGGAGCAAGATTCCGTCTCAAAAAAAAGATTGTGCTTTAAGGAAGCTTTGGTTAGCCATTTAGGGATGAAACTTGACATGCAGCCCTTTGACGGTATTTATTCCTTACTTGATACCTGTGCCTTTGAGGAGAGATCTCGCTGGCTGCCTCACATGTGCCTGGCTCTGAGGGTAGAAAGGCCTGGACTGTGCTTTTGAAACTGGTTTGCCTGAGATGGGCCTGAGCTGGCTACATCTGGTTCTGGTTTGAGGCAGGCTCCACTACTTGTAGAAGTTTTGATGTATTTGGAATTAGTGTTACCAAACAGGTCCCTAAGTTATATAAATCCTAGGATTTAAAAAAGCAATTGAACCCATCTTTGGATTAAACCCACAGTTGATCAGCCATGGCACTGCTGACATTTTGGACTGGATAATGTGTTTCTGTAAGGAGCTATCCCATGCGTTGTTTAGCAGCACCCTGGCTTCTACCCACTGGATGCGAGTAGCACTTCGCCACCCAGCTATGGCAATTAAAGATGTCTCCAGACATTGCCAAATGTCCCACTTGAAAACCACTGGATTAGATCTTCATTTGGGGCCTAAAGATTTGTCAGCCTTTTCTCCAGGCTGGGAGCTCTCTAGGGAATGTTTCTCTTAACTTTTATACCATCTGTGTCCTCTTGGAAATTGTTCCACATGTGTTCTGCCTCTTGTGTTGCTGACATTGGATAGGGTGGACCCAGGGAACCCACCCTATTTGGTCATGGGGTGAATTTTTTTATTTTGATTTTTTGAGACAGAGTTTCGTTCTTATTGCCCAGGCTGGAGTGCAGCGGTGCGATCTCGGCTCACTGCAACCTCCGCCTCCCAGGTTCAAGTGATTCTCCTGCTTTAGCCTCTTGAGTAGCTGGGTTTACAGATGGCCTGCCACCACACCTGGCTAATTTTTTGTATTTTTAGTAGAGGTGGGGTTTCACTATGTTGGCGAGGCTGGTCTCGAACGTCTGACCTCGTGATCCACCTGCCTCAGCCTCCCAAAGTGCTGGAATTACAGACGTGAGCCACCACGCCTGGCCATGGTGTGGATTTTAAAAAATTGAGGTATAATTCACATACCATAAAATTAACTCTTTTTAATGTGTACAATTTATTTATTTATTTATTTATTATTATTATTAAACTTTAAGTTCTGGGGTACATGTGCCAAATGTGCAGGTTTGTTACATAGGTATACATGCGCCACGGTGGTTTGCTGCACCCAGTGTGTACAATTTAGTAGTTTTTAGTATATTCACAACTTTGAGTGACCATCGCCACTATCTAATTCCAGAACATTTCATCAGCCCAAAAAGGAACCTGTACCTGTTAGCAGAAGCTTCCCATCCCTCTGTGCCCCAGCCCCTGGCAGTCACTAATCTACTTTTTGTCCTTATGGATTTGCCTCTTCTGGACATTTCATAGAAATGGAATCATACAGTGTGTGGCCTTTTGTGACTGGCTTCTTTAATTTAGCCTTATGTTTTCAAGGTCCGTTCATATTGTAGTGTGAATCCTTCGGTCCTTTTATGATGGAGTAATAGTGTATTTTTTGGATATACCACATTATGTTTATTTATTAGCAGTTGATAAGTGTTAGGTTTGTTTCCATTTTTGGCCATTGTGAATGATGCTGCTATGAGCATTTGTATGTTAATTTTTATGTGAACTTATGTTTTCATTTTTGTTGGATATATAGCCAAAAGTGGAACCTGAGTTATATGGTAACTCTATGTTTGACTTTTTGAGGAACTACCAAATTGTTCTCCAAAGTTGTTGCACCATTTGACGTTTCCATCGGCAGTGCACAGGTTCTAATTTCCCCACATTCTTGCTTAACACTTCTTGTCCTTTTTTTTTTTTTTTTTTTTAATCATAGTTGTTCTGGTGGGTGTGAAGTGGTATCTCATTGTGGTTTTAATTTGCATTTCCCTGATGACTAATGTTATTGAGCCTCTTCTTTTTTTTTTTTTTTTTGAGACAGAGTCTCGCTCTGTCGCACAGGCTGGGGTGCAGGGGCATGATCCTGGCTCACTGCAACCTGTGCCTCCCTGGTTCAAGCGATGCTCATGCCCCAGCCTCCCGAGTAGCTGGGACTATAGGCGTGCACCACCATGCCTGGCTAATTTGTATATATTTTTTTAGTACAGATGGGGTTTCACCATGTTGGCCAGGATGGTCTCAAACTTCTGGCCTCAAGTGATCTGTCCACCTTGGCCTCCCAAAGTGCTGAGATTACAGGTGTGAGCCACCACATCTGGCCTGAGCCTCTTTCCATATGGTATTTGGCCATTTGCATATCTTCTTTGGAGAAAAGTATCCAATTCTTTATCCTTTTAAAAATCAGATTGGGCAGGGCGCGGGTGGCTCATGCCTGCAATCCCAGCACTTTGGAAGGCTAAGGCGGGCGGATTACTTGAGGCCAGGAGTTCGAGACCAGCCTGGCCGACATGGAGAAACTCTGTCTCTACTAAAAATACACAAATCAGCCATGCATGGTGGTATGTGCCTGTAATCTCAGCTACTTGGGAGACTGAGGCACAAGAATGGCTTGAACCTGAGAGGCGAAGGTTGCAATGAGCCAAGACCACACCACTGCACTCCAGCCTGGGTGACAGGGTAAGACTGTCTAAAAAAAAAAAAAAAGTCAGATTATCTTTGTTGAGTTGTAAGAGTTCTTTATATATTCTGGCTACTAGACTTTTAGAAACATGCAAATACTTTTTCATATTCTGTGAGTTGTCTTTTTTTTTTTTTCTTTGAGATGCAATCTTGCTCTGTTGCCCAAGCTGGAGTACAGTGGTGTGATCTCGACTCACTGCAACCTCCACCCCTGGGGTTCAATTCTCGTGCCTCAGCCTCCCGAGTAGCTGGGACTGCAGGCACATGCCACCATGCATGGCTAATTTTTTTTGAGACAGAGTCTTGCTGCATCGCCCAGGCTGGAGTCCAGTGACGCAATCTCGGCTTACTGCAACCTCCGCCTCCTGGGTTCAAGCAATTCTGTCTCAGCCTCCCGAGTAGCTGGGACTACAGGCATGCACCACCACGTCCAGCTAATTTTTGTAGTTTTAGTAGAGATGGGGTTTTACCATATTGGTCAGGCTGGTCTTGAACTCCTGACCTTAGGTGGTCCACCCTTCTTGGCCTCCCAAAGTGCCGGGATTACAGCCTTAGCCACCACGCCTGGCCTGCCTGGCTAATTTTTGTATTTTTAGTAGAGACAGGGTTTTACTGTGTTGGCCAGGCTGGTCTCGGACTCCTGACCTTAGGTGATCCACCTGCCTCAGCCTCCCAAATTGATGGGATTACAGGGGTTAGCCACCGTGCCTGGCCATCTTTCCATTTTCTTTTTTTTTTTTTTTGAGACGGAGTCTCACTCTGTCACCCAGGTTGGAGTGCAGTGGCCGGATCTCAGCTCACTGCAAGCTCCGCCTCCCGGGTTTACGCCATTCTCTGGCCTCAGCCTCCCGAGTAGCTGGGACTACAGGCGCCCGCCACCTCGCCCGGCTAGTTTTTTGTATTTCTTAATAGAGACGGGGTTTCACCGTGTTAGCCAGGATGGTCTCGATCTCCTGACCTCGTGATCCGCCCGTCTCGGCCTCCCAAAGTGCTGGGATTACAGGCTTGAGCCACCGCGCCCGGCCTGATAAACTGAACTTAATCAAAATCTAAATCTTTTGTGCTTCAATGAAGACCATCAAGAAAATGGAAAGATGGGCCGGGCGCGGTGGCTCAAGCCTGTAATCCCAGCACTTTGGGAGGCCGAGATGGGCAAATCACGAGGTCAGGAGATAGAGACCATCCTGGCTAACATGGTGAAACCCTGTCTCTAAGAAAAATACAGAAAGTTAGCTGGGCATGGTGACTGATGCCTGTAGTCCCAGCTACTCGAGAGGCTGAGGCAGGAGAATGGCGTAAACCCGGGAGGCACAGCTTGCAGTGAGCTGAGATCCGGCCACTGCACTCCAGCCCGGGCAACAGAGTGAGACTCCGTCTCAAAAAAAAAAAAAAGTTCAGTATATCAATTTCTTTGGTCTCTTGTGTTTTGGTATCATATATGAGAAACCATTACCCAATCCAAGGTCACAAAGATTTATAACAATATATTCCTGTATGGATTTTGTTTGTTTTTTGAGACAGGGTCTTGCTGTGTTGCCTAGGCTAGAGTACAGTGGCACCATCTCGGTTCACTGCAGCCTCGACCTCCCAGGCTCAAGTACTCCTCCCACCTTAACCCCCCCAAGTAGCTGGGACTACAGGCATGTGCCACCGTACTTGGCTAATTTTTGTATTCTTTGTAGAGATGGGGTTTCTCCATGTTGCCTAGGCTGGTCTCAAACTCCTGGTCTCAAGTGATCCACCAACCTCAGCCTCCCAAAGTGCTGGGTTTATAGGCGTGAGCCACCACACCCAGCCTGCGGTGTGGATTTTAATAACAAGGAAAGAAAGCACTACTTGTTACCAGCCCACTTTAGGTGGGAGTGCAGGGGTTGCCGCCTGTGTGAGTGAGGGGCACACTGCGGCACTTGCCTGTTGCCGTGCTGCTCTTCATATTGCTGTGTCCTGACCCTCCTGGACATGTGGTGACAGGACTCGTCCCAGAACCCCTGGAACAGGTTTTCAAACTCAGTGAAATGGAATCCCACGTGGAATTCTAGCACACCATGTGGGGCAGGACCTCCAACTGTGGTGGACTTGGAGGCAGGCAGAGGCGAGTTTATCTCCCACCCCTACTTCTCAATGGTTTAGTCCAAGTCAGTCATTTAACCTGCCTGTGAGCTGGAGGCTGATGAGCCGGGGTCCTTGTGAGGCCTGCAAGAGACTGTGCAGTGGGCCGGGTGCGGTGGCTCAAGCCTGTAATCCCAGCACTTTGGGAGGCCGAGACGGGTGGATCACGAGGTCAGGAGATCGAGACCATCCTGGCTAACACGGTGAAACCCCGTCTCTACTAAAAAATACAAAAAACTAGCCGGGTGAGGTGACAGGCACCTGTAGTCCCAGCTACTTGGGAGGCTGAGGCAGGAGAATAGTGTAAACCCAGGAGGCAGAGCTAGCAGTGAGCTGAGATCGTGCCACTGCACTCCAGCCTGGGCGACAGAGCGAGACTCCGTCTCAAAAAAAAAAAAAAAAAAAGCGGGGGGGACTGTGCAGTGAAGGTCAGTGGCTTAGAAGAGTGTTGGGCCTGAGGTTAGGGCTCACCACGTGCTAGCCATTACTAGGTGGTCCAGGAAAAGAAAGGAATTAAGTTCTCTTGAAAGGTGTTTATATTGTTGTCTTCTTTTAAAGTTAGTTGGCTAGAACAAAGATCCTTTTCAAAATTTGGAATCAGGGGCTGTGTTGAACTGTTACAATCTTAACATTGGCTTTAGCATCCAATTTATTTCCATAATTTGTTTTAGTTTCTAAGTACTGAGGCTGTGAATTATAACAGATTTTCTTTTGAACTTGCAGTCTTGCAACTCTCTTCAGTTAAAGCTGAGGTTTGAATCCATCAATGGGGTATTTTAGCTTAAAGTTGAATCACACATATGCCTGACTCCTGCTAGAATGCCTCATCACCAACATAAATTAAAGTGAAACGAGGAGGGCCAGGCGCAGTGGCTCATACCTGTAATCCCAGCACTTTGGGAGCCTGAGGCAGATGGATCGTGAGATCAGGAGTTCAAGACCAGCCTGGCAGCTGGAGGCTGGGCGCGGTGGCTCACGCCTGTAATCCCAGCACTTTGGGAGGCCGAGGCGGGCGGATCACGAGGTCAGGAGATCGAGACCATCCTGGCTAACACGGTGAAACCCCGTCTCTACTAAAAAATGCAAAAAATTAGCCGGGCGTGGCGGCGGGCGCCTCTAATCCCAGCTACTCAGGAGGCTGAGGCAGGAGAATGGTGTGAACCCAGGAGGCGGAGCTTGCAGTGAGCCGAGATCGCGCCACTGCACTCCAGCCTGGGCGACTGAGCGAGACTCCGTCTCAAAAAAAAAAAAAAAAAAGACCAGCCTGGCCAACATGGTGAAACTCCTTCTCTACTAAAGATACAAAAAATTAACCAGGTGTGGTGGCACGCACCTGTAATCCCAGCTACTCCAGAGACTGAGGCAGGAGAATCGCTTGAACCCAAGAGGTGGAGGTTGCAGTGAGCCGAGATCATGTCATTGCACTCCAGCCTGGGTGACAGGGCAAGACTCCGTCTCAAACAAATTAAAAAAAAAAAGTGAGATAAGAATTCCAGCCCTTAGCATGTGTGTCTCAGCCACACTTGGGGGATGGCCTCAGTGACATGTAATTCACTCCCTGGTTAGTGCCCCACAAATAAGCACACTGCCCGAGTGTGTGCCAAACCGAAGCATCTAGGACTGGCCTGGGGTTTGCGTTGACTGTAGGTGTACGTGTTTTGAAGTACACTTGTTTGCAGGGCATGTGTGCTGGCATGCTCAGTCAGAATTTAAGTTGCAGGACCACAACCCAGCTAGTGTTTATGTGAAGCCCAAACCTCTGCCCACAGCTGCACACCAACACAGAATCCCGGCAGGTAGAGGGCAGGTGGTGCGGCTGATCTCTTGGTCAGTAACACATTGGGAGGGTGAGTGTTAACAGTTTGTAAACATAGCTGATATTAAGTTTCTTTTTTTTTTTTTGAGGCAGAGTCTCACTCTTGTTGCCCAGGCTGGAGTGCAATGATGCAATCTCGGCTCACTGCAACCTCCACCTCCCGGGTTCAAGCGATTCTCCTACCTCAGCCTCCAGAGTCGCTGGGAGTAACAGGCATGTACCACCATGCCTGGCTAATTTTTGTATTTTTAGTAGAGACAGGGTTTCACCATGTTGGCCAGGCGGGTCTTGAACTCCTGGCCTCAAGTGATCTGCCCCCCTTGGCCTCCCAAAGAGCGGGCATTGCAGGGGTGAGCCATTGTGCCCAGCCAAGAATTGAAAATACATTTCAATTCAGACATTTGTGGCACCCCAAAGCAATTCAAGTCCCTTCAGCACAGATTGGGTAGGGCATGTGAGCTCGGGCCACTGACACCCCACCCCACCTCCTCCTGGCATGGGGAGGCCTGACTTTGCCCACCTTTACTCATGAGCCCACCGTTTGACCAGCGAACTCTCTGAGGAGGCCCGTGTGCTAGGTTTGGGGGCCGAGGTATTTCTGTGCTCCTCTCTGGTTCAGTCTCCCTCCCAAGGTGAAGGACAGCCTGGAAAACCAAGTAGAAAGTGTTGGCAGCAGTATGTACTTCCTGTGCCCTAAACAGCAAAATTGTTACACAGATTGCTTTTGAGATTCCTTCGAAGTGAAAGCTTTCTCTTTGCTTAGTAGCAGCCGGTGGCCCTTTTGTTTTCTCAACTTTCTGTGTGTTCCAGAAATTCCAGCCCTGTCCCCTTAGAGGGGCTGGCATCCAGGGTGATTTCATTTTTCTTTTTGAGAGACAGGATCTTGCTGTGTTGCCCAGGCTCGACTCTGAACCTAGGGGCTCAAGCGATCCTTCTGCCTCAGCCTCCCAAGTAGCTGGGACTACATGCCTAGCCCAGGGTGATTGTTTTCTCTGTGTTCTTTCTGAGCTGACACCAGCTACCTGAAGAAATGTGCCATTGGCCGAGCATGGTGGCTCACGCCTGTAATCCCAACACTTTGGGAGGCCGAGGCGGGCAGATCACTTGAGGTCAGGAGTTTGAGACCAGCCTGGCCAAAATGGTGAAACCCCGTCTCTACTAAAAATACAAAAATTTGCCGGGTGTGGTGGCGCAGGCCTGTGATCCAGCTACTCAGGAGGCTGAGGCAGGAGAATCGCTTGAACCCAGGAGGTGGAGGGTGCAGTGAGCCAAGATCATGCTATTGCACTCCAGCCTGGGAGACAGAGCGAGACTCCATCTCAAAAAAAAAGAAGTGTGCTGTTGAAAGTGAGGGTCGTTCAGTACTGATTGTGCGGAACCCTTTACCCTGAGATAACTGTAAGAGCCTTGTGTCCTGAGAGGCCCTGGAGCTATTCTTGAGGAATTGAGGTGGGCAGAGATTGGCAGCCCCTGGATGGAACCTGCTCAGCTCCAGGCGATCTGATAGCAGGGAGGATTGCGAAGTGCAGATCTGTAGATGGGGCGTGGTTCTCAAAACCGTCGGTGGAGAAACAAGCCTTTGGATCACTCCAGGCTCTTCCTAATCTTCAGTTCTTCACAGCTGCCAAGGAAAATGTCATTTAGCTTATGTGGTTGCAAGAGACTGAAGTTAAACTTCAGAGCACACCCATCACCTCTGCCCTCACTTCCAGCCGGAGCCCTGTCCTGCTCCGCACCTGCTGCGCCCGTCTCCTTGCCCTTTTCCATTCGGCCGTGCACCCTGCCGGTCCTTTAAAGCTCAGGCTGCGTGTGCTCGTTTTGCTCCCTTTGCTTTTTGTCCAGGGGGTACAGCAAGGAGTTATTCTCATGCTGTAAATAAGCTGAATTTCAAGCAGATTAAATGAATAAACACATTTTTTTTAAAGATTCCATAAAAGACCGAAAGAAAATTAGAATATTTTTATAATTGTGGAGTGAGAGAAGAGGCCCAAGAAGTCATGAAGGATAAAAAAAAATAAAGGTTAAACAATGTAAAAATGAAAAATCTCTGTCAGAAAAAGAACCATGAACAAAGATAGAAGGTATACGCAGACTGGGAGGAAATGTTTACAACATATAAACCACCATTAAAATGGCCACAGTGTATAAAAGATAAGAGAGACAAACAACACAAGAGAAAAACAGGAAAAGGACACTCTGTCTCCTGTGTCTTTAGAATCCCATAAACACGTGAATTGCTTGTCCGGGTGAAAGCGATGTTCCTAATGTTCCTGTGAGTTATGAAGATTATGCAGCCTCCATCTGGAGCTGTTTACGAAAAGGCCTGTTGGCTGCCATCTGTCGATGAGTTAAAATTCTTACCTATGGGATGTGGGGGTGGGACGCTGAGGGCCTTGGGGGTCACTGCCAACCCCACAGTTATTACACTGAAGTGCTGAGGCAACTGGTTGTATATGCAGAGGCCCAAGGCCAAGGACTTGAGTGTGGCTTTGCTGGGTTTTAGCCATGTAAAATTGAGGGTATCAGCACTTGTCCACCTCAGTTTGTTCATTTGTGAAATGGAGTTCCAGATAGAAGCTTCCATTGCTGGGTGCAGTGATTCACGCCTGTAATCCCAACAATTTGGGAGGCTGAGGTGGGAGGATCTCTTGGGGTCAAAAGTTCAAGACCACCCTGGGCAACATAGTGAGACCCTGTCTCTACAAAATATTTTCTTAAAAATTAGTTGGTTGGCTGGGGGCAGTGACTCAGGCCTGTAATCCCAGCACTTTGGGAGGCTGAGGTGGGCAGATCAGTTGAGGTCAGGAGTTTGAGATCAGCCTCGCCAACATGGTGAAACTCTGTCTCTACTAAAAATACAAGAATTGGCCGGGCACCATGGCACATGCCTGTAATCCCAGCTACTCGTGAGGCTGAGGCAGGAGAATGGCTCGCACCTGGGAGGCAGAGGTTGCAGTGAGCCGAGATTACACCACTGCACTCCAGCCTGGGCAACAGAGCAAGACTCCATCTCAAAAAAAAAAAAAAAAAAAAAAAAAACAGGTCATTCTGATGCACACCTATAGTCCCAGCTACTTGGGAAGTTGAGGCAGGAGGATTACTTGAGCCCAGGAGTTCCAGGCCGCAGTGAGCTATGGTTATACCATTGCACTCAGCCTGAGTGACAGAGAAAAACCCTGTCTCTATTTAAAAAAAAAAAAAAAAAAAGGCAGTTATCTCTTTTCCTCTTGTGGGATGTTGGGAGGATTCAGGAACCTTAAGTGGCTCAGGCCATGACCCACTATGAATTAGGATCTGGGGTGTTGTTTGTATGACTGGAGGCTTGTCCTTTTTCTGCCTCCTTCATCGCATCATTTAAAAAGGAAATCCTTCCCACTTCTTTCTTGGGACCCTGGGACTGAGTGTTACTGTTGTGAATCTGGAAGGGATGAGCACAAGAAGAAAGCAAGTGTTCACTCTTTTCCTGAGACAGGTTTGAAACATGAGAGAAAGTGGAAATGGTCATTCCCGGGGAGGGTTAGCTCTGGGCAGTCCTTCATCCCACCAGGGTGATAGGAGCCTCTCTTCCAGAAAAAAACAGGACTTTTCTGTCTGCTACACCCTCTCCTAGGAACACCTAGAGCCAGTTTTGGGAGCTGCTGGCTTCCCAAAAGCCCTTAGCGTCATGCAGCTCTGCTGGCCTCCTGGGCTACAGTGCCCTTGGCCCTGTGGACTGGAGTCGCAGCATTAGGCTGGTTTCCCTTCTGCTTTGGAGGAGACATTTCAGGTATCCATATAACTAGAATATTGAGTTTCCCTTTCTAAGCTTCTTGCTTCATTGTAGGTTTATGCCCTCCTTTCTTTAATTTAACTTTCTAGAGAGATGGCACTGGCACAACAGAGGGGGTAGATAGCAGGGAATGTGCAAATCCCAGGGACTGGGGGCAGGTGGACTTCCTGAGGGCAAATTTTGTGTTCTCTGCAGGAGATAAATGGCATCACTGCAGCACTGGCTGAAGAGCTCTTTGAGAAAGGTATGTGGCCACAGGTCCCTGAAACACTGGGCATAAGTTGTGTAGTTTTATGAGACGGCCAGAGGCACAGGATGACACAGTAGTCACTCTGGAGCCCACCTACCTGCCCTGTAGGTGGCCAGGTCTGAGGAGCTGTGGTCCCTCAGTACTCTTGAGTACCATGTCAGGGGCTCAGCCCAGACTTGGGCTCTGTTCCAAAGCCCTGTGGTGGGTGCTGGAAGGTGGGTAGCACGCTGCTCCCTCACACCTGGTTTGTGCTTACCTGAAAGGGCTCAGATGGCAGATAGAAGCTGACCCTGGGTCCCATCCCTGCCAGAGAGCACAGTTATAGTGGCTAATGTGTGATGAATGCCTCCTGTTAACATCTTACTGCCTTCCCCCAAGAGCCACAGGTATAGGTGAGGATGCAGGGTCAGAGGACCAGTCACCAACCTGAGGGCACATGACTGGGAGGAGTGGAGCGAGGACCAAGCAGCAGGCGTTTGGGCTCAGAACCCATCCTGCTCCCAGGCTCTGTGTCGTGCTGGCACCATAGGCCTGTGCCTGACCTGGGTGTTTGCATTTCAGAGGTTGCAGCATAGGTCTGTCACCCAGAATGCTGCCTCTCTCGGCAGCCTCACTCTGGCTCAGTGCCTTTGGTCTCAACTTGGCCTCACTCCTCCCTCAGTGGCTCCCCAGCCTCACAGCCCCACAGCCCTGCCCTCCTCTGTCATCACATGTCTAGGGTTGCCCTATGCCTAGCAGGCACCCAGGAGGGCAGCAGCTCCTGCATGCCCAGGGCCCTGGCTTTGCCTTGACACAGTGGGTGCTTGCCAACTGCTTGTTGACAGAAAAGATATGGAAATCCCAGCTGCATGAGGGCTGGGGCTGCGGCTGGACACTTATCCTTCAGGGCATGGCTCTTGCAGGAGAGCAGCTCCTGGGGGCCGGCGAGGTCTTTGCCATTGGACCCCTGCAGCTGTATGCCGTCACGGAGCAGCTGCAGCAGGGAAAGCCCACGTGCGCCAGTGGGGATGCCAAGACTGACCTCGGGCACATCCTCGACTTCACCTGTCGCCTTAAGTACCTTAAGGTAAAGCTGCAGCAGCTCAGCTGTGGAGAGCCCCTCAGTCGGTGGGGGTGCAGCCTGCGGGGGACTGGCTGGCAGTTTGTGTGAAGGAGACCATGTGGGACACTTGGTGGAAGGAAGGCCTCCTGGTTATTCTTGGCACTGTGCTTCTGGCTGTGGGCACCAGGGGGCAGTCGTGACCCAGTGTCCTATTAAATTAAGTCTTGGCCTGAGCCTGCTTTGTTGAAGGCAGAAGTGGTCAAAGTTGTCTTCAACTTGTCAGCTGCTGCAGCACTCCCCGATGGGTATGCGGTGCTGTTCCCAATTTAAGCCTTATCTTTGGCCTCAGGTTTCTGGCACAGAAGGACCTTTTGGGACCAGCAACATTCAGGAGCAGCTCCTGCCATTCGACCTATCAATATTCAAGTCCCTGCATCAGGTGGAGGTAAGGCCTGGTGCTGCCGGAGTGCAGGAAGGCCTGCACAGCATCCTCTTGCTCCCAACTCTGTGGCTAGGAAGTGTTTGTGATGTTGGGTGTCCTGATTTAATCATAAGGTGCTGTGCTTTCGTGTTTGGCAGTATGTGACAGGTTCTGCGTAGGTGACCAGGCCCTCTGAAGGCGGAGAAAGAGGCCTCTCCTGTCCCTGGCTGGTCTGCATGCCTCTGTCCTGGCGTGAGCTGCAGGGGCGGTTAGCCAGGGTGGAGCACCAGCAGCTGGCTCCTTCTGGGCCTCCTCATAGAGGCAGGGGGCATGTGTACCTCAAGTTCAAGTCCTGGGAAGTCATCCTGAGGGTCAGACAGAGCCAAATACAAGTCTGTATTTCCCGAGGCCGGTTGGCAAAGAGCTTCGAGGATGCCTCTGGGGCACCCACACAAGAAACGCTCTGCGTTTGTCCTGCTGGACTCCTTGGTTTGCACTGCCAATTTTAGCATTTTTGAAAAGAAAAGAGAGTCAGTAATGATACAAAAAAATGTTTTAAAGCATAATATTTTGAGCGTGGCTTTGGTGTTCTGCCCTGTGGCCCCCTGTCTCCTTGATTGAATCTTCCCAGCAGCCCTGTGAGGAGGACACTTTTTATTTCCATTTTACAGTTGGGAAAACTGAGACTTGGGCAGATAAGGAAGTTTGGCCAGGGCCACACAGTTAATGAGTGGAAAGCTGGGATTTGAATTCAGCTGAGACTGCTTCCAGAGCCTATGCTGCACACTGGGCTATTCTGTCTACAGCGGTCTCGGGAAACTTGTGGTGTGTCCTGCTGCCGAGTGAGGACAGGGGAGTGAAGAGGAAACCTGACCCAGCCCTGCTGAGCAGGCTGAGGCTCTGGATCTGTGTCTGTGGGTGTGCTTGGGCAGGCGGCTCAGGGAGTGTGCTTTGGTCTGTGGCCTGCCCCTCCTCACCACCCGACAGCTGAGTTCCATGGAGTGGGGGCTGGGTGAACAGGGAGACCCACCCCACTCACTGTGCTGTGGAGGCCGCTTGTTCTCCCCAGCAGTTTCCATGACCCACACTTTGTGTTCATCTGCCAAGCCCCAGGCAGCCCTTACAGAGGAAATGGAATTTGTGGTCCATTGTGAGTCTGAGAGGCCAGGCATCTTTCTTACTAGATACTTCAGGGAATGTTTGGTCAGCACTGACATTGGGAAAAAGAGAGACTTTGGTTTTGAGTGGCCTCCCGTCTCTGAGGATTTGGGTTGCCCGTCGTCGTGCTTTTGTATGGGGGTGGGGAACACCTACATCTGGAGACTTCTGATGGTGCAAGGATTTTGTTTCTGAGATGCAGCTGCTCCTCATTCCAGATAAGTCACTGTGATGCTAAGCACATCAGAGGGCTGGTCGCATCGAAGCCCACCTTAGCCACGCTGAGTGTCCGCTTCTCAGCAACCTCGATGAAGGTAAGCTTCACATATATCCTGCCTGGGGCAATGTCTGTGGGTCAGGGTCCTGGGCTGTGGTCTCCACCACTGAGGATGGGTGAGGACACTGCTATGTCTATCAGTATTCAGAGGCTGGACCTTCTGTGGGGAAGCCACACACTCATGGGGGGCCTCTGAGCACTTGACAGCCCCTGGGACACTTTAGTTCACATCTGCATTAAAAGTTCATGTTGTTAACAGGGCATTTTAAGAAACTTGGCTTTTTTCCCCCAAAAAATAAAAAATGTCATTGGTGTTTTTGTTTTGTTTTGTTTTTGTTTTGAGATAGAGTCTCGCTGTGTGGCCCAGACTGGAGTGCAGTGGTATGATCTCAGCTCACTGCAACCTCTACCTCCTGGGTTCAAGCGATTCTCCTACCTCAGCCTTCCAAGCAGCTGGGATTACAGATGCCCACCACCACACCCCACTAAGTTTTGTATTTTTGGTAGAGACAGGGTTTTACCATGTTGGCAGGCTGGTCTCGAACTCCTAACCTCAAGTGATCCGCCAGCCTCAGCCTCCCAAAGTGCTGGCATTACAGGCATGAGCCACTTTGCCCGGCCTTCATTGTTTTTTTAATGAACAAATTGCTAAGCTGTGGCAAGTGGTAGAACCTTTATTAATTAGATTGATAACTAAGCTTAGATTGTTCCTCTAAGCTTTAGCAATCCCTGGCTAAGCCCTCATTTGTATCTTTTTCTCCATGGCTTGATTAGAAGGTGAGGTTGTGGAAATGCTAGGCCCTGTTGTTTATATGTGAGCAGCAGAAACATTCAAATTGGGAATGTGTGTTTCTGTTTACCTTTTTATGTATTACATCTTGCTAATGTTAAAATCTTTCCCCGGGTATAGAAAAGGCATGTAGTGGCTAATATTATGACTTAAGGCTCCTGATCAAGACTTAGGTTTGGGCCAGGTGTGGTGGCTCATGCCTGTAATCCTAGCATTTTGGGAGGCTAAGGCAGGAGGATTCCTTGAGTCCAGGAGTTGGAGACCAACCTGGGCAACATAGGGAGACCTTGTCTCTTAAAAAAAAAAAAAAAAAAAAAGGATTTGGTGAAAAATATTCCTCTTGAGGCTTGCAGAGAGTGTATTGGGCCACCTGGTCCCTCTCCGAGCACTTCTCGCTGTCTTGCTGAAGGAGCCCAGGGTGACCCATTGTGAGAAGAAAGGTCTTGTCAAAACAAATAGGCCTGCCTTCCTCCATTTTGATGGTCTCTGGGCTCTGTGCTACTCCCCTCATCTTAGCATTTTCTGACTTTATCCCTGTGAAATAACGGTTTTAAAGGCCTGGTGTCCGCAGTGAGGACCACATCATTAGCTTGGAAAGCACAGCTGCCTGGAAACCGTGAATTCTCACCTTCAGCTTCTGAGAAGCTAGAAAAGACGGCTGGCTGGCCAGTAGCAGTGGCTGGCACCTATAATCCCAGCACTTTGAGAGGCCAAGGCAGGAGGATCACTTGAGCCCAGGAGTTTGAGACCAGTCTGGGCTATGTAGGGAGACCTCGTTTCTACAGAAAAAAAATGTTTTAATTGGCTGGACAAGGTGGTGTGCGTCTGTAGTCCCAGCTACTCAAGAGGCTGAGGTGGGAGGATTTGCTTGCACCTGCGAGTTTGAGGCTGCAGTGAGCCATGATGGTGCCACTGCACTCCAGCCTGGGCAACAGAACGAGACTGTGTCTCAAAGAACAAACGGCTAGGTGCTGTGGGTCACGCCTGTAATCCCAGCACTTTGGGAGGCTGAGGTGGGTGGATCATCTGAAGTCAGGAATTTGAGACCAGCCTGGCCAACATGGTGAAGCCCCTATCTCTGTTAAAAATGCAAAAATTAGCCAGGCGTGGTGGTACACACCTCTAGTCCCAGCTACTGGGGAGGCTAAGGCAGGAGGATCACTTGAACCTGCGAGGCAGGGGTGGCAGTGAACTGAGATTGCGCCACTGCACTCCAGCCTGGGTGACAGAGTGAGACTCCATCTCAAAAAAGAAAAAGCCAGAAAAGGCATCACCAGGTCACCAAGGCAAAGGCCCTTTGGGCTTGAAAAGCATTGCTCCTAAAGCAGGACCAGGACTTATTCTAAGTGGCTGTTATGTGGTGAATTGTTCAGCTTTGAACGATTTCACAATCGTTTAAAGACATAGGAACCAAAGGCCTGCTTTAATGCAAGTTTACTTCCACATGCTAAATATGCTCCAGCCCTTCCTTAAATTCTGCAATGACTGTGTTCCCAGTGAGTGTTGCGTGAGGGCCCAAGTGTGGTGCTCAACAGATGTTTTTATGCAGGAAGTCCTTGTTCCTGAAGCCTCAGAATTTGATGAGTGGGAGCCTGAAGGCACAGCCCTAGAAGGCCCTGTGACTGCCGTCATCCCCACTTGGCAGGCATTGACCACGCTTGACCTGAGCCACAACAGCATCTCCGAGATCGACGAGTCTGTGGTATGCTCTCAGCAGCAGGTGCCAGGGGTTTCTCTGACCCCACCAAACCCTGAGTTTAAGTATTTAACTCAGCTTTTTCAGGAAGGACCACAGAAAACCTATATCTAGTGCTCTGTGCATTGCCTGCCATTTTAAGTTAATTATAAAATGGGGGCCAGGCACGGTGGCTCATGCCTGTAATCCCAACACTTTGGGAGGCCAAGGCGGGAGGATCACCTGAGGTCAGGAGTTCAAGACCAGCCTGACCAACATGGTGAAACCCCATCTCTACTAAAAATACAAAAATTATCCGGGCGTGGTGGCTGGCGCCTGTAATCCCAGCTACTTCGGGAGGCTTAGGCAAGAGAATCACTTGAGCCCGGGAGGCAGAGGTTGCAATAAGCTGAGATAGTGCCACTGCATTCCAGCCTGGGTGACAGATTGAGACTCCGTCTCAAAAGAAAAAAAGAATGGGATCATTTAAAATTGGTGAGGTGGTACTTAGAACCAAATAAAACATATGAATTTCATGTAAATGTGGTAAACTATAACCACACTAAGTGATTATATCACTCCTTAGATGACAGATGTGCCCGTAGAATAATGACATCCAGAGGGTATTTGGGCAGTAAGAGTGTCATTCCTGTGTTTGCGCTGCTCAGGGAGTGTGGGCAGGGTTGAAGAAGGACAGACTCCCTTCTCTGTCTGGGACCTTGCCGTGTGTCATTTTCACAAGCCAAGTGTTCCATGAAAACAATGAGTAGTGCCCAGCGCTGGGGGCCCTGTGTGCGCCTTTGGATGTGCTACTGGCTGGGCAGTGGGAGGTGTGGTCCTGCAGGGACAGCCCGTGGGAGTCCGTGGTCAGGAGGAAGCGTCCTGGGGTGCCCATCCACTGTGTGGGGGACCATGTTTGGGGTCCGACCCCTACATTAACATCAGATGTTCTTTTCTTTCACAAGAAACTGATCCCAAAGATTGAGTTCCTGGACCTGAGTCACAATGGATTGCTGGTTGTGGACAATTTGCAGGTAGTGCCTTTGAAGACCAGTGCTGCCCGCACACACTCCCCAGGCCCCTTTCTGAGAGTTCAGGAGACTGATGCAGCCTTGGGAATTTGGCCATACCCCGGGGTTGTAAGGGCAGGGGTTGCTGTCTTCCCTTTAGGATCCCAGCAATGCACTGAGTGATTGTTGCTCTAGTTCCAAAGAATTAGGAAGCATGAGTAAATACAAACCAGGCATGATGATGCACCTCTGTCCTGAAGGTGGACAGGCATGTTTTCAATGCCCACCCCAACTGTCTGCAGGGGTGCCACTGTGCTGTGGCATGTGCGGCAGAGAAGAGGGACTTCCCTTCCTAAAATAACTGTCAGAGTGACTTGCAGAACTGGGTAGTTATGGTTGGAAGGCCCATCCTGCCATTAGTGTCAGGCCCCTATCTTTGGAGACTTGACCTGAGCCACTTTACGCTGTTCTCCACACCGCTACAGCACCTGTATAACCTTGTGCATCTGGACCTGTCCTACAACAAACTCTCCTCCTTGGAAGGGCTTCACACCAAGCTGGGGAACATCAAGACCTTAAACCTGGCAGGCAACCTCCTGGAGAGTCTGAGTGGCCTACACAAGCTCTACTCACTGGTCAACCTGGATCTCCGGGACAATAGGATTGAACAGGTGAGCCCACGGACCTCGCGATTTTGGGATTTCTGTGCCTTGGTGTGTATCATGTTAAAGAAGAATGTTAAGATTCCTTTCATTTAAAAGAGACCATGAAACGTGTTGGCGTGTTGCTGAAGTGTTAAGAGAAGGGACCAAAGGGGATGGAACTCATACCTTGCAGATGGAGGAGGTCCGGAGCATAGGTAGCCTCCCGTGTCTGGAGCACGTGTCTCTGCTGAACAACCCTCTGAGCATCATCCCCGACTACCGGACCAAGGTGCTGGCTCAGTTCGGAGAGAGGGCCTCAGAGGTGAGCCCCAGCGCAGTCAGAAGAGCCCAGGGAGACCCTCGGGATGCAGTCAAGTCTGCATGGGCGGTAGGGGGATATATGTCCATTGTTCTACCCTTGCCTGCTTTAGAAGGAGGTCCTGCCCCTTGAGGGCTTTCCGGTTCTGGGAAGTCCACTATCTCCCCAGGAAAATGCTCCCTTGCATCTCCTGCCCCTCCTGTCTTGGATAACAATGTTTATTCTAGGAAAGGGTCAGAAATAAGATCCTTAAAATATTCATATCTCCTGGACAACTTGTGGCCATAGTACCTGACCGTAAACCCAAAGGGTTTGCCTTTGTCAGTGTAGCCCAGCCTGGTGTCTGCTGCCCCTTACTGTGTCTGTGCACCTGCCATGATGCTGACCAGACGCACTTAACCAAGTTCACCCATCACCTGGGCCCGGAGCAGGCCCCCTGATTCTCTGATTGGTCCTTGGACCTTCTGTTCTCCCCAAATCCCAGGTCAGAAAATACCTGGGAACTATTTGTGTCCCACCTCCCTCTTTTTGGCCCCAAGTGCCCCTTCGTCCACACAATCACAAGACCACGAGGTGCCATCTCCTCCCCTCCTGGGCTCCAGACCTTGGGAAGCTCCCAGGCCACAGAGTGTCAGCTCCTGTCCAGGCCCTTGGGACCTTCCCTCATTCAACCACCCTACCCGACCGCCGACTGGCTGCCAGCTGCCACTCCCTCCTGCATTTGCAGGTGGGGCCTGCCCTTTCCCACTGCTCTTTTGAGAGTCTGCCTTCTGCCTCTAACTGGGGACTTAGTTCAAGTTGCCCAAGAGTTTGCTGCTCCTGTTCTTGGTGAGGGACTCCAGAGACAGATGTGGGGCCTCCCTGGACCCCTCCAAGGCACTCCCAGGTCTCTTCCATGAGTGGTGGAGAGCCGCCTCCAAGCAGGCTGAGCCTCCCTCAGCCTGTGGTGTCCTCACATGGCCTGGCCCACAGCAGGCGCTCACGCCCCTCCTCAGCAGGGCCCCACCATCCTCCTGCCGTGCTCACTAGTCCCCATGCTGATAGCTACTTTCTGGATGCTCTAGGTCTGTCTGGATGACACAGTGACCACAGAGAAGGAGCTGGACACTGTGGAAGTGCTGAAAGCAATTCAGAAAGCCAAGGAGGTCAAGTCCAAACTGAGCAACCCAGAGAAGAGGGTGGGTTTGTGTGGCAGGTGGGAGGGCAGTGGTGCAGAGCCAGCCGGGAGAGGAGCCAGTTCAGGGGGCTTGGGCCATGGGACTGCTCAGGGCTGCCAAGTTGCCAAGTCCAAGCTGCGCTCCTCCCTGGCTGCATGACCTCGGGCAAGTCGTGGCCTCTGTATTCTTTTTGGGTTGGGGACAGTGGTAGTTCCTGCAGTAAGGATGGGATGAGACCATCTTCACCACCCCGTTGGTTGGAACCGTTGCGCTCCCTCGTCACACCCCTGGCCTTGGGGAGCTCTGTGCTTCCTCTTCTCTCCCGGGCTGACGCAAGCACTTGTCCTCAGGGTGGCGAAGACTCCCGGCTCTCAGCTGCCCCCTGCATCAGACCCAGCAGCTCCCCTCCCACTGTGGCTCCCGCATCTGCCTCCCTGCCCCAGCCCATCCTCTCCAACCAAGGTAATCGTGTATGTATCTTGCTTCTAGTGGAGCCACACAGCCCTGCCTGGGCCTCCTGGCTGGGCTGGGGTTGGGGAAGAGGTACCAGCACCAGTTTCTGACAGGGTCAGACACAGGGAGGGCTGTGCCTTCTGCAGGCTGGTCCTCGTGGGGGGACACGTGGCAGGGGTGCCTGGCCTGATGCCAGCTGTTGCTTGCTTGGTGAGGACTCCCGATTGCTCTGATGCCCACATCCAGCTCCTCTAGGAGACCGCAGGGTATCTGACAGGCCCTGAGGCTGCCCTCTGAACAGACTCGGGCCTGTTGGCTCATGGGACCCATTCCCTCGCCGGCAGCACAAGCAGGTTGGCTTCTGGTTATAGGAAGCCGGGCTTGTGACTGTACTGTCTGGAGCCCGAATCCCTGTGCAGGGAAAAGCTTGCTTTTATCATTGCCTCATCTCTGTGGTGTGACCCAGCCCCAGAACGCCATGTTTGTGGGGCCAAGATGGGCCATCTGTGTCCCTGTGGACCCATGGAAGACCAGGCCCATTCGTCTGCCCACTGTCTTAGCGTTTTCAAAGGGCTTTCACCTCTGAACCCAGGCATCCTCGGAGATGAGTGAGTGAAGCAGGTCCCATGAGCGTGTCTGCTGGCCTGGCCCCCACGGAAGAGGGGAGGGTGTGCCGTCCCGAGTGGAGCCGAGGCTCGGGACACGCAGGAAAGGACGCCGCCTGCCCGGGCTCCTGGAGACGCAGAACTTGGTGTGAGGTCTTGGGAAAACAGTTCAACCCTATGTTTTAAGAGCCAGAAAAACATTCCCACCCCTTGACCTGATAACCCCACTGGTGGGGATTTTCTCTTAGAGGGATAAGATACTGGGAAGGGGAGGTGAAATGCTCACCACTGCCAAAACACGGGCTGCAACTGCAACATCGGAGGATGAGAGGGAGAGTCGGCTGTGGCCCAGAATGCTCGGCAGCCCTCCCAGCAGGGACAGGAAGACTGGGCAGGAAGAGGGGAGAAGCACTCAAGTTAAGGCAAAAGGCCCGACGCAGAGCAGTACACTGAGGTCACACCCATGAGATGTGGAAGAGAATTCCATTGCGTGGAGTGATGGGGTTAGGTGCCAGGATGATTGCCCATTTTGCTTCTGTCAGACTCTTGACTAAGAATTTCTGGTTGCATTTTATTACATAAAAGCCAGGGAGGTTATATCACGATGAGGAAGCCTCCCTGAGGCCGCCTCCTGCAACGCAGCCAAGCGAGCCTGTGGAGACACCATATGACTGTAGGCCTCTGGGGACAGGGAGCTGCATCTGCTTCTCAAGGCCAGGGACATGGCCGTTTCTGCCAGCATCTGTTGATCAGTGAGTGAGTGAATGGGCAGGTAGAGCAGGAGCCAGTGAAGAGCAGACCCTGGGTGGGTTGGGATGCACTGTGCCCCCAGGCTGCAGCTGCAGGCAGCCCCCCACGTTGTTGGAGAAGCCTCTGCACCAGCTCAGCCCCCTCCTCACTCCCCTCGTGCCCTGGGGACACTCTGCAGAGGGGCACTCTGCAGTCTGTCCCCGCCATCACTGGACTTCTGGACATTGCCTCCAGATTTGCACCTCTTCAATAAAACTGCAGTGGATGTCTTTGTGTGCACCTCTCTTTCCTTTTGGTGAGAAACAGCAAAGGTCGGACCCCTAAGGATTCTCCTGATGTCTCCGCTCTATCTGCCAAGTGCCCTTTCTGACCACTTGTTTGTACAGGCCACGGTCTGGGACGGGAGCAGTTAGACTCTCCCTGTCCCTGTCCACATTTCCTTGTGTCCAAATGGGGCTTGTTGGGGGGTAGTGGCAAAAGGCATTGGTCTTTTTCTCACTGATTCAGAGGCCTCCCCGTGTGTTTGTTCAGCCGCGTGTTCCTGGGTCTTGCCTGGATGGGCAGGGTTTTTTTAGCGCGTGGGAGCCGCTTTGCTGACCCATGCCTGTTGCTTCCAGCCTGGTTCCCGAGAAGGGAGCCTACTTGCGAATGAACTGGGCACTCGGACCTGCCTGAAGGGGGGCGCTGTCCAGACAACACCCAACCTCCTGTTGTGGCAGGTGCTGTCAGAGCCATGGATGATTGTGACTCTAGGGGTGGTCGCCAGAGTTGATTGTCCAGCCAGGCCCAGGGGCTGAGAGGAGGCTGTGTGGAGAGGTGGTTAGGAGCCAGGGCTTGGTCAGCTGAGTTTGCATCCCAGCTTCCTAGCTGTGGGACCTCAAGCAACTTGTAGCCCCTCTGAAGCTGTTTTCTCAACTGTAAAGTGGACGCACCCTACTTCATTGATTCTAAGAGGCACGCATTTCCACCTGGTGACTTCTCTGAAATTGAGGTGCGTCTTTCAGTCAGTGGCGTCTCATAGTCGCTGTCAGCCAGCTGGTATTCGAGATGGAGTCGTGGAAAACCCGTGGACACCTTCTGCTAGGACCAAGATGGCACCACCTGCCGCATCTTAGATTTGATGAAATGTGGTAAATAACGAGAGGCATGCATGAGCGAATGCTGGGGAGGCGCTTGGCACTGCCCAGAGCTCCACAGAGGTGGTTGATGAGGGCTGCCCTTTCCCACATCCTTAGTGGGGGGTTCAAGATGACCCAGACCGTGCCCCTTGGGGAGCTTGGAGCCATGCGGGAGGATGAGCCATGTGCTGGAGGAGAACAGGGCAGGATGGTGTGGGGCTTTTGTAGACTGTCTAGAGCAGAGAAGGTCTGCAGTGGAGGTGGTGTCTGAGGTGGATCTTGAAGGATGGATAGGAGTTGAACATTAGCAGGCAGAGGGTGGATTGCAGGAGAGCAGCGGCCTGGGCAGGTGCCCAGGGAGGCCCGTCAGGGTGCTTCATGCATGGCTGTGTGCTTGCCAGCCTTCCTGCCTGCCTACCCCCTGCTGCTTCGCTTTGTGGGGGCGTCTGAGCTTGGGCCCACCTGCCTGCCTCACTTGTGGGCAGAGGACCCAGGCCGTGTGAGTTGTCCTGTCCCGGGGAGCAGCTGAGCTGGTCGGGGGTCTCGACCTGTGGGGCTCAGAGGGCTCGGGATCATTTCACTGGGCTGTGGCGATGCTGGGCTGTGGAGGCAGGCCTGGGGCTCCTGTAGGCCTCAGTGAGACTGGCGGCCGATGCCCAGTGTTCACCCTGCTGGCCGCAGTCAGGAACATGTTCACAAAGGCTTTACCTTCAAGCGGTCTAGAGGTGATCTGAAGTGGAGTAACAGGTCCAGATAGGCTACATTCATAAACAAGCTTCAGCAGGTTTTAGGAACACTATGCATATATGGGACGCAATGGGTCAGAGTGCTGCTGTCCATGGGAGGTGGCCCCAGGGCAGGTCAGTGGGCACGTCCTGTGGTAAGTGGGACTGTGGATGTGAGCTCAGGCTGGACTCAACAGCCTTGCTGGATACCAAGGCCTGTAAGGGCTGGCCCCCTGGTGAATTGTCCCATGCCCTATGTATCTGTGAGTCCTGCAGAGATGACAAATCAGGGGACGGGATCATGTCTAGTCACCGTCTGGGAAAATGCTCCAGGAGTGAACACATTTCAGGCTCTTGACGATGTACCTCCAAACTCTTCGGATGGGTGGGCCAGCCCGCATGTCTGTGCCGGCCTCTGCCCAGTGAGGTCAGAGCCAGGCCACACAGTCAGTCTGACTTTGGTAAAAGTTGAGAGGCAAAACTTGCCTCTTGTTTCAGCTTGCCTTTCTTTGTGTACTTCTGAGAGCGAGCATTCTTTTCATGTTCTAGCCACTGGCCGTTCTTCTGCAGAATGTCTGTTCACATCCCTTGCTGTCTGTTAATGGGGTTTCCAGCCTTCCCCCATTTTTGTAGCCCCTGTAAGAACTTTTTGCTGACTAGCGATATAAATCCTTGTCAAATATTGCAAACATTTTTTTTCTCATTTCATCTGGTTTTAATTTATCCTGGTTTTTAAAAAATGTGTCTGTGGGAGTTTAATTTTTATGCAGTCACATCTATCAGTTTTTTCCATTGTGTTTATTCTCAGAATGCCTCTCCTTGCTCTGAGATTAGATAAGCAGTCATTTGTTCTCTCTTGAGTTATTTTGAGATTTCAGTTTTAACATTTTCTTCTATAATCCTTGTGGCTGGGTTTTGGGGTCTGGCTAGCCCCCGGCCATGCCGGTAGCCTGAGAGGCCCAGCCCCACTTGTTGAAAGGCCGCTCTCCCCGCCCCACCCACCCTGCCTGCCTGCCCGCCCTGGTCTCTCCAGGAATCGTGTTCGTTCAGGAGGAGGCCCTGGCCAGCAGCCTCTCGTCCACCGACAGTCTGACTCCCGAGGACCAGCCCATTGCCCAGGGATGTTCTAATTCCTTGGAGTCCATCCCTGCGGGACAGGTAATACCCTCCTCCCGCTTCTGGGGACCATACATCTGGGGGTGGACCCTTCTGCTTGGGGTTGTGTGCAGTAGGAAGTGGCCTAGCTGGAGCTGAGGCAGATGCTTCCAGGGTTTGGCATCCTCTGCTTTGCGCCACGGTCTTTCTCTTGGACCTGTCTCTAGTTGAGTTTGTCTTCCTGACAAACCCAGTGGTTAAGGATTTATTTTCAGCCTCCCTCCTTCCCTTCCCCACCCCCTTTGGTTGATGGGAACAGGCAGTTCTCTGTCACTGGGCCCAGGATGCGAGGGGCAGGTGACCCTGTGAGCAGGCTTCCCTAGGGAAGGCATTTCAAAAGGCCCTTGTGCGGGGGCTTGTTTGGGTTTTTTCTGTGTTTCCTGGCACCCCTGGAGCCACTCGGCCCCTTCCCGCATGTCACCCTGGTGGTCTGGGAAATAGTCTAACTCCAGCTCCTCCTCTGTGGTTGTTACTGAGGGTTCCGGAGCCCCTTCCTGTGTCCTGAGAAAAGAGAGGAGGAAAGCAAGGGTGCTTGCTGTGTGCTTGGCGAACGTGCTTGGTGCCTGGGCCTCCCTCCAGCCCCATCTCTACAGCGGCACAAGGTTATTGCCTTGTGACACTGGGACAGTTTGCAGAGTCCTTGTCTGTCCTCAGTAATCCACAGTACTCTCCCATCACCCTTCCCTGGGCCACAGAGCAAGAGATTCCCGAGCCCTAGGTCTCCCCCAGTTCACAGAGACCACTGGGAGGGACTTGCCAGGGCTGTGTCCACTGCTGGCCAGTTAGGGTCAGACCAAATTTGCAGGCTGTCTACCTGGACCCTTGCATAGCACAAGGAGCAGTCAGATGCCGGATCCCTGGAGAGTGGCGAGAGGCTCTGGCCCTGGGTTGGGAGTGTGGGAATCCCAGCCCTGCTGTGTACTGGTGGGATAGCCAAGTGAGTCTCTGCCCTTGGGTCTCAGAGTGGGCCCCAGGGTAGAGTGTGGGGATGGGGAGCCTCCTCAGGGTGGTGATGGAGGACAGAATGCCCAGCTCAGAGTCTGGCACCCGGTAAATGCCGGGGCTGGCTACAGCAGGTGGGGACTGACTGTGTTTCTTTCTCCATCAGGCAGCATCTGATGATTTAAGGGACATGCCGGGAGCTGTTGGTGGTGCAAGGTAAGGAAGAGGTTGGAAAGGGACCTGGGCCTGGTTGCACGGCCTTCTGCACACGCTGTGCTTGCGGGCCGGGGTGGCCAGTCAGGTGTTTTTAAAAATCCGTTCACAGAAGTCCTACAGAACTATTTCTTCCTCTAAAGAGACACAGGTGATGGACTTTTCCATCTCTTTCCAAATTCAATACCTAAACTCTGCTCAGCACATGTTGCCCTACACCAGGGGTTGGCAAGTCAAGGCCTGTGTGTGGCCCACAGCCTGGGAGCTAAGAATGACAGTTACATTCTTTTTTCTTTTTTTGAGACGGTCTCACTCTGTCGCCCAGGCTGCAGTGCAGTGGCATATTCTCGGCTCACTGCAACCCCCGCCTCCCAGATTAATGCAATTTTCCTGTCTCAGCCTCAGTCTCCTGAGTAGCCCGGACCACAGGCGCACGCCACCACCCCAGCTAATTTTTCATATTTTTAGTAGAGATGGAGATTCACCATGTTGCATAGGCTGGTCTCAAACTCCTGAACTCCAGTGAGCCACCGTGCCTGGCTAGAATGACAGTTGCTTTTTTTTTCTTTGAGACAGAGTCTTGCTCTGTTACCCAGGCTGGAGTGCAGTGGCGTGATCTAGGCTCGCTGCAACCTCCACCTCCCGGGTTCAAGTAATTCTCCTGCCTCAGCCACCCAAGGTGCCCTCCACCACACCTGGCTAATTTTTCTGTTTTTAGTAGACATGGGGTTTCGCCATGTTGGACAGTTACATTCTTAAAGGGCTGTTAAAGATCTTATGGACAGGGTAGCCCATAAATCCCCAAATGTGTACTCTGACCCTTTGCAGAAGTTTACCAACTCCCATTCTACACGCGAGGGCTGCAGTGGCCAAGAAGAGCTGGAATTTTAAGTGTGAAGGTCCTAAGACCTGACCCAGCCCACTTCCTTGCCACGGAGGCCACCAGGGGCGACAAGTAGATTCATGCCCTGGAGTGTTCGTTCTCTCTAGGGCTTATGGCAGCAGCTGAATGACTTAGAAGTCCACGAGAGTGCTTCTGTTGTGGGAACTCATGGTCTGGGCATAGCTGTGCCGGGCACCTATGGTCCACGCCCCTGAAAGCATAGACTCTGACCAAACTGGCGACCCAGCCTTCCAGCAGGCAGCACTGGCTCCCACCAGGGCCCTCATCCTGGGAGCTGACTTGGCTGTGTGGGAGGCTTGGGAGACCCATGGGTTGGTTTCTTAGGGTCAGGGTATAGCAGCGGGCTCCAGAGGTGGGAGGTGGGAGGTAGGAGGTGGGAGGTGGGAGGTGGGAGGTGGGAGGGGCCCCTCCCAGCATGCTACTGACCTGGCCTCTCCCTGCACAGCCCAGACCATGCCGAGCCGGAGGTTCAGGTGGTGCCCGGGTCTGGCCAGATCATCTTCCTGCCCTTCACCTGCATTGGCTACACAGCCACCAACCAGGACTTCATCCAGCGCCTGAGCACGCTGATCCGGCAAGCCATCGAGCGGCAGCTGCCTGCCTGGATCGAGGCTGCCAACCAGCGGGAGGAGGGCCAGGGCGAGGAGGAGGAGGAGGAGGAGGAAGAGGAGGATGTTGCTGAGAACCGCTACTTTGAAATGGGGCCCCCGGACGTGGAGGAGGAGGAGGAAGGAGGCCAGGGGGAGGAAGAGGAGGAGGAGGAAGAGGAGGATGAAGAGGCCGAGGAGGAGCGCCTGGCTCTGGAGTGGGCCCTGGGCGCAGACGAGGACTTCCTGCTGGAGCACATCCGCATCCTCAAGGTGCTGTGGTGCTTCCTGATCCATGTGCAGGGCAGTATCCGCCAGTTCGCCGCCTGCCTCGTGCTCACTGACTTCGGCATCGCAGTCTTCGAGATCCCGCACCAGGAGTCTCGGGGCAGCAGCCAGCACATCCTCTCCTCCCTGCGCTTTGTCTTCTGCTTCCCGCATGGCGACCTCACCGAGTTCGGCTTCCTCATGCCAGAGCTGTGTCTGGTGCTTAAGGTACGGCACAGTGAGAACACGCTCTTCATCATCTCAGACGCCGCCAACCTGCACGAGTTCCACGCGGACCTGCGTTCATGCTTTGCACCCCAGCACATGGCCATGCTGTGTAGCCCCATCCTCTACGGCAGCCACACCAGCCTGCAGGAGTTCCTGCGCCAGCTGCTCACCTTCTACAAGGTGGCTGGCGGCTGCCAGGAGCGCAGCCAGGGCTGCTTCCCCGTCTACCTGGTCTACAGCGACAAGCGCATGGTGCAGACAGCCGCCGGGGACTACTCAGGCAACATCGAGTGGGCCAGTTGCACACTCTGCTCTGCCGTGCGGCGCTCCTGCTGCGCGCCCTCTGAGGCCGTCAAGTCCGCCGCCATCCCCTACTGGCTATTGCTCACACCCCAGCACCTCAACGTCATCAAGGCCGACTTCAACCCCATGCCCAACCGTGGCACCCACAACTGTCGCAACCGCAACAGCTTCAAGCTCAGTCGCGTGCCGCTCTCCACCGTGCTGCTGGACCCCACACGCAGCTGCACCCAGCCTCGGGGCGCCTTTGCTGACGGCCACGTGCTGGAGCTGCTCGTGGGGTACCGCTTTGTCACTGCCATCTTCGTGCTGCCCCATGAGAAGTTCCACTTCCTGCGTATCTACAGCCAGCTGCGGGCCTCGCTGCAGGACCTGAAGACTGTGGTCATCGCCAAGACCCCTGGGACGGGAGGCAGCCCCCAGGGCCCCTTTGCAGATGGCCAGCCTGCTGAGCGCAGGGTCAGGTGAGATCAAGCACAGCTCTCAGGGGCCCGGGGGCATGGGTCTGGCATGTGTGTGATCTCAGCATCTGCAGCTCATGTGTGGGCTGGAGGTTGCTGCGAGAGTGGGGCCCCCTCCCCCCACCCCTTGCCCCCCAGCCTCCCTCTACATCACCACCTGCATCACCCCAGGTTTGGTGCCAGGCTGCTCTTTATCTCAGTGCTGTAGAAGAAGCCCAGGAAAGCTGTCCTCTCACAAAATGGGTTGGCCTAGCCTCTTGCCACCCATGCAGGACAGGCCAAGGGAGCTGCCCCGACTTTGCCTGCCCAGTGGGAGAGCAACAGGTTGCAGCACACTGAGGCCAGGAGAGCTGTCGCCCTGGCTGCTGTGCTCCACTGGACCCAAGCATGGTCTCTAGGCACCACCCCCACCAGGGTCATAGTCCCATGGATGGCTCTGTGGGCCAGGATCTGCCTTAGGCTTCACCCATCTCAACATGTTGCTGTGTTGTTCAGGCTGGTCTCAAACTTTGGGCTCAAACAGTCCTCCCACCTCAGCCTCCCAAAGTGCTGGGATTATAGGCGTGAGCCACCGTGCCCAGCCGTGCTGTTCTGTTCTCCCATAGAGAAGCTGGTGGAGGTCCGCAGTGACCCATAGATGATGTGTGATACATGCAGTCTCCTCACTCTGAAGCTGCACATGCGATGTGAATCTTCATTTGGGCTCCACTGTTAATATGGTGTTTTTCGGGGGGTACAGCAATGACCAGCGTCCCCAGGAGGTCCCAGCAGAGGCTCTGGCCCCAGCCCCAGCGGAAGTCCCAGCTCCAGCCCCTGCAGCAGCCTCAGCCTCAGGCCCAGGGAAGACTCCGGCCCCAGCAGAGACCTCAACTTCAACTTTGGTCCCAGAGGAGACCCCAGTGGAGGCTCCAGCCCCACCCCCAGCCGAAGCCCCTGCCCAGTACCCGAGTGAGCACCTCATCCAGGCCACCTCGGAGGAGAATCAGATCCCCTCGCACTTGCCTGCCTGCCCATCACTCCGGCACGTCGCCAGCCTGCGGGGCAGCGCCATCATCGAGCTCTTCCACAGCAGCATTGCTGAGGTAGCGGCCCGGGTGTGGGTGCCAGCTATGGCACAGCCGGTCCTGAGGGCGAGGCCCAGCTTCGCTTCAGGTCAGCCTTAGATCCCTGGACTTTCCTGATGTCAGGGAGTCCTCAGCTGAGCTGCTCACAGCTTTGAGGACCTGGGCAGTGAGGTCCTGAGTTGCCCTCCCCTCGCTATTTGTGCTGTGTCACCACCTCCTGTGCCACTTCCAGCCCCAGGTAGAACCCCCTCCCACAGCCATCTCCCACCCGTCACTTCCTCTCTGCCTTGAAGCATATGGACTCACTGGTGAGCCAAGAGGGGCTTCACATGTCTCCTTGTGGGAGCTGTGGGCATGTCCCTGGTATGTGCAGGTTGCTAGGGTGGTGGAGCTGACAGGAGTGCCCCCGTCTCCAGGTTGAAAACGAGGAGCTGAGGCACCTCATGTGGTCCTCGGTGGTGTTCTACCAGACCCCAGGGCTAGAGGTGACCGCCTGCGTGCTGCTCTCTACCAAGGCTGTGTACTTTGTGCTCCATGATGGCCTCCGCCGCTACTTCTCAGAGCCACTACAGGGTAGGCACAGGGCCTGCTGGGGCTCAGGAGCTTGGAGTGTGTGGTTGGGACAGGCTGGGGGTCATTCTCTGGAGCCTTCTGTGTGACTTCAGGCAGCAGTCAGTGACTTGGCTGCAGTGGGCTGAGAGTTGCTTGTCTGAGGAAGGGGAGCTGTCGTGAGGGAGGGGTCCATGGCCAGATGTGAACGCAGAATGCACTGAGCCAGGGCCCGGCGACTGCTTGGGAACGGCCCCTGATGAGAAGGGGTCAGGCAGCCTCTGCCCCTGGGGCCGCACAGGAAGCCTTAGTCAATGACGTGGTGACTCCCCTGAGCTGGGTGAGGCTCAGACTCCAAACAGCATTGCCTATGGGGCCTTGCGTGGGTGGAAGTGGGAATAGCTCCTTGCCAGGCCTGGCCAGGCCAACCAAGAGGACCTGTTCCTGCTGGATGTGTTGCACACCTAGGACCCTTGTGCTTGCCTGCCACCGCCTCCCTCTGTCCCTTTCTCCATCACACAGATTTCTGGCATCAGAAAAACACCGACTACAACAACAGCCCCTTCCACATCTCCCAGTGCTTTGTGCTAAAGCTTAGTGACCTGCAGTCCGTCAATGTGGGGCTTTTCGACCAGCATTTCCGGCTGACGGGTGAGTGACCCTCTGTGCTTTGTCCTATTTCAGGTGAAGGCCAGCATCACCAGTGGGCTTCCACCTTCCGTATGGGGGTGGGTTATCATAGACAGTTATCTCTGTGCTCAAGAGCCGCTTCTCACCCGGGGCGGGAGGAAGCAGCTTCAGGAACTGCTGAGAGAGCAGAACTCATGCTCCCGGGCTCAGAGCAGGAGGCAGGGTGTGCAGCAAGCACTGGCCCGGACAGAAGCAGAGTGGGCCCTGGTCTTGGGCAGGATGTTTCTGACTCACACTTCCTGGGGAGAGAAAACTAAGCTCTTTGCCTAATGCCTCTGTCTCCCCTTCCAGAAAAATGCCTAAGCTCTTCCGGCCTGAAGGAACGGCCACTTCCCAGGGCTCCATGATGCTTTCCTACGTGGGCCCTCCTGGCGCTGGCCTCTGGGCTGAGGCTTGCTAGGGGCTCGGGGTGGCTGTCAGTGGCAGGGATAGGGCTGGGGAGCAGTGGCCTGTGGCCCTGACCATCCCCTCTCGTGCAGGTTCCACCCCGGTGCAGGTGGTCACGTGCTTGACGCGGGACAGCTACCTGACGCACTGCTTCCTCCAGCATCTCATGGTCGTGCTGTCCTCTCTGGAACGCACGCCCTCACCGGAGCCTGTTGACAAGGACTTCTACTCCGAGTTTGGGAACAAGACCACAGGTACCCCTGTCTAGCTCAGGCTGCAGACAGGCTGCCTGGACAGACATTACAGGCCCCAGGGTGGCTCTCTGTGCCCCAGAACCCTCTCTGCTTCTATCTCTCTTTTCTCACTTAGCTGGCCAGGGTTTTATGTGGGGCTTTTCTATGGCAGAGTCTCCACCCCAGCAGTCCCTCAACCATCTGGCAGACACATCTCTGGTGCCTGCTCTGGGCTCCTGGCCTGTGGGCCCCATACTTGGAGCATCCTCTCCTGCCTCTCTCATGCTGGGGTCTCTCAGTTGACTTGGGGCCCTTGGTGCTCCCAGCCCCACCAGGGGCCGGTTCCAGGCTACAGCCTTGGTGGCATCTCTCTGCAGGGAAGATGGAGAACTATGAGCTGATCCACTCTAGTCGTGTCAAGTTCACCTACCCCAGTGAGGAGGAGATTGGGGACCTGACGTTCATTGTGGCCCAGAAGATGGCTGAGCCAGAGAAGGCCCCAGCCCTCAGCATCCTGCTGTATGTGCAGGCCTTCCAGGTGGGCATGCCACCCCCTGGGTGCTGCAGGGGCCCCCTGCGCCCCAAGACACTCCTGCTCACCAGCTCTGAGATCTTCCTCCTGGATGAGGACTGTATCCATTACCCACTGCCCGAGTTTGCCAAAGAACCGCCTCAGAGAGACAGGTACCGGCTGGACGACGGCCGCCGCGTCCGGGACCTGGACCGAGTGCTCATGGGCTACCAGACCTACCCACAGGCCCTCACCCTCGTCTTTGATGATGTGCAAGGTCATGACCTCATGGGCAGTGTCACCCTGGACCACTTTGGGGAGGTGCCAGGTGGCCCAGCTAGAGCCGGCCAGGGCCGTGAAGTCCAGTGGCAGGTGTTTGTCCCCAGTGCCGAGAGCCGAGAGAAGCTCATCTCGCTGCTGGCTCGCCAGTGGGAGGCCCTGTGTGGCCGTGAGCTGCCTGTCGAGCTCACCGGCTAGCCCAGGCCACAGCCAGCCATCACCGCCTGCCGTGTCTAGCCTGGTGCCTACTGGGGCAGGGCAGCAGGCTTTTGTGTTCTCTTAAAATGTTTTCTCCTCCCTTTGGTACCTTAATTTGACTGTCCTCACAGAGAACGTGAACGTGTGTGTGTTGTGTTAATTCTTTCTCATGTTGGGAGTGAGAATGCCGGGCGCCTCCAGGGCTGTCGGTGTGCTGTCAGCCTCCTGCAGGTGGTGCGGCCGTGCACACCTGTGTCGTGTCTGCTGTTGTGGGACTGTTGTTAACACGTGATGCTGTGGGTCTGACTTTCTCTTCTACACGTCCTTTCTTGAAATGTTGAGTCCAGTCCTTTGTTGCTGTTGCTGTCGTTGTGGGCATCTTGCTGCTAATCCTGAGGCTGGTAGCAGAATGCACATTGGAAGCTCCCACCCCATATTGTTCTTCAAAGTGGAGGTCTCCCCTGATCCAGACAAATGGGAGAGCCCGTGGGGGCAGGGGACCTGGAGCTGCCAGCACCAAGTGTGATTCCTGCTGCCTGTATCCTCTATTCCAATAAAGCAGAGTTTGACACCGTTTGCATCTTCTAAATCAAGGGTCATTGGGATCCCAGCAGGGCTTCCCTCTGGGGCATGGTTGCAGGTGGAGAGAGGGTGCCCTGGAGACACAGGAGGGTGAGGGGTTGGGGGAAAGGAAGGAGCAGCCCTCCAGGAACCAGATACTTCTTGGAACATGGGAGGCATGACAGGGCCATGGCCTCTCTGGACAGTGCCATGCTGGGATGTGGCTAAACCATGAGCCCAGGGCAAACAAGAAGTCTGTGAAACTCCTCAGGGCACCCCTGCCACACCAGCCGCTGCCCCTCTGCCTGAGTGCAGGGCATGCCACCCTCTTCAGGCCGTCCTGCAGGTCTTGTGTGTCAGTCACCCCAGGGCCTAACCCCACCTGTCTCAACCCCTGTGGAGAGTAGGGGAGGGGCGAGGGGAACAGAGATCCCAGAGTCTGGGATGGCTGGTGGGGGCCGGGGCATCTCACCAAGGTGGCCCTTGAATGGCAGCAGGGGAGGCCTGTGGGGAGGTGGACCCAGGTGGTGGACAGTGGAGGGAGGGGCGCATGCCCATCTGTGTCTGTCTTCATGTCCCTGAAACAGGCTCGTGGGCCCCTCCCTGAGGGTTGCTTCAGGGAGCCTGATGAGGTAGGACCTGGGATTTTGGGAGCCAACCCCATGCCACACTCTTCCCCAACTCCATTCCTGCTGCCAGAGTGGGACCCATGAGCCCTGCATAATTCATCCTGGCCCAGCCAGGAGCCTCAGCCCCCAGGACCTTGGGGCCGCTGGGCCAGGCAGGGCTGTGGAGAGGTGGGTGGCGTGGCCAGCCTGGCTCCCAGACCTGCTTCTGCTCCCCAGTTTCCCTTGGTGCCAGCAGGGTGGGGGTCCTGCCTGGAGGACCCTGCACCCCCAGAAAGACTGTGAGTGTGGGGAATGGGGGGAAGGTCTCCCCTTGCAACCCCCATCCCAGCCAGATCTCAGAGGCCTGCCTGAAGGCCCCTCCAAACTGATGGGAGTGGAGGTGTGCTGGGGAGGAGAAAATTTCCCCAACCCGGCCTTTACCGAAGCATTTACAGATGGCCACCGGGCTCTGGCCCACTCCTGTCTCCCCAGCTGTTACACCATCTGCAGTTGGGGGTAGTGACAACTGGAGGCAAGGCCCACCACGTGCAGCCCTGGCACGCAGAGGCCCTCAGCCTGGGCCCACTGCACCTCCCGGGGGTGCTGGCTGTGCAGGCAGCGGTGGCTTCACAGGCAGTAGCCCTGGGATTGGATTTGAAAACTGATTACCTCGGAAAAGCTACCCAGCCCCTCTGAGCCTGTTTCCCCACCAGTAGCAGAGGGATCATAAAAGTAGCCACCTCCATTCATTTATTCCTTCTGCACATGCGTACTGAGCATCTACCGTACGTACCAGCCAGACAGCGCCTCTACTCTCCCACAGCTAATGTTCCAGGGGAGACAAATGGAACAAGCCAATGTCAGCTGGTGGCCTGTGCTGCCAGGAGGTGAACCAGGTACAGGGCCACCTGCAGGCTGAGACCAGGGAGGCGCTCTGAGGTGGTGGCCCTTGACCTGAGACTGCACTTGTGAGAAGGAGCCAGAGTGTGACAATCTGGGGTAGCAGCACATGACGGGGGAGCTCACTGAAGGAGCAGAGAGGCCTGTGCGGCTGGAGCACACCTGGCTGGGGAGAGTCCAGAGAGACCAGCAGGCTGGAGTGGGGTTTGGAGGTGCTACAGCAAGCTGGCTGAGCATGGGCTGCTGAGTAGGGGGCAGACAGGGAAGGAGGGACGGTGGATGGGGGTTGGCAGGCAGGACCAGCTGCTTGGGAGTGGCTGGGGCTGGTGAGGGGATGCAGATCTGGTGGGCTAGCAAGGTGCCTGTAGCAAGTCAGAGCCCCATGAGCACCCTGGAGCTGGAAAGATGGAGGCAGGAACAGACAGACCCATTCAGGGGCTGCCCTGCCTTCCGCCGACCAGAACCCCCAGTCTCTCTGGATGAAACACACTGGACTCGCAGGCGGGGAAGTCGCTCACGTGTGCCTTTGGATTTGCTTCAGAACCCCTGATAGAGCCCAGGTCCTGGGGTTCATGTGGCCTGGGCTTCCAGGTTGTGATGCCAGGAGGGTCCCGGCCGGGAAGCCCTGAGCAGGGCTCAGGCCGTCCATGGGGGGTCAGTGGCCAGCACCTTCCCTTCCGCCTGCAGGCTGCTGATACGCAGGAGGAAATCCTGGCGGGTTCCTGTGGGGGTGAGCTGGCGGGGCCTCCGGGCTGCTTTTAAGGCCACTGCCCGCCCCGTCCTGCCTGCCTGTGCTGTGCCTGCCTCCTAGAGCTCATTCCCTACGCCACCAGCTGCCCTGACTCTGTCCTGGACAGCGTGCCCACCAGCCATGGCGGGGCCCCAGGGCCTCCTCCCGCTCTGCCTCCTGGCCTTCTGCCTGGCAGTCTTCATCAGGGGGCAGGTAAGTGTGAGCCAGTTGCAGGGGCACACGGTGTCTGGGCCCTGCCAGCCGGTGGTGGGAACAGGGAGGGACTGGACGTGGAGGGGCATGGGCCTGGGGAGAAACCGCAGCTGGCGCCTTGTCTGGCCTCTGGGCAGGCCTGGGGGCTAGCTATTGTGCCCACCTCCCCAGGCTGAGGTCTGCACCCAGCCACCAAGGGTTCAGGGGTGTGTCAGCCTGCCCTCCTCTGACTATGCTGGGCCAGGGCTCCCCAGCCTGCAGCTGAAGGGTACAGAGGCAGGCCCGTCCCACCCTTCTGGCCCAGACGGAGGCCCAGGTCTTATGTGGCCCTCACCTGGGGGTTGAAGATGTGATCACCTCTAACCCCCGAGGACTACAGATTCACATGGGGCACGTGTGTGCACGTGTGTGCCTGTGTCCAGCCCCAAGAGTAATGGGAAGCCGAATGAGTCACTCACCCCCAGTGCCCGGGGTTATGAGCAGCTGGCAAGCACACACTTCAGCCTCAGAGCTGCCACAGCCCCGGGCAGGTCCCCTTGAATTCTCACAGCTGTGGGGCAACTCCTTCTGTCCTCATGAGGAAGCCAAAGCCCTAGGATGACGGGGACAGGCCATTCCCACTCTGAAGCCATGTTCCAAACCCCTGCCTGTGATGGCCATCCGTTTGTGCTGGCGAGCAGACAGGGCCCCGGTATGCAGCCATGGCCAGCCCCTCAGTCAGGTCCCTGTGACAGGCTCCTGGCTGCAGGTCTGCTCAGGCCCCGCGGTAGGGGCCTCCGGGAGCTTCTGAAAGAGCCTCCCACCCTAGTGATGGGGGTAGTTTGTCTCCTGTGAGGCCCAGCGTGTCTGCCTCTTGGGGCAGCTACCACCATCCCCATGGCACTGATGGGCAGACCAAGGTCCAGAGAGGGAAGGACTTGCCTAGGATCCCACAGGCACTCCAGCAAGGGACCCAGGCCCCCTGCCACCATCAGGCGCTTTCTCTTGGATGCCTGTGGTCCCTCCGAGAGGCAGCAGGGAGAGTGGCCTCACCAGCTTCAGGACCAGGCCAGGGCTGGGGACAGGAAGATATGAGGCTGAGAAGGTGACAGTGATGGGGGAAGAGCCAAGGGCTCCAGGGCTGTGCTGAGAGCCCTGCAGGTGAGCTCCTGCCCTCCCCTTAACTCAGTTTTGCCCTGTGTACCATGCAAGGGAATTTCAAAGGCCTCCGCCACCTCCTCATGCTCTGGGCAGTGAGGACAGAGGTCAGTGAGGGGCCTCAGATTAGAGTTTTTTCCTTGTCAGAGACCTATGGCTGTGACTACTCCTTGTGGATGGGGCTGCAGCAGTGCTGGCCACTCTAACACAGCCACCTGGCCTCTATTCCAGCACCCTGCATAGCTAAGATTCATGGTAAATGCAGTTGGCCCTCTGTATCTGTGCACCCTGTACTTGGGTTCAACCAACCCTGGATTGAAAATATTCAGATGCCAGGCGTGGTGGCTCATGCCTGTAATCCCAGCACTTTGGGAGGCCAAGGCAGGCGGATCACAAGGTCAGGAGATCGAGACCATGGCGAAACCCCGTCTCTACTAAAAATACAAAAAATTAGCCAGGCGCAGTGGCAGGCGCCTGTAGTCCCAGCCACTCGGGAGGCTGAGGCAGGAGAATGGCGTGAACCTGGGAGGCGGAGCTTGCAGTGAGCTGAGATCGTGCCACTGCACTCCAGCCTGGGTGACAGAGCGAGACTCCATCTCAAAAAAAAAAAAAAAAAAAAAAAAAAGGAAATATTCAGGAAAAAAAGTGGCATATCTACTGAACATGTTCAGACTTTTTTTTTGAGATGGAGTCTCACTCTGTTGCCCAGGTTGGAGGGCAGTAGTTCAATCTCGGCTCACTGCAACCTGATTCTCCTGCCTCAGCCTCCCAAGTAGCTGGGATTACAGGTGCCCGTCACTACACCCAGGTAATTTTTGAATTTTTGGTAGAGACGGGGTTTCGCCATGTTGGCCAGGCTGGTCTCTAACTCCAGACCTCAGGTAATCCACCTGCCTCAGCCTCCCAAGGTGCTGGGATTACAGGTGTGAGCCACCACACCCAGCCCCATGTTCAGAATTTTCTATGTACATAGCATTTACATTGTATTCGGTATTATAAGTCATCTAAGGATGACTTAAGGTATACGGGAGGATGTGCATAGATTATATGTGAATTTGATGCCTTTTTTTTTTTTTTTTTTTTTTTGAGATGGTGTCTCGCTCTGTCGCCCAGGCTGGAGTGCAGTGGCACAATCTCAGCTCACTGCAACCTCCACCTCCCAGATTCAAGTGATTCTCCTGCCTCAGCCTCCCAACTAGCTGGGATTACAGGCGCACGCCACCACGCCCAGCTAATTTTTGTGTTTTTATTAGAGACGGAGTTTCTCCACATTAGCCAGGCTGGTCTCGAACTCCCGATCTCAGGTGATCTACCCTCTTCGGCCTCCCAAAGTGCTGGGATTACAGATGTGAGCCACCACTCCCAGCCTCAATTCCATTTTATATCAGGGACTTGAGCATCCATGGATTTTGGTATCTGAGGAGAGTCCTGGAACCAGTCCCCCACAGACACCAAGGAACAACTGTATTAGGAGTGGAAGCTCTGAGGGGAAGGGATGTCCCGGGTCACCTGTTCAGTAAGGGCAGCAACAGGACTGGAGTGCAGATGAATTTGGGCAGCAAGGCAGGAAAGCTTTCCAGGAAGGCCCTTAGCACTTGCCCATTCAGCAGCTTTTCACTGAGGGCACGTGGCTAGGCATGTGCAGTGGAACCTGTGGTGGGAGAGGAGCACGGTCCAGAACCCAGCCCTGCGCCCTCTCTGATCTGACTGAAGGTAGGGGGAAGAAGTTTGGTGTTCCTTCCTCTCTGACAGGGTTTGGATTCTGGGCTCTCAGCCTTAAAAAGTCCCCATGAGCCAGGTCCCAGCTTGGGAGAACTTCATCCACCTTCTCACCAAAGACTTCACACTTCGTGTCTCCTCAACTTCCCCTAGCAGCAGCTCTGGGAAGCAGACATTGCAAAATCAGGTCTGCGGGGGGTGTGGGGTGGGGGGAGACAGCACCCGCTCTGGCTTAGTCCCGAGATGCCCCCAGGAAGGAGGGAATCTGACTCAGCACCCAGGCCCTGATCCAGCCTCACTCCACCCAGCTGGACCAACGGCAAGATGTGGGCTCAGACCGCCGATGCTCCTTCCAGACCATGGGGCGGAGGCAGGGCCCCTCGGCTGTGGTCTTGGAGAAGCACTGATGTGGCAGCCAGCTTACCCTTCATCAGCATTTTACACATGTTTACAAACACCCAGGTCCTGTGAGCAAGTGTCCACACCAGGCCCCAAAGCTCCCGCTTCCTTCTGGGCCCTAACTCACCCATCACTCCATCTAGCCCTGACTGTCTCAGAGTGCGACCAGCACAGTCTTACTCAGCCTGAGCCCTTATCCAGAGCTGACCACCATTCCTCCAAGAGCTGGTCCACAGCCAGAATGGTGACGCGCTGGCAGCTTTGCTCAGCTGGCCAGGTGGCTTTGAGGGGAGCCTATCTCCTGCCAAGCCTCTGCCCTGAGCCAGCAGCTGCTCAGCCCTCAAGTTACCCAATTTCCTAGTCTCTCCCTGGCTCAGCAAAGGCGAGCCTCAGGACGGGGAACGAGACCACAACATCCCAGCTCCACCACTCGACACAGGCTGCTCTGAGCAACTTCCCTGTTTGCAGACCGCAGAGGCATGAGCGGAAAAGGCCAAATCACGGTAGCACAGAGGCTCTGGGGCCCTGGCATTTGCCATAATAAAGTGTCAGGGGCACCATTTCTCCTTTTCTCTTGCTTTGAGAAGCCACACATCTGTTAATTATTCCAGGAAAGGGATGTTCTGGGGTCACTCCTTTTGGACCACAGTGTGGTCAGCGTTTTTCAAGATGAGAACATCTCTGCTTCTCCGGGCCGTGCCCTAAGCCTCCCAAACAACTCCCTCCACTCCATGCCCTTCCCTATGCACCTTCCTCCCACTAGAACTGGGAGTTTAGCTTCACGCCTCCTGGGTTCGGTGCTGAAGGTTGCTGGGACTTTGTTGCTGTAGAAGGCTGGTGGACGTCCAGGAGCTATGGCAGGCCAGTGAATGGGACTCCAGGCCTGGGACTTTTGTCAGCATCCTTGTGCCCATGCCGTGGTGGCAGGCTGGACTCCTCACATCTTTCATGCCCCACCCAGTTGCTGAGACCTTCTCCCAATTCATCTCACCACCCCAAGCCCTCTCAAATATCTCCCAATCCATTTCCACCATCCCTGCCTTGGCCCAAGCCACCTGCAGGTGATGATGGCCTCTTTCCCACCTGCCCCCATGACTCTATTCCCCAGGCAGCAGCCAGAGGGCCAATTTAAAACAAACTGGCCAGGCACAGTGGCACATGCCTGTAGTCCCAGCTACTTGGGAGGCTGAGGCAGGAGAATCGCCTGAGCCCAGGAGTTCAAGATTACAGTGAGCTATGGTCACACCACTACACTCCAGCCAGGGCAACAGAGCGAGACCCTTTCTCAAAGACAAACAAAAAACCATAAACTGAGTCATGGGGCTGCCCTGGACTCTGCCTCACCTAGGCAACCTGGCGTGCAGGTTTACGGAGCTCCTGCATGCCAGCTGCCAGCCCCTCTCCAGCCTCCCCTCAGGCCACTGCCTGCCTTGTCACATGTTTGTTTTTACTTCTTTCTGCTCCTGGCCTTTGCTTCTGCTGTCCCCTAGGCCAGGAGCACTGTCCTTTACCAACTGTCATGCATCCTTCAGGTCCCAAGTCAATGATCACCTCCCTCAGGAAGCCACCTGGGGCCCCAGCCAGGATGCCCTGGGTTTCCTTAGAGGCTGGCATGGCCCATTGTCCCCTGGGACTGCCCAGCCCAAACACATGCAGACCAGAGCCCCTGCACACAGCTGTTCATGTGAGGCCAGCCTCTCAGGGCCGGGGCCCTTAGTCTCTGACCTCTGGGCGGCGGAGAAAACCCTTGCGCTTGGTTAGAGAGGGTCATTTGGTAGCAACGTGGGAAAGTGCTCAGAGCAGAGTGGTGGCTGGAGGTCCAGCCCCACAGTGCATGGCTGGAGCCGGCATCATGCCTGTGCCCATGAGTTGAGGATGGAGTTACCATGTCCTTCCAAGACAGCATCAGCTCTGTCATTTATTGTTTCTTTATCTTTAAACAAAAGGCAAAAGTGAGCACTAGGCTGGGAGTCCAGGTTCTAGTCCCTGGTTCACACCCTGTTCCTGGATGAGACTGGGCAATGGCCATGTTCTGGGCTTCAGTTTCCTCACCTGAAATGGGCTGGGGGAACAATGTGGCTAGATTCTCTAGTGTCAGAGGCTGTGGACTCAGAGCCTTCTGGGCCAGGCACAAAAGGACTCGCTATGACAGTAACAACTTGTAACAGACAGCTTTCACAGGGCTTTCCCATCAGCACTGCGTTCCCACTGAGCAGATGGGAGGTGGTGGCTGGAGGAGTGTGAGGCCTTATTGAGGACAGGGTCGGGCTGGGTGTGGGGTCCAAGCCCCTGACCACACCTTGCCTGTGGCCCAGGTGCTGTTCAAAGGCTGTGATGTGAAAACCACGTTTGTCACTCATGTACCCTGCACCTCGTGCGCAGCCATCAAGAAGCAGACGTGTCCCTCAGGCTGGCTTCGGGAGCTCCCGGATCAGATAACCCAGGACTGCCGGTGCGGGCCACCCCATCCTTGCCTGTGTCCAGGAGCGTCCTGTGGGGTGGCAGGGACTGGGGGAGCTTGACAGGCCCACAAAATGGGGAGAAGCACTCACTTATCTATGCCCCTGTGGCCGCTCCTGGGTGGCAGAGACAGGCGGGGAGGAAGGGGTAAAGGCAAGGGGCAGGAGGGGTTTATGGGGCACCTGCTATGTGCTAGGCCCTGTGCTCATCTGGGCCAGTCAGAGCAGGGAGGTGGGTGGGAGCCCCAGAAGCCAATATGGGGAGGCTGGGTGGGGGCTGTGCGTGGGAGCCTTTTCCGTCACCCTGCCCACCCTCTGCCCCCAGCTACGAAGTACAGCTGGGGGGCTCTATGGTGTCCATGAGCGGCTGCAGACGGAAGTGCCGGAAGCAAGTGGTGCAGAAGGCCTGCTGCCCTGGCTACTGGGGTTCCCGGTGCTATGGTATGGGAGAAAGTGGGATCCCGCCTCGCTCCTCACACCCAGCCCCAGCTTTCCAAGGCTCGGCCCCCTCGCTCTTGCTGCCCTGGGGGAAGGGCCAAGTCTGAGGTTGGCCAGAGCTGCTGGGGTCAGGGTAAGCGGAGGGTTCTGGGCATAAAGCTGAGTTCTGTGGGGGTTCACAGAATGCCCTGGGGGCGCTGAGACCCCATGCAATGGCCACGGGACCTGCTTGGATGGCATGGACAGGAATGGGACCTGCGTGTGCCAGGTAAGGGCTGGCCAGGGTAGGGTGGAGGCTCAGAGGGGCCACGCTGACTTGGTGCATCCACCACCAGGAAAACTTCCGCGGCTCAGCCTGCCAGGAGTGCCAAGACCCCAACCGGTTTGGACCTGACTGCCAATCGGGTGAGTGCTTACAAGGCAAGAGGGCAGGGCCAGCGTCCACCTGGGGGCCCACGCAGATGCAGTCCCTACAACTAGCTCCCACCTGTCACTTCAGCCTCTGTCCCAGCCCCTCAGATGTGCACATCCCTTTCAGGAACATGTGCTTTGTTTTGTCACACCTCCAGCCCTTTGCACATGCTACTCCCCTGAGAAGCCTTTTCCAGGAAGCCCTCGGTGAGCCCCAGGCCGGGTCAGTGCCTTCTGTGGGCTCCCACCACCCCTGCGTTCCTGCATCACAGCTCTGTACTCTTAAGGTTGTACCTGCCCCAGCTGAGTTCTAAAAATACAGAGAGCAGGGACCCAACGTCCCGGTGTGTGCCTAGGAGAGGCTGGGGTCCCATCTGTCTCTGTGTATCCCTCCCAGTGTGCAGCTGTGTGCACGGCGTGTGCAACCGTGGGCCACGTGGGGATGGAAGCTGCCTGTGCTTTGCTGGATACACTGGCCCCCACTGTGATCAAGGTGAGCAGTGCCACTGGGACAGCCTAGGGCAGCAGATCCCTGTGGCCAGAGCAAAAGAGGCCGACTGGGTGAGGATGGGGCCTGAACCTCAGCAGGACCTCTGCCTGGAGCCTAGTTGGGGAAGGGGTGTCATCTGAGACCTCCACTGTCCAGAGGCCCAGCAAGGGCAGGGCCCTGCTCTGAGTCACAGAGAACAGGCAGGGCCCCTTTGCCCCTGTGTTCCTCCCCAGCCTGGACTTGGGCTCATCCGTGCTCTCCCCACTCTGCTCAGAGCTGCCCATCTGCCAGGAGCTGCGCTGTCCCCAAAACACCCAGTGCTCCGCAGAGGCCCCCAGCTGCAAGTGCCTGCCTGGCTACACGCAGCAGGGCAGTGAATGCCGAGGTGAGCCTGGACTCAGAGGCCAGGGACTTCAGCTCAGGGTGGGCAGGGGCTGGGAAAGCATCCTTTAACCTAGCAAGTGCAACATACAGGAGGGAGAGCCATCCCTAAGGGGAGCCTATTCTCAAGGCCTAGGTCAACCTGCTGGCCCCGGCCTTCCTGGTGAAAGCTGTGGCAGAGACAGGGCTCCTGGGTGCTTGGCTCACTTGGGCGCTCTCTCTGCCCTGGCAGCCCCCAACCCCTGCTGGCCATCACCCTGTTCACCGCTGGCCCTGTGCTCGGTGAGCCGCAAGGGGCAGGCTCAGTGTCACTGCTCCGAGAACTATCATGGCGATGGGATAGTGTGTCTGCCCAAGGACCCATGCACTGACAACCTTGGTGGCTGCCCCAGCAACTCTACCTTGTGTGTGTACCAGAAGCCAGGCCAGGTGAGCCAGGGTCCCAGGCCAGAACCGCCCCCACAGTGCACCCGCTCACACTGGCTGTGGGACCCTGGGCAAGTCACAGGCCTTCTTGTAGCCTCGGTTTCCCCATTTGTAAAATGGGGAGAGAATAATGGTCCTCTTTGGGGAGGGGCTGAGCAGGGCTCTGTGGGTAGGGCAGACACCAGTGGTTCTTGGGGTTGGACATGATGTTCCCCTCCCACCCTGTCGGGGGCCAGGCCTTCTGCACCTGCCGGCCAGGCCTGGTCAGCATCAACAGCAATGCTTCTGCGGGCTGCTTCGCCTTCTGCTCCCCCTTCTCCTGTGACCGGTCTGCCACCTGCCAGGTGACCGCTGATGGGAAGACCAGGTAAGCACAGGGGCCTTGGAGCAGAGACAGTGGGTTGGGCAAGCATACCCGCTTTGGGGATGCATCGGGTGCGGGGGCTGCAGCCTCCACCCTGACTGGCTCTCCCTGGGCCCCCAGCTGTGTGTGCAGGGAGAGCGAGGTGGGGGATGGGCGTGCCTGCTACGGACACCTGCTCCACGAGGTGCAGAAGGCTACTCAGACAGGCCGGGTGTTCCTGCAGCTGAGGGTCGCCGTGGCCATGATGGGTGTGTGACCCCCACTGCTTGCCCATGATCCCACCCCTCACCCACAGCACAGCTGGCAGGGAGGGAGGGGCTGCCTCTGCAGATTCTGGTTTCTCTGCCCCAGAGCTGTGGGAACAAACAGCGAACTGTGGGGGGTGCACACAGGGGGTGGGAGCTGCTCTTCAACCTCGAGGCTCCCATCTATCCTAAATCTAGGCCGAATACCCCCACCCCAACTCCCTCACACCAGGACTGATGCCCGAGGGTCTCCCCAACTCCCTTCTGATACTCCCTCGCCCTACCCCCCCAGACCAAGGCTGCCGGGAGATCCTCACCACAGCAGGCCCGTTCACCGTGCTGGTGCCATCCATCTCCTCCTTCTCCTCCAGGACCATGAACGTAAGCCCCTCCCCATGGTGGAGCTGGCCACCGGCCCTCACCTCCTCCCCTGGATGCCGCCCCAGTCTCCAGGGCCTGAGAACCTGGAAGGCGTCAGGGCCTGGGAGGCATCCTGTCCCCTCCATTGCTTGGGCAGGGGTGGCGTGAAGAAGACGGCCCTCCCCACCGCTCACTTGGCTCCCTGCCTTGTATGTGCAGGCATCCCTTGCCCAGCAGCTCTGCAGACAGCACATCATCGCAGGGCAGCACATCCTGGAGGACACAAGGACCCAACAAACACGAAAGTGGTGGACGCTGGCCGGGCAGGAGATAACCGTCACCTTCAACCAATTCACGGTGAGGGAGAAGCCTCAGCCTGGGAACAAGAGGAGTCACAGCCTGGCAAGGGTGTGCAGGTGGGAGGGAGCCTCAGGACAGGGGGCTGGCATATGGGATCTGGCCATATCTCTGTGTCTCACCAGAAATACTCCTACAAGTACAAAGACCAGCCCCAGCAGACGTTCAACATCTACAAGGCCAACAACATAGCAGCCAATGGCGTCTTCCACGTGGTCACTGGCCTGCGGTGGCAGCCCCCCTCTGGGACCCCAGGGGATCCCAAGGTGAGCCAGCATCCTCCCTTCCCCTCCCCTGTGATGCTGGGTGGCCTCAGACCCCTGCAGAGAGCAGTGAGTGGGCAGGAGCCATTCTGCTCAGGGCTGGAGCGTAGCTTCTCCCCCAGGGCTGAAGCAGCCTCACCCCCTTCCCTGGGGCCCTCACACTCATCCCTCCTTACAGAGAACTATTGGTCAGATCCTCGCCTCTACCGAGGCCTTCAGCCGCTTTGAAACCATCCTGGAGGTAAGCTCAGGGGAGGGGCCCTAGCTCATGTGGGCTTCTGGGCTTCTGGGCCAGGACTCATTATCCCAGATTCTGCCCCACAGTGACCTGGGGTTCTGAAGTAGCGTGGCCTCTGCCCATGCCCCCATCCTCAAGCCTGAGGTTCTGTGGTAGCACAGACCCATTGGCCATGTCTCCTACTTACTCAGTGGGAGTTTCCTACAGGCCAAAGGTGGCAGGGCCCAGGCAGGACTCAGAGGTGGAGGCTGGCCATGCAGCCCCCTGAGCCTCCCTTGCACCGCCACAGAACTGTGGGCTGCCTTCCATCCTGGACGGACCTGGGCCCTTCACAGTCTTTGCCCCAAGCAATGAGGCTGTGGACAGCTTGCGTGACGGCCGCCTGATCTACCTCTTCACAGCGGTAAGCTCAGTGGGAGAAGGGGCTGCAGGTATGGGGGCACCAGGACCTCCACACTCCCCCACAGGTCCTCCAGGAGCCAAACCCTCTCTCCCCTGCCAGGGTCTCTCTAAACTGCAGGAGTTGGTGCGGTACCATATCTACAACCATGGCCAGGTGCAAGGTCTTTTCTCTGGGGGGTGGCCAGCTTGCACCCAGTAGGGCTGCCTGCAGGTTCTGGACTTCCCCTAGGCCCCATCTCTTTTCCATCTCCCCTCCCTTCGCATCTGTTCTGCTATAGCACAGAGCCTGGGGACCAAGGCAGTGGCTTTGAGCCTCCTGGGCAGGACTGGGCATGGCCCCAAGGTATGGCCAGAGCCCAGCTTAAAGCCACACTGTCCCTCGCCCCAGCTGACTGTTGAGAAGCTCATCTCCAAAGGTCGGATCCTCACCATGGCGAACCAGGTCCTGGCTGTGAACATCTCTGAGGAGGTGAGGTGCATGGACACCTGGGCGGATGGTGTGACTGGTAGTGACCAGCTGTCCACTTGGCCTCTGAGCCTTGTGTGCTCCGAGTCCCGTGGTGGGCAGGATACTGCTAGGCCCTGGTGGGGTCATGGGGAAGGAAGCAGGCAGAGATCAAATTCCTTTGCTGGAGCCCAATGAGGGTTAAGGGGGAGTACTCCAAAGAGGAGCGTGGAGCACACAGTAGGGCTGCCCCATGTGGCAGAAGCCATGTGAGTAAGGGTCCGGAGGCTGGAGCAGTGTAGTTGGCCAGAGCTGAGGGAGAGGCGGCTGGCATGGCAGGCGGGAACTTCAGCATCTCACTGAGCTGCCTGTCTGCTCTAACTGGGCTGCAGGGGTGGAGGCAGACAGCCCCACTGGGCCGAGGTCAGCCAGGCTGGGGGTTGGCACGGTGGGTCTCTGCCGCAGGGGCGCATCCTGCTGGGACCCGAGGGAGTCCCACTGCAGAGGGTAGATGTGCTGGCCGCCAATGGCGTGATCCACATGCTGGACGGCATCCTGCTGCCCCCGACCATCCTGCCCATCCTGCCCAAGCACTGCAGCGAGGAGCAGCACAAGATCGTGGCGGTGAGCCTCGCCTGCACAGCCAGGACCCTGCTCACTAACCCTCATCAGCGCTGGAGCGGCGATCCTTTTCCCAGGGAGAGGCGTCAAGTCAGGGCTGGGCTGACGCCAGCTCTGAGGCCCTGTGGGAGACTCCCAAGGACCCACCTGTGCTTCCCCCACACTCACCCTCACCAGGACTATGATTCCATCTTTGAGATTTTTTTTTTTTTTTTTTTTTTTTTTGAAGTAGGGTCTTGCTTTGTTGCCTAGGCTGGAGTGCAGTGGCACAATCCCAAATCACTGTGGCCGCCTCCCGGGTTCAAGCGATTCTCCTGCCTCAGTCTTCTGAGCAGCTGGGATTACAGGCACTCACCATGCCTGGCTAATTTTTGTATTTTTAGTAGAGATGAGGTTTCACCATGTTGGTCAGGCTGGTCTCGAACCTCTGACCTCAGGTGATACTCCCACCTTGGCCTCCCAAAGTGCTGGGATTACAGGTGTAAGCCACTGTGCCTGGCCTGAGATAACTCTTGCATCCTCCACCACTTCATCCCCTTTCACTCACTCTGTGCCTGCCTCTGGCCTCTCTGCTGTTTTCCAGAGACTCTAGCTCTGCCCGGCTCAGGGCCTCTGCCGCTGCTCTCCCCTGCCTGGAACACCAGTGCTGGGCTTCCTGTGGTTGGCTTTTCTCTTTTTTTTTTTTTTTTTTTGAGACGGAGTCTCGCTCTGTCGCCCAGGCTGGAGTGCAGTAGACGGATCTCAGTTCACTGCAAGCTCCGCCTCCTGGGTTTACGCCATTCTCCTGCCTCAGCCTCCCGAGTAGCTGGGACTACAGGCGCCCGCCACCTCGCCCGGCTAGTTTTTTTTTTTTTTTGTATTCTTTTTTTTTAGTAGAGACGGGGTTTCACCATGTTAGCCAGGATGGTCTTGATCTCCTGACCTCGTGATCCGCCCATCTCGGCCTCCCAAAGTGCTGTGATTACAGGCTTGAGCCATCGCGCCCGGCCGTGGTTGGCTTTTCTCATCCCCTAATCCCCACTCAATGTTCCCTTCTCTGAGTTTGCCGAGTAAATAAACGATGACTAACCCCTCTCCCCATCCCACCCCTGCTCTACCCAGGGCTCCTGTGTGGACTGCCAAGCCCTGAACACCAGCATGTGTCCCCACAACAGTGTGAAACTGGTGAGCACCCCTTGGCCCAGCCCTCAGGGCCTCCTGACTGCCTGTTGAGGTTTCTGCTCTGGGTCACAGGGGTGGGTTGGGGAAGCAGAGGCTGGGAGGCTAGATCCGAGCTGGAGGCTAGATCCGACCTGGAGGCTCAGTGCTTCACAGCTCCACCGGACCAGGGTGGGAGTTCTGGACCCAAGGGGCAGAGGTCCCTTGACCAGGGCTGCCTAGCAAAGGGGCTGACCCAGAACCCACACCCGCTGACTGGCTTTGCACGGCCCACCCAGGACATCTTCCCCAAGGAGTGTGTCTACATCCATGACCCAACTGGGCTCAATGTGCTAAAGAAGGGCTGTGCCAGTTACTGCAACCAAACCGTCACGGTGAGCATGGGCATGGGTGCCCTCTCCCAGGTCACCTGGGCACCTGTTGCTCCTTGGGGGCCCCCACGCTGGGGCTGAGTGGGCTACCTTCCTCAGAGGATGCACTGCAGCCTAACAGTGGAAAAGGGTCCCAGAGAAACCTTATCCACTCCCTCACTCTGGAGATGGGACCAGGGAGCAGAGGCAGCCTGGGCAGGGAGGGCATTGCCCCAGATGGTCTCTTGGACCTCTTCTGTCTCTTATAGGAACAAGGCTGCTGCAAAGGTTTTTTCGGGCCTGACTGCACACAGTGTCCTGGGGGCTTCTCCAACCCCTGCTATGGCAAAGGCAATGTGAGTCCCGTCCTCTCCTGGGGTGAGGTATGGGGAAGACAGGGACTCCTTCACCGGTTGGCCAGTGACTGGCTGTGTGTCTGGGCCAAGCCTGCCACTCTCTGGCCTTGGGGTCCTCACATCCAGGCAATGGAAAGTTGGATCAAATTATTTCTCATATTTTTTTTTTTTTTTTGAGACAGAGTCTCGCTCTGCCGCCCAGGCTGGAGTGCAGTGGCCGGATCTCAGCTCACTGCAAGCTCCACCTCCCGGGTTCACGCCATTCTCCTGCCTCAGCCTCCCGAGTAGCTGGGACTACAGGCGCCCGCCACCTCGCCCGGCTAGTTTTTTGTATTTTTTAGTAGAGACGGGGTTTCACCGTGTTCGCCAGGATGGTCTTGATCTCCTGACCTCGTGATCCACCCGTCTCGGCCTCCCAAAGTGCTGGGATTACAGGCTTGAGCCACCGCGCCCGGCTATTTCTCGTATTTTAATTGAAAATAATTAGAGAGGCCCGGTGCAATGGCTCACACCTGTAATCCTAGCACATTGGGAGGCTGAGGCGAGTGGATCACTTGAGGTCAAGAGTTCAAGACCAGCCTAGTCAACATGGCAAAACCCTGTCTCTACTAAAAATACAAAAATTAGCCTGGTGTCATGGCACACATCTGCAATCCCAGCTACTCAGGAGGCTGAGGCAAGAAAATCACTTGAACCTGGGAGGTGGAGGTTGCAGTGAGCCAAGATTGCCCCACTGCACTCCAGCCTGGGCAACAGAGTGAGATTCCATCTCAAAATAATAATAATAATAATAATAATAATAACAACAACAATAGATAAGATAGATTTTCTTTGGCATTTATTTCCAAAAAGGCTACTTGGCAGTAGTTTTCTTTTGTGTTCTGTTTTTACCACTTTGTAACATCAGGGTTACTTTAGCACCTGGCTATAGAACACAGGAGTTATGTGTTTCCGAATTGAGCAAATGTCATTCATAAAACCTCCAGGGCCAGGTGCCTTTTAGGGGATAGGTCTTTGGTGGCATCAGTGATTTTGAAGATCCCTTCCAGGATGAGCTCTCATGGGTAGCAAGAGCTCAGAGCCAGCCCATGAAAGGAGGGGGTGTTGGGAGAAGGGATGTAGAGTCCCTTTCCCATGACTGATCCTGCCTCCTGCTCACTCTGTAGTGCAGTGATGGGATCCAGGGCAACGGGGCCTGCCTCTGCTTCCCAGACTACAAGGGCATCGCCTGCCACATCTGCTCCAACCCAAACAAGCATGGAGATCAGTGCCAGGAAGGTGGGTGGTTCTGGCTCAGGCCATCTCCTAGGGAGAAAAAAGGTCTGGTTAGAAACGGGTCTGGGGGCTCTCAAGAAGGGAAATGAAGCCCCAGGAGGAGGGATGAAAGCCAGGGGGGAGTGGAGGAAGATTTGAGAACAGAAAGGAGATGCTGTCTGCTTCACCCATGCCAGGAAAGGAACTGTGGCTTAATTTAAAATATGTGGGACTTAGGCCAGACACACTGAAGAACTTCCTGATGGTGGTGTTGGGATCAGGACAACTAGAATGGGATAATTGAAAGCTCAGAATGCCCCCCTCACATTTCATCTGCCTGCCCATTGAGTCTGAGATAACCTCTGATTTTTCCTCCCTGAAGTCAAATCTGTACTGGCTGCCCCACTCCCTATATCCCCCAAATCCATCCTGGCTCCCGGCCAGCCCTGCCTCCTGCTTCTCAGTTTCCCTGCTCCCATCTACTCCCTACAGACTGCGGCTGTGTCCACGGTCTCTGCGACAACCGCCCAGGCAGTGGGGGGGTGTGCCAGCAGGGCACGTGTGCCCCCGGCTTCAGCGGCCGGTTCTGCAACGAGTCCATGGGGGACTGTGGGCCCACAGGGCTGGCCCAGCACTGCCACCTGCATGCCCGCTGTGTTAGCCAGGAGGGTGTTGCCAGGTGAGGACTCACATCTTCTGTCTGCTCCACCTGTGACCTTTCGCACCTGAGGCTCACTGGAGCCCCCTCCTTTACCCACCCCCAGATGTCGCTGTCTTGATGGCTTTGAGGGTGATGGCTTCTCCTGCACACCCAGCAACCCCTGCTCCCACCCGGACCGCGGCGGCTGCTCAGAGAATGTCAGTCCCCTTGCTCCTTCCCTGGAGTTCTGACCCAGAGGCAGGAGGTGGGATGCCCTAGCCCTCTGCCTACATTCCTGTGTCCCTGAGTTATCTGTCCTGGCTCTCACAGGCTGAGTGTGTCCCTGGGTCCCTGGGCTCCCACCACTGCACATGCCACAAAGGCTGGAGTGGGGATGGCCGCGTCTGTGTGGCTATTGATGAGTGTGAACTGGACGTGAGAGGTGGCTGCCACGCCGATGCCCTCTGCAGCTACGTGGGCCCCGGGCAGGTGAGGTGCAGCAGAGAAGGGGCGGGAGCCTTGGTTCTGGGGGACTCTCTCCCTGCCCCATCTGACTCCCAGAATGCAGAGTCAGGTGCTCAGGGTCTGGAACCTCAGGTGCAGATGAGAACCCAGTGCTGACATGCTGAGTAGTGGCATCTGGGATTCACTCCTTCATCCATCCGCTCATTACTTTCCCAGGTGTTATCAGGCACTTGTTCCATGCTAGTCCCTGTTCTAGACATAGGGAATACGACACTGAGCAAAGCAGGAAGAGCCCCTGCCCATGGGAGTGACCTCCCCAAAACTTTAGCCTCATGGAAATCCAGTCCCAGAACTTTGCAGTGTCTGAATCTAGTCACCAGAGCTCAGAACCTGGAGCCTTCCATGCGGAGCATTTTGGGACTGGTGAACCAGTGTTCAGACAGGCATTGAAGACTGTCTAACGTGCCAAGTGGGAGGCCAGGCCTGGCTGGTCAGGGTCAGCCTCTGCATGGCCAGGCCTGTGGGGCTCCCTGTCCTCCCAACTCCAAGGTGGCCTCTGGGCACCAGCACGTGGGGCGTTAGCAGTAAGAACTGATAGGTGTAACAGCTGGAGCTCCAAACCCCATTAGGGCCTTAATTCAGAACAGAGGTGTTGAATGCGCCAGTGAGATGCCCCCAACGGGCAAACAAGGGCACCTAAGATCTGAGGGGTCTCACTGGTCACTCACCTGCAATGTACACAAGCCCAGGGGCACTGGCATTTGGTTGGGGGACCAGAGCAGCTGAGTAGAGTGGCAGGGGTGGAGGTGGGATCTGAGCCACTATCCTGGGGCCAGCCTTGGCAGATGCCTACCGACTTGCCACAAACTGTTAGCCTCAATGGCCCTGGCAGGGTCCCAGGCTCCAAGTGTAGGGGCATCAAGTGTCCACAGACGCTTCTCTGCCAATACTCTCACCTCCGTGGACTCATCCTGAGAGCCAGTCTCCCCTTAGGGCCTCTGTCTCCCCATCTGGAGCACAGATCTCCGAGAGTAGGGCTGGGAGAAGTTCCTCTGGGCTCTGGACAGGCCTCCCCGGGGGCAGTGCCCAGAGAGAGCCAAGTAATGGAGGAAGAAAGGGTTGGATGCTCATCATGAGACAAGGCTGTCTGTTCCTAACCTCTCCAGAGCCGATGCACCTGCAAGCTGGGCTTTGCCGGGGACGGCTACCAGTGCAGCCCCATCGACCCCTGCCGGGCAGGCAATGGTGGCTGCCACGGCCTGGTAAGGGAGTGCAAGGCTCAGAGTCCTGGGGAGGCTTTCTGGGGTGGGCCTAGGCTGCAGCTCTCTCCCTCCCTCCCCATCTCTGGGTGTCTCTCTGTATACTGTCAGGATTAAGATCTTTCTAAACTTCAAATTCAACCATGTCACTCCTGTCCCACTTCACCTGCCCCTGCCCAGCCTCCTCTCTCTGTTCCACTCCTGCCCCGCTTCCATTGTCCTTGGCTGCGCTGAGCTCTTCACTGTTCCCTGCCCTTGCTCCACCCTACCACACCCCTGCCTCTGCGAGCTGCACCTGGGCCTGGCTAGCTCCTTCTGCTCTCAGCTCTGGCTCCAGAGGATACAGGGCCTCCTGGGTGCTCCCGCAGCCCTGAGCTCCCTTGTATCCACCTGGCGTGGGTAATGCTCGTGTCAAATGCCCAGTAATCCTGGGGAGCAGGGCTAGGCACACCGAAGGAGTGCCACCAACACAGACTGGGTGACTGCAGAGCAAGGGGCAGGGGCTGGGGCTGGGTGGCTGGACAGGCAGAGAGATGGGGGAGGGAGGGACCCAGCTGCCATCTGGGTCTGAATGGAGGCCCTTTCTCACTCCCACCCCAGGCTACCTGCCGGGCAGTGGGGGGAGGTCAGCGGGTCTGCACGTGCCCCCCTGGCTTTGGGGGTGATGGCTTCAGCTGTTATGGAGACATCTTCCGGGTAAGGGGTGCTCAGACTCGTTTTCTGTCTTCCCTGTGCTTGGGGAGGAGCCCTCTCCGGCACCTCAGGTGGGAAAGGGGCACTGCTCAGGATCCGTGGTGGGGAAGGGCTTGAATTTGCCCTTGGTCCTGTGACCTCAGCCTTTTCCCTTCCCTTAGGAGCTGGAGGCAAATGCCCACTTCTCCATCTTCTACCAGTGGTTTAAGGTAGGACAGGGCAGAATGCTGGGGTTGAGGGTTTAAATCCAGGAGGCCTGCCTGGATGGAGGGGTGCCATATAACATCTCCAAGAGTGGGAGGTTGGGGGCAGGCCTGGAGCCTAGAGCAGGGAATCTGAAGATGATGGCTGCCTTCCTCACTCCTCCTGCCCCTACTCTCGGTGTGCATGCAGAGTGCCGGCATCACGCTTCCTGCCGATGGCCGAGTCACAGCCCTGGTGCCCTCCGAGGCTGCCGTCCGTCAGCTGAACCCTGAGGAGCGAGCTTTCTGGTTGCAGCCAAGGATGCTGCCGAGCCTGGTCAGGTGGGGCTGCCATTGCCAGGCTGTGGGAGGGGGCTTCCTTGTGGGACCCAGCCCCTCTCTAGCGAGTCCTCAGCCTGGCAGGCACTCACCCCTTGGGGTGGGCCCAGTCCCAAAGGTCTCTGTAAGTTACACTAACCTGATTCCATGACCCCCCCCAAACTGTGCCCTGTCAGGGCCCATTTTCTCCAGGGTGCACTCTTCGAGGAGGAGCTGGCCCGGCTGGGTGGGCAGGAAGTGGCCACCCTGAACCCCACCACACGCTGGGAGATTCGCAACATTAGTGGGGTATGTGGTGAACTCTGGGCAGAAAAGGGGACAGGTGGGGCATGGAAGGGAGCCTGAGTGGCTACAGGCTGTCCCACATCAGGGGCCCCATGGGATGAGATTGGGGTCCCCTCACCCTGCCCAGAGCCGGGCTCAAAGGATGTGCTCAGGATGCATTGCTGATCGGCACTGAGTCTCTGGGCCAGGAGTGACTGCCTGCAGGGGCTGTCTGTCCATCTGAGTCTGCACATGGACAAGCGCCCCTCTCACCACGGACCCTGGGGAGAGTCTGTGTGCCCAGCTGGTGGATCCTGAGTCTGACTCAGGATCAGAGTCAGTTCCTGGGAGGAGCTTCTGTGCAGGACCCAGCTCATGGGCCAGCCTGCGGACCACCTGTGGGTGCCTGTGTGCCCAGCAGTCTCTCTGTTGGGGCTGTCCCACCTTTAAGGGTCTATCTGCGCCCATCTGTGGCTAAGCTCTGCTGCTGCCTTCCAGAGGGTCTGGGTGCAGAATGCCAGCGTGGACGTGGCTGACCTCCTTGCCACCAACGGTGTCCTACACATCCTCAGCCAGGTACAGCAGGAGGAGGGTGTGTGCAGGGAACCTCGCAGGCAGGCCGTGAAGCAATGACACGCTGACCAGGCCCTGTGCTCTGTACCAGGTCTTACTGCCCTCCCGAGGGGATGTGCCCGGTGGGCAGGGGTTGCTGCAGCAGCTGGACTTGGTGCCTGCCTTCAGCCTCTTCCGGGAGTTGCTGCAGGTAAGGAAGGCTGGCAAGAGGGGACATGCCTGCTCAGGGGACACTGTGCCCCAGGTCCAGAGGAAGCTGGTTGGCTCCCAGTGTCAGGACTGACAACTAATATGCCCATCCCTGACCTCCACCCCATCCCTAGCGCCATAGGTTGGTGTCCCAGATTGAGGCTGCCACTGCCTACACCATCTTTGTGCCCACCAACCGCTCCCTGGAGGCTCAGGGCAACAGCAGCCACCTGGTGAGGCCATGGGGCTGGGGCAATGGCGGGGAGGGCAAAGGCACAGAGGGCGAGCCTCCCATCCCACCATGAAGGGACACGGTGGGTGCGGCATGTTGTCCAGGGCACTTGTTATCCTGGAGTCCCCTGACTTCGCTCCTTCTCTCCCAGGACGCAGACACAGTGCGGCACCATGTGGTCCTGGGGGAGGCCCTCTCCATGGAAACCTTGCGGAAGGGTGGACACCGCAACTCCCTCCTGGGCCCTGCCCACTGGATCGTCTTCTACAACCACAGTGGCCAGGTTTGGGGGTCAGGGAGCAAGGAGACCCTAGCCTGGGCCCCTATCCCTGAAGATCCCTTCCCTTTGGAGTGTCCCCAGCTGTGAGCCTCCAACCTCCAACCTCTGCTCCAGGGACCCCCCCCGGCCCTGGAGTACCGCCTGACCTTATAGCCCTGCCAGGTGAGGGTGGTGGGTGGGTGGATTCAGCCTCCATCCCTCTCCCCAGCCTGAGGTGAACCATGTGCCACTGGAAGGTCCCATGCTGGAGGCCCCTGGCCGCTCGCTGATTGGTCTGTCAGGGGTCCTGACGGTGGGCTCAAGTCGCTGCCTGCATAGCCACGCTGAGGCCCTGAGGGTGAGAGGCTGGGGCCAGAGGAAGGCTGGCACCGGAGTTCAGAGCTGGGAGCTGCTGGCTGGCCTGACTGGTGGGGAGGAGCGCATGGGTCAGCCTGTCCTGGAGGAAGGACAGGGATCCAGGCCTGGACTGCCTGATGCCCCACCTTTTTTCCCTCTAGGAGAAATGTGTAAACTGCACCAGGAAATTCCGCTGCTCTCAGGGCTTCCAGCTGCAGGTGAGACTGGGCTTAGCGTAGCTCTGTCCCTGCGTTGCCTGCCCTCACTTCTTCCAAGGTGCCCAATCCCCTCACCCTCCAGCCCAACTTTGTTTGGCCCAGGCCTCCAGGCACAGGGAACTGGGTGGCTGACATCCCCATAGAGGCCTGGAGGGCTGGCATGGCTCTACTGAGGGGAGATTCCCTCAGACTTGCGGCCCGAGGCTTGGATCCTGTCTGCCCTCTCCCATCAGTCTGCCTGTCTTGGTCCCTCTCTGACCCTTCTGCTGTTCTGCTCATCTGCCTGACACTGTAGTCCATCTGTCTGTCTCCCCATTCATTGCGCTGCCCCTGCCTGAGCCACTGGCTGACCCCTTCTGCCTGTCGCCATTTCCAGGACACACTCAGGAAGAGCTGTGTCTACCGATCTGGCTTCTCCTTCTCCCGGGGCTGCTCTTACACATGTGCCAAGAAGATCCAGGTTTGCCCTGAAGCCCCCCCAAAGCCTGTCAGGAGAGAAGGAGGTGGGAGTGGGTGGGGCCCAGGGGGGAGCCCAGTTTGGATCTTAAGGGCAGAAACTGGGCTGGGACTAGGGTGAGGCCAGAACCCAGAAGAAGGAGAGGGGAGAGAGGGCTGAAGTCAGAGGGCTACTGTTTGTCCCTGTGTCAACTCCCCTGGGGGAGGGAGTGGAGACCGGGAGAGGAAGAAAGGGCAGTCTGGAGCTGGCTCTGTCAGCCAAACCCCAGAGGCAGCAACTGGGCCTGGCTCGGCCCCTCACTGTGGGATCTGGGTGCAGCCCTTCCTTGCTTGAGCCTCAGTTTCCCCACCCTGCCAGAGGGAGGGTTTTAGGAGGCATCTCTGTGTCTCTTTTGGCTCTGAGTTGCTCGTCCCTGGGTCTGGGGTTCTGAGGGGCTTTGCTCCGTGGCTCTGTGGCCCCGAGATGCCCCCGCTCCCCTTCCCCCGACACCTTGCTGGGCCTCTCTCCCTCTCTTCCACCCCCAACACTGACAGGTGCCAGACTGCTGTCCTGGTTTCTTTGGTACGCTGTGTGAGCCATGCCCAGGAGGCCTGGGGGGGGGTGTGCTCGGGCCATGGGCAGTGCCAGGACAGGTTCCTGGGCAGTGGGGAGTGCCACTGCCATGAGGGCTTCCATGGAACGGCCTGTGAGATGTGTGAGCTGGGCCGCTACGGGCCCAACTGCACCGGAGGTGAGGACTGGGGAGGGGTGGGGGTGGGCTTCCTGGCAGCAGAGAGCAGCCTGGAGACCCCAGCCGGGACAAGATGGAGGCACTGGGAAACTCCTGTTCTCCTTTATCCCACTGCAGTATGTGACTGTGCCCATGGGCTGTGCCAGGAGGGGCTGCAAGGGGATGGAAGCTGTGTCTGTAATGTGGGCTGGCAGGGCCTCCGCTGCGACCAGAGTGAGTGGGTCCCAAGGGGGAGGGGGCAGGTGGCTACTGAGGAGGCTGTTCCTGGGTCTGAATGACCAGAGTCATCCTCCTGCCCCCCAGAAATCACCAGTCCTCAGTGCCCTAGGAAGTGCGACCCCAATGCCAAGTGAGTAGGCCCAGCCTGAGGCAGGTGGGTGAGTGGCGGGGAGCCTGGGGGTCAAGGCACAGCTGGACAGGCATGGGCTCAGCCACTACCACCTCTCCCAGCTGCGTGCAGGACTCGGCCGGAGCCTCCATCTGCGCCTGTGCTGCAGGATACTCCGGCAATGGCGTCTTCTGTTCAGGTCCAGCCACATGGACGCCCAGAGCCCTCTCTGAACTTTTGGGGTGGCTGTCCACACAGAGCCCCCTTCATTTCCTCTAGGCCCAGCCCCCCTCACTGTCCCATCTTGGGACTCACCCTTCCCTCTGACCTTTTCCTTTCTCTCATGCCCTCCCCTCCTGTCCTGCCCCTGGCCCTGTGCCTACTCCTAAGGACTCTCTGGGACCATCTCCCCCTAGAGGTGGACCCCTGTGCCCATGGCCATGGAGGCTGCTCCCCTCATGCCAACTGTACCAAGGTGGCACCTGGGCAGCGGACATGCACCTGCCAGGATGGCTACATGGGCGACGGGGAGCTGTGCCAGGGTGAGACTAGGCTCCCAACCTGGGTTGTATGTGGGGCTAGGGGTCTGGCTTCAGTGATCTGAGTCAGATTAGGAAGGGCTGAGGGGCATGTGGGACTTGTGGGGACTGGGGGTGCTGAGAGAGGAGGGGGTGGGACAGATGGTACAGAGGACAGATGAAGGCGGTCCTCTAAGGGCCACCCCCATCCCAGTGTCTCTTCCCCCAGAAATTAACAGCTGTCTCATCCACCATGGGGGCTGCCACGTTCATGCTGAGTGCATCCCCACTGGCCCCCAGCAGGTCAGCATGGCAGGGTTGGACTTGGGGGGTCATGCCATGCCCTCACAGGATGGGGCCTCCCTTCAGGGCAGGCCCGGGGAGGGGGTGACCCTTTTACACAGGGTGCTGGCCAGCTGTTGGCTCCCAGCAGCCCCACTGATCAAGACTGGGGACAGGTCTCCTGCAGCTGCCTCGAGGGTTACCGTGGGGATGGCATCCGGACCTGCGAGCTCCTGGACCCCTGCTCTAAGGTCAGGCACCTGGTCCCGCCCTCCTTCGCTGAGGAGAAGGAGAGGGGACTGAGGCAGGAACCTGCCCTCCTCACCTCCAGCAGGGTCCTAAGGGCCTCTGCAGGGTGGGCTATGCTCCCCTGAAGCTCGAGTTTGATCAGTAGCAAATGGAATCTGGGGGGCTGAGCAGGGGCCTTCATGGCCTCTTTCACAGGGCTGAGTGGGATAGAGAAGTCCTGGAAGCCGCTGATACCTTCCTCTCCTGTCCCTGCCTCAGAACAATGGAGGTTGCAGCCCATATGCCACCTGCAAAAGCACAGGGGATGGCCAGAGGACGTGTACCTGCGACACAGCCAACACCGTGGGGGACGGCCTCACCTGCCGTGCCCGAGTCGGCCTGGTAATGATGCCCAAGTCAGACCCCTGATCTGGTCTTGGCTGTGCCCCATGGGCCTGACCCGTGGTCTTGGCAAAGCCCCGATTTGATCCTGATCCTGGCCCTGACCATGACACTGAGCCTGACCTCTGACTGTACCTGGGCCTGGCCCCAGCTATGACCCATGAAACCAGCCCTGACCCCAACTCAGACCCCGCGGCTTTCCTTTCCTCATGTCTGCCTTGGCTAGACCTTGGGCTGCAGGTGCTGGGACAGGCACCAGGCCCTGAATGGGGGCTGCCCCAAATCTGAGCTGACCCTCGCCCCCCCAGGAGCTCCTGAGGGATAAGCATGCCTCATTCTTCAGCCTCCGCCTCCTGGTGAGTGGCCAGCTTGGGCCTCTGTGACCTGCAAGTCCCACCCGTCTCTGGGCTTCTGTTCCCATCTGGTCAGGGGGTTGGCTGGTTTGTTCTCTCTGAGTCCAAGTCTTCCCCAGGAGATCCATGGAGGCCTCAGGCTTCTCCCCTCCCACTCACGCTGTTGCTGCCTCCCTCAGGAATACAAGGAGCTCAAGGGCGATGGGCCTTTCACCATCTTCGTGCCGCACGCAGATCTAATGAGCAACCTGTCGCAGGTATGCAGCCCCCAGAGCGACGCTGGGCAGGGCTGGGCGCTCTGGTGGTGGCCCTGCTTGGGCTGAGGCAACAGTCAGGGACCCCACTCCTCTCGCGACTCCACCCCAGGATGAGCTGGCCCGGATTCGCGCTCATCGCCAGCTGGTGTTTCGCTACCATGTGGTTGGCTGCCGGCGGCTGCGGAGCGAGGACCTGCTGGAGCAGGGGTACGCCACAGCGCTCTCGGGGCACCCACTGCGCTTCAGCGAGAGGGAGGTGAGCCCCGGCTCTGGCCTGCCCCGCCCCTGCGCGCCTGTGCCCGAGCCCCACGCAGTCACCACCCTCACCTCCCCCAACCAGGAGGGCCTCGCAGAGACAGAGCTGAGTCCAGCCCCAGACCCCGCCCGCGACCTGGTCCTGGCCCACTGCCGTGGGCCTGTCCTGCCCAGCGCCCTTGCGTCCTTCTGAGGACTGAGTCCCGCCCCCTGCCCTGACTCCGCCCCAGACCCCGCCCACCTCTTGTCCTGGTCCCGAACCCGGGACTGCCTGCACCCTAAGACTCGCCCAACCCAGGCTCCGCCCACACCTCAGGCCCTGACAGCTTCCAAGCACCCCACCCATCTGCTTTATCAGCCCTGTGCCCCGCCCCCAGGGCAGCATATACCTCAATGACTTCGCGCGTGTAGTGAGCAGCGACCATGAGGCCGTTAATGGCATCCTGCATTTCATCGACCGTGTCCTGCTGCCCCCCGACGCGCTGCATTGGGAGCCGGATGATGAACCCATCCCAAGGGTATGACAGGCAGGGGCCTGGGAGGTGGAAGGCAGGCAGCTGGGGGCCTGGGATCCTCCCTTCTCACCTGGCCTAGCTGTTTATGAGAGCCTTTCCTCAGAGAAATGTCACTGCTGCTGCCCAGGGCTTCGGTTACAAGATCTTCAGTGGTCTCCTGAAGGTACTGCTCCCGTGTGGGCCTGTCATTGTGGACACATATGCACATGGAAGTGTGTGCAAGTGTGTATGCGTACCTGTGCGTGCATGCCCACCTGTGTGCCCACTGTCCCATGTGAGCCTGTGTGAACTCACGTGTGCACAAGCCACATCTGTGTGCATGAGCACCCCAGGGTGAGCACATGGGTGTGCTTATGTGTGCCCGCATTTCTGATAGCAGTGTGCACAGTTGAGATGTGTGCACACACATTCCTGCCTGGGATGGTCACAGATGAGAGTGGGTGAGTGTGGAGCCCCTTCCTGCTCTGTGGCATAGCTCCCTGCCTTTGCTCACTAGTCTCTGACTGGGCTGCAACTGCCACACCTTTGCTGCACCCCACCAGGTGGCCAGCCTCCTGCCCCTGCTTCGAGAGGCATCCCATAGGCCCTTCACAATGCTGTGGCCCACAGACGCCGCCTTTCGAGCCCTGCCTCCGGATCGCCAGGCCTGGCTGTACCATGAGGACCACCGTGACAAGCTAGCAGCCATTCTGCGGGGCCACATGATCCGCAATGTCGAGGTGGGTACAGCCTCCAACTTTGGTCCTCACTGTCTGCAGCTCACCCTGCCTCTCCACCTCCAATCATGATTCCACCTGCTCAGGCCTTGGCATCTGACCTTCCCAACCTGGGCCCACTTCGAACCATGCATGGGACCCCCATCTCTTTCTCCTGCAGCCGAACGCGGCCCGTGAGTCTGGGGAGAGGGCTTGGATGAGGGGAGTAGGAGGCAGGGGCCCTGGCAGTGGAGTTGGAGTGCACCTGTGACCCCCGCATACCTCACATTCTCTCCTTGCAGGGTGAGCTCATGGTGGGTGAGGATGATGCCCGCATTGTGCAGCGGCACTTGCCCTTTGAGGGTGGCCTGGCCTATGGCATCGACCAGCTGCTGGAGCCACCTGGCCTTGGTGCTCGCTGTGACCACTTTGAGACCCGGCCCCTGCGACTGGTGAGGGAGGCCAGAGGCAGACGGGTAGAAGCCCACCCCTGTGGTGTCCGTCCATCTGACTTTGCTGTGTTGGCTTCCCTCCCTTCCAGAACACTTGCAGCATCTGTGGGCTGGAGCCACCCTGTCCTGAGGGGTCACAGGAGCAGGTACAGGGCTAGGGGCTGAGTGGGGGTGGTGGGGTGGGGGCAGGCAGAGCCCAAGGACCACCAAACTCAGAACCACCCAACTGCGGCCTGACTCCTTTGGCCCAGGGCAGCCCTGAGGCCTGCTGGCGCTTGTACCCGAAGTTCTGGACATCCCCTCCGCTGCGCTCTTTGGGATTACACAGCGTCTGGGTCCAGCACAGCCTTTGGGCTAGGCCCCAAGGCCTGGGCAGGGGCTGCCACCGCAATTGTGTCACCACCACCTGGAAGCCCAGCTGCTGCCCTGGTCACTATGGCAGTGAGTGCCAAGGTGAGCATTGCAGACACTGTTGACTGGCTCCTCTGTTCCCCAAGAGAGCCAAGGCACAGCTCTGGCCATTGTCCCTGAGAGGGTGTTGGGGCATCCAGGGCTGGGGAGCTCTGGGTGGTGAGTAGATTTTACTAGCGGGAGTGCTGGGAGAGGCAGGGTGGGAGTGTGGACGGTGCAGAACCTGGGGAGGAGTGCTGGGGGGTCTGGATGCTCTCCAGGACACAGGCCTGGAGGGATCTTAGCAGTGTGGGGACATGGGTCGGGGACAGATGGCAGGGCTAGGCTGGAGGTACATGTATGGGGGTCCTGGTGAGAGCCCCTGGCCCCACCTCACTTCTCCTACCCCATCCCCAGCTTGCCCTGGCGGCCCCAGCAGCCCTTGTAGTGACCGTGGCATGTGCATGGACGGCATGAGTGGCAGTGGGCAGTGTCTGTGCCGTTCAGGTTTTGCTGGGACAGCCTGTGAACTCTGTGCACCGGGTGCCTTTGGGCCCCATTGTCAAGGTGGGCCGTCCCTGCCTGCCCCACGGCCCGATTCCTTTGGCCCTTGTGGGCCAATCTTTATCTTCCTGCCTGTCCCTCTCCCCAGCCTGCCGCTGCACTGTGCATGGCCGCTGTGATGAGGGCCTTGGGGGCTCTGGCTCCTGCTTCTGTGATGAAGGCTGGACTGGGTCACACTGTGAGGTGCAACTGGGTGAGTAGCCCCGTGCTTGTGCCCACCCTGCACACTTGTGTACATGTGCACACATCAGTAAAGGCACCAAGGGTGGGTGGAATGGGCAGAGGCCAGTAAGGCAACTACTAACCTGGTTCTGGGGGCTGGGCCCTCGGGGACAGAGCTGCAGCCTGTGTGTACCCCACCCTGTGCACCCAAGGCTGTGTGCCGTGCAGGCAACAGCTGCGAGTGCAGCCTGGGCTACGAAGGGGATGGCCGCGTGTGTACAGGTAAGCAGGTGGGCGGGGACATGGAGGTGGGAGGCCTCCACTCCCCTGCAGTCACTGGATCCAACCACTGCCTCCCTGCCCTCAGTGGCAGACCTGTGCCAGGACGGGCATGGTGGCTGCAGTGAGCACGCCAACTGCAGCCAGGTAGGAACAGCGGTCACTTGTACCTGCCTGCCTGACTATGAGGGTGATGGATGGAGCTGCCGGGCCCGCAACCCCTGCACAGATGGCCACCGCGGGGGCTGCAGCGAGCATGCCGACTGCTTGAGCACCGGCCTGGTGAGCAGGTTGGGGAGCCGAGCAGCCAGGGTGGGGAGGCCTGGCAGACCTTCCGACCTCTGAGGGCGGAAGGGCGCCCACTGCTCTCCCCAACCCCAGAACACACGGCGCTGTGAGTGCCACGCAGGCTACGTAGGCGATGGACTGCAGTGTCTGGAGGAGTTGGAACCGCCTGTGGACCGCTGCCTGGGCCGGCCACCACCCTGCCACTCAGATGCCGTGTGCACTGATCTGCATTTCCAGGGTGTGTCCCCTGCCCACTCCCAGTACCCATTTCATTCCTCAGAGCTGGCCAGCTGACCATGCACCCCTCTATTCTGCAGAGAAACGGGCTGGTGTCTTCCACCTCCAGGCCACCAGCGGCCCTTATGGTCTGAACTTTTCGGAGGCTGAGGCGGCATGCAAAGCCCAGGGAGCCGTCCTTGCTTCATTCCCTCAACTCTCTGCTGCCCAGCAGGTGTGTGGGGCCCAGAAGTTGGGGCCAAGTGTTGGGGGAGGCCTTGACTGGGTCTTGGGTCTCAGCATCCCCTCCTGTTCCTACAGCTGGGCTTCCACCTGTGCCTCATGGGCTGGCTGGCCAACGGCTCTGCTGCCCACCCTGTGGTTTTCCCTGTGGCAGACTGTGGCAATGGTCGGGTGGGCATAGTCAGCCTGGGTGCCCGCAAGAACCTCTCGGAGCGCTGGGATGCCTACTGCTTCCGCGTGCAAGGTGCGTCCACCCCACCAAACCCTACTTCCCTGGCTCTGCCCCTTCCCACCAATCCACTGTGCCACTGACCTGCCTTTCCTGCAGATGTGGCCTGCCGATGCCGAGATGGCTTCGTGGGTGATGGGATCAGCACATGCAATGGGAAGCTGTTGGATGTGCTGGCTGCCACTGCCAACTTCTCCACCTTCTATGGGGTGTGTGGGGCCCAGCCTTGGGGGTGGAGGGTGCTGGGATCCCCGAGGAGGGAGCCTGCTCACAGTTCTGTCTTTCCACCATGCCAGATGCTACTGGGCTATGCCAATGCCACCCAGCGGGGTCTCGACTTCCTGGACTTCCTGGATGATGAACTCACGTATAAGACACTCTTTGTCCCTGTCAATGAAGGCTTTGTGGACAACATGGTAACCAGCAGGGGTGTGGGCAGAGCAGAGGCCGAATTGGCCATCTCCATCTGGCCCAGGCCAACAGGCCTTGCTCTGCCCACAGACGCTGAGTGGCCCAGACTTGGAGCTGCACGCCTCCAACGCCACCCTCCTAAGTGCCAACGCCAGCCAGGGGAAGTTGCTTCCAGCCCACTCAGGCCTCAGCCTCATCATCAGTGATGCAGGCCCTGACAACAGTTCCTGGGCCCCTGTGGTGAGTCTGGCAGCTGTCCCACCCTGTTGGCCCTGGCCCTTGCTCACCATGGGCTTGACTCTGGTCTCCCTGCAGGCCCCGGGGACAGTTGTGGTTAGCCATGTCATCGTGTGGGACATCATGGCCTTCAATGGCATCATCCATGCTCTGGCCAGCCCCCTCCTGGCACCCCCACAGCCTGTAAGTTGGGGATTGGGGAGGCAGAGCCCTTCCTGGCATCCCCACAACCTGTGAGCCTGGGGAAGGTGGTGGGACAGATCCCGCCAGGTCAGTACTCTCCCTGTTTGCAGCAGGCAGTGCTGGCGCCCAAAGCCCCACCTGTGGCGGCAGGTGTGGGGGCTGTGCTTGCTGCTGGAGCACTGCTTGGCTTGGTGGCTGGAGCTCTCTACCTCCGTGCCCAAGGCAAGCCCACGGGCTTTGGCTTCTCTGCCTTCCAGGTAGGGCTGGGTTGGGGCTGCCATGGCGGATCCTTGGATCTCGCTCAAGGTGCCTTGCCACTCACCCCTCTGCTGCTCCCAGGCGGAAGAGGATGCTGCTGACGACTTCTCACCGTGGCAAGAAGGGACCAACCCCACCCTGGTCTCTGTCCCCAACCCTGTCTTTGGCAGTGACACCTTTTGTGAACCTTTCCATGTGAGCATGGAAGTGTGGCGGATGTGGGATGGGCCCAGGCCCCGGTCACGCCCGCCACCAACAGCCCTGCTCTCCTAGGACTCACTCCTGGAGGAGGACTTCCCTGACACCCAGAGGATCCTCACAGTCAAGTGATGAGACTGGGGCTGAAAGCAGAGGCACGCGTAGGGAGAAGACCACTTTTATTGCTTGTCTGGGTGGACGCCCAGGGTGGACAGGGCGGGAGGGGCTGGGGGCCTGTCCCGGACAATAAAGGCGCCCTCAGCGGATGTGGGCCATGTCGCCAAGGAAGGGGGTCTTCATGCAGCCAGTGCAGAGCTGGTCCATCCAGAGAGGCGCCTCGTGCTGCAGCGGCGTGCGGCGCGGGTAGAAGGTGAAGTCCACGCGGTAGTTGAGCAGGCAGCTGAGGGAGGCCATGTAGAGGTCAGAGAAGCGCACGAGGCGCCTCGAGAAGTAGGTGGGGTTGTGGAAGGTGCGGAAGATGCTGCCGAACTGCGCGTTGAACAGGGCCTTGGTGATGCACCTGGCAAGGGAGACACGATGCACTTGAGGGGTAGGCCTGGGGTGGTGGCTTGGCCGGGACTCCTGCCCTGGCCCCACCTGCTCACCTCAGCTCCTGCCGTTCTTTCATCCAGGCAGCTAGCACCTGCCTCGACTCCGCGTCCTGATAGGTCTGGGGACACAAGGTGTGCATTGGGTGCATGCACCCAGGCGGCTACTGCCCTGGCCCTCCCACAGCCACCTCGGCCCACACCTGCATGCGCTCCAGCAGCCCCGTGAGTGCTTGCTGCCACGTCAGCGAGTGCATGTACTGCTCTGTGTTGATGATGCGGATCTCACGCTCCAGCTCAGGGATGATGGCACCCGTGCGCCAGCCGTGCCGCAGCATGAGATCCTGGTGGGTGGGGCGGCGGAACTGGGCTCAGCACCAGTTGCGGGGGTGGGGGTGGGGTTTCCTGGCCCTCCCCGCCTGCAGCCCAGCTCTGCCTCCCTCACCGCCAGGTCACTATAGAGGTGGTCCCCAAAGTAGAGCACGCGGGGGCCACGCCATTCCGTCAAGCGCAGGAAGTCAAACAGGTTTCCCTAGGGAGAGGAGGGGAACGCTGCTGAGCCAAGTGTGCCTTGTCCTCCACCAGTCCTCCCTCCCAAATCCCCAGAGGCAGCCCAAATCCAGCCGGATGCCAGCTGCCCTTTCCCGTGGCCTTGCTGCTCCCTCCCTGGGCCCTGGTCCTTGTCACTTTCCCCTCCTACTTGGGAAGGGGATTCTGCCTGCTGCAGGAAGGTGCCCTATAGGCCTGGCATGGTGCCCATGCCTTGAGGCCCTGCTCCCTGTGGTCTCACACATACCCCAGACTAGGGATTGAATCCCTGTTTGTAAGGAAGAAACTGCAGGGAAGGCTCTGCAGCCCTGAAGTCCTCGCTGGCCTCCCCTGCCTCAGTGCAGAGGGACCTGGCAGACCAATGGCAGACCTCACCAGGGCCACCAGCATCTTGGAGCCGGAGAAAGATGGAGATACTTAGCCAGGCCCACATGTAACTGGGGAAGCTCACAGGGCGGCAGAAACTGAGAGGCCCAGAGCAGGAATCACTGGAGTAGTGCTGAGGCAGCAGCCACCAGGGCAGGAGTCCACACCCCAAAAGCGAGAGGAACTGACACCCAGCAAGCACAGTTCTTGGAGCAGTCTGTGCATCCAAAGCCTCAGAAGTGGAAGCGCTGGGGGAAACAGGTGGTATGGGAGAAGCCAATTGCTGAACTAAGTTCAAGTGGAGGGGCAGAGGCCCGGTCAGGCCATAGACCAAGAGAGAGAGTCTCAAGGGGCAGGAGACTGAAAGACTCCTAGTAACAGGCAGGATCCAACACACAGTGTAAGGCAGCTTCAGAATATTGGGCATAAAGAACTGCCTGAAAGCTGCCAGGGAAGAAAGTCATGTGTTTCCCATAAAGGTGCATGACCCTCTTCAGCTGACGCTGGATGCCAAGACAGGGGAGAGCAGCCCCCTCAGAGCTGATGGGACACACCTGGGCCCGAGGGCTGTGGAGAGTTTGGGTGCAGAAGGGTGGCAGGAAGAGCAGTGGGCAGGGCTGAGAGGGTGGGAGTGTTTCCTGCAGGCCAGGCCTCGGCTTTGGCCACCCCCACACTGCTCCCCTGGCCAGCTGCTGGCTTCCCCCTGCCCCAGCCCCAAGGCCTTTAGAACCCCTAGCCTGAAGAAGCCCAGCTCAGCCAGGATTTCTGCATTCCAGCCAGGGCGAAACCTTAATCACGCCTGCTCATAGATACCCAGTCCCACCTCAACACCAGTCCCTCTCATTTTCCTAGCCAGGCAGGAAGGAGGAGTTTCTCTAGAGCACCCAATGAGCTGTCCCCAACCAGACTTGTTCTGGCTGCAGCAGAGTGCTCAGCCCCAAGAAATGACATCATTTATCAGGCATTTCATGATCTCTGACCATTCTTGTTTTTTGAAGACAGGGTCTCGCATTGTTGCCCAGGCTAGAGTGCAGTGGTGTGATCACAGCTCACTGCAGCCTCGAACTCCTGGGTTCAAGTGATCCTCTCACTTCAGCCTCTGGAGACCAAAGGTGCATGCCCTAATTTTTTCTATTTTTAGTAGAGACGGGGTTTTGCCATGTTGGCCAGGCTGGTCTCAAACTCCTGAGCTCAATAAGCTATCCTGTAGCCTCGGCCTCCCAAACTGCTGGGATTACAGGCATGAGCCACCGCACCTGGCCCACTGGCCATTCTGAGGGCTTTATATCACAGCTTCAGTAGAGAGTATTACACCTCTTTTGCAGACAAGGGAAGCAAGGCACAGAGGTCAGGCAACCAGGCCAGACTCCCTCTGCTGAGTAGTGGAGTTTGGAATTCAAAGCCAGGCAGCTTGACCCAGAGGTCAAGCTCTCGAGGCCACCCAGACCTGCTCCCTGCCAGCCATTGCCTGTGTGAGGCTGCTCAGGGCCGAGGAGCTGTGCTGCTTCCTCAGAGGCTGCCTCTGCACAGCCTGGAGCCCTAGCTAGGCCCCATGCCCCCACCACGTGCTGCTTTCCCCCAGATGGCCCTTACCTGCCGATAGATCTTGCCCTTTTCCAAGCGGGTGATCCGGTCCCACTGAAGTGAGCCCTTCTCATCGAGTTTTCTGAAAGGCCTGGGGTGCAGGTAAAGGGCTTGACTTCCAGTCTGTGGCTGGGCCATGGGCCGGGCAACCCCCATCCCTCCTTCATAAAGGCCCACCTGCTCAAGTGGACCCATGCCAGCAAGGGGGTGTTCACACCCCAAGCACACTGGGCAGTGGACAAACGCCAGGTTGGCCTCCTGCTTCAATCCCCTCACTGGGGGGAGGCCTCTATTCCCCTTCCCTGACCCTGTGACCCCCACCATGCCCATACTTGCGCCGGTCAGTGAAGAAGCTGGGCTTGTCTGCCTGGACAATGACCACATCGAAGAGCTGGCGCCAATCGGGACCCACCATGTGCCGCATCCCCTTGTCTCTGTGCGGAGGAGGTTCCGGTGGCAAGTAGTCTGAGGGCAGCTCTGTGCCTGCCCTCCCCACCCAGAGCCCTGGCCCTGCTGTCCCTCCGTCCACAGGGGCTGGACTCACACGAAGCTGAAAGGACTGTTGGTGATGAGGAACAGCTGTTTCCCATGGGCCACCAGGCGGCTTAGGACGGCAAACGTCTCGTCCCCTCTCAGGATGTACTTCTCTAATGGGGCAGATGGGTCTGTGAGGGCCAGCTCTGCCACCTGCTCAGGCTGGCCACGGCAGGGCTTCTATCCACCCTTACCCATGTCCTGCTCGATCCACTGGTACATGAGGCCCTTCACATGCACGTCTCGGATGGCGTCCTGGGGGCGGTGGAGGACAATGAGGGTGCAGCAGGGCCCAGGCAGGCCTGTCCTGCTGTGGCTGGACTTAGCTTTCCCTGCCATCTGAGGGCAAGCCCAGCATCCTCACCGTCACATCCTTGTAGAGGTGCGCTTGGTCAAACTCCAGGCTGTGGCCCAGGAAGTAGTCCACCACGCAGGACAGCAGAGCCATCTCCGGCAGTGAGAAAATGTCCATGAACTGCTTAATGGAGGGACCCTGGGGAGGGGGCCATTGTTTCAGACACCCTTTGAGGCCCCACCCACTTCAGTGCTGGAGATGAGGGCTCCAAATCTGCCTTGGGACTTGGGCACATGTCCATGGGGCAAGTTGGCTGCTGGGATATGGAGTACCTTGCCATAGAAGCCACTCATCTGGTATAGTGGGATGTGCTGGGTGCCCCCATACAGCTCAATCACTTCCTCATCTGGCACAGGCTGGAGGCCCCTGAGCAGGCCCAAGATACCATCAGTCCAAGGTAGTCCTGAGCCAGAACAGCAGTGTAGGGTGGGGCAGGGGTGGGGTCGGGGCAGAGCCAACTGACCTGTAGGCTGTC